>NC_092709.1:338588488-338893208 GCF_047496885.1 Scyliorhinus torazame
GTTTAGTGTATTAAAGCCTCAGTTAACTTTAGCAACTCGTCGTGTATTATTGATGGTGTATCAGTGGGCAGATGAGACATCACTCAAATATGCCCAAGCTATGTGCGAGACCGCCGGAAAGGTGCGACAGGTTCAAATGCATCCAAAAGAGGGAAATACACACCCCTTTAAACCTGGGGATCAAGTATATGTGAAATCACTAAACAAAGATTATTTTTCTCCTCGGTGGAATGGACCCTACCAAGTGCTACTAACAACCCGAACAGCCGTTAAAGTAAAAGAAAAGCCAGATGGGATCCACGCAACTCGTGTAAACTACATCATACGGAACTTTGAGAGTACTATCGAAACGCTGACCTGAAGAGAATGACAGCGCTACTGTTCTTATATATTATCATATTAATCCAACATCATGTAGAGGGTAAACTGAACACTAACACCTTAACATACATGTCCCACTCATACGCACAGAGGGTAAACTGAACAATAACACCTTAACATACATGTCCCAGTCATACGCAGAAAGGGCCAATAAATCCAGTTGTTGGGTTTGTACACAAATTCCCAGATGCTCGGGGAAGGGCATGCCCGTGCGACCAGTAACGAGATAGCAGAGTGGGCCCTAAGACGGAATAATACAGGGCATGGGGAAGATACACAGGATATGTTAGATTGGAGATCCACTGGATACAATATGAATAGGTTTAAAGGATGGTGGTGGCCTAGATTTAATGTGACACGCCAGCCGTCCTGTTTGATCCTTCCCAATTATACTGGAGTCCCAAAGGGTAGCATATGCTTCAGGAAACTTTTGTGAGGGCCACGAAGAATCCAGCACGAGTTGAAGGATAGAAAGAAATAACATTAATTTACAATAACATATATAGATATATACAACAGCAGCAGCAACTCCTTTGCTGCTCACTCTCCTCTAGCCGGTTCCAAACTGGCCAGCTTTATTTATGCAGGGAATCTGCTAATTATTTCTCCGCCCACCTCATTGGGGAAGCTCATACTCCCAAAGGATTGTGGGATTGCCATTAGTCCCCAGCCAGTGGTAAGCAGGCAGGTTATAACATCCCTCCCACCCAAAGTCCAAGGAATCCACCGAAGACCCTGACAAAGGAGGGTGTCAGACTCATTTTGCTGCAGGCCAGACACCATTTGCACGAGGCGCTGGATTGGGCGGCATGTAACGGGAGGGAGACGGCGCTTCCGTGATGAACGGCTTAACGGTGGTACATCCACAGCCCGTGGGCCCGAGGATTACCCCTCTGAGGCGTCATGTGTCTCCATCTCGGAGTCGGAGTCCGCTGCCTCCGTCATCTCGGCATCTCTATTTCCACGCGGTTCTGCAACAACCTGCGCAGGCTTTGAGTGAGGCACCAGAGGAAGATTGTGAGGAATACTTTCCACTGTGTCTGGTCCCTGTGGCTGTAGAAATGAGCTCCAGAAGTGGGGAATCTTTGGAAGGGATGGTCTGCTGGACCGAACGTGGTCTGCATGCTTGCGCTGGAGACGACCCTGGGCTTGCACCTGGTAAGAGATAGGGCCTGATTGGCGAAAGATTACGCCAGGGACTCACTGGGCACCACCAGCAAAGTTCCGAACGAACACTGGGGCACCGGGCGCAAACTGCCGAATCGGCCGATGCCGAGAAAAACCATGTCCCTGCCGTTCTTGTGTGCGGCGTACTTTTCCGCCAATGTCTGGGAACACCATGCTAAGGCGGGTGCGAAGTCTCCAGCCCATTAGGAGTTTGGCGGGAGCTACCCCAGTCACTGCATGTGGGGTGGTCCTATATGAAAAAAAAACGAGCCAGTCTCGTGTCCATCGACCCGGAAGACTGCTTCTTTAGGCCTTGTTTGAATGTCTGCACTGCGCGCTCCACCAGCCCATTTGAAGCCGGGTGGTATGGGGCGGTGCGGATATGGCGTATGCCGTTCATCTTCATGAACCTCGCAAACTCCTCACTTGAGAACGGAGTGCCATTGTCCGTGACCAGCACCTCGGGGAGGCCATGCATACGAAAGATAAACGCATCTTCTCGATAGTTGCGCAGGACGTGGTGCCTACCATCTTACGCACCTCTAACCATTTAGACTGGGCATCGATTAATAGAAGGAACATGGATCCTTGAAAAGGGCTGGCAAAATCCGCATACAAGCGCGCCCAAGGCCACCCTGGCCATTCCCAGTGATGTAGGGGCGCGGCCGGTGGAAGCTTCTGATGCTCCTGGCAAATGGAGCAGTTATGGGCCACCTTCTCAATGTCGGTATCGAGGCCTGGCCATCAGACATAACTCCGGGCCAACATTTTCATTTTGGTCACACCCATTGTGCAAGTCCCTTAGTATCAGCTCCTGTCCTTTTTCCGGGACAATCACACGCGTCCCCCACAAGAGGATACCGTCTTCCACGCTAAATTCTGACAGCTTGGAGGAAAATGCCCATAACTCGCCTGGGAGCTGTCTATGCTGCCCACCATAAAGGACTATGTGCTGAACCTTTGACAGGACTGGCTCCATCTGGATCTACTCACGGATCTGCGTGACAGGCAAGGTGTCCATAAAATTTAGGGTTGCAACCACCTCACCGGTCGTGGGGGTCGACATGGGGCCGGTCGATAAAGGCAATCGGCTCAGTGCGTCGGCATTCGCTATGTGGATTCCTGGTTTGTGCTCCAGTGAATACTCGTAGGCAGCAAGCAACAAAGCCCAGCGCTTGATCCGTGCGGAAGCGGTATTGGCTTATCCTCTCGGAAAAGTCCCAGCAGAGGCTTATGATCAGTCACGATAATGAAGTGGCAGCCATACACGTACTGGTGGAAGCGTTTCACCGCAAAGACCACCGCCATGCCGCCCTTCTCGATCTGCACGTATTTCTTTTCCGCTGCAGTCAATGTGCGGCAGGCGAAAGCTAGCGGCCGCTCGGTTCCATTCTCCATCTTGTGGGACAGGACGGCCCCAATACCATACATGTGATGAGCAAAGGCTTTCCAGGATCATAGTTGGTTAGTAACCCAGACGACGACAATTGTTGCTTTACCCGCCGGAAAGCGGTTTCTTGCGGCTGACCCCAAACCCAGGTATGATTCTTCTTTAGCAGAAGGCGCAACGGGGCCAGCATGGTTGCCAGATTGGGGAGGAACGTCCCCTAATAGTTTACGAGGCTGAGAAAAGAACAAAGATGCAAAGTGTCAGTCGGGGCGAGAGCCTGTTGAATTGCGCACACCTTCTCTGCGATGGGGTGCAAACCTTCACGGTCCACCCGATAACCTAGGTAGACTACTTCCTTCGCCTGAAAGAAGCACTTTGTGCGACGTAAACAGACTCCAGCCTCCGAAAAGCGTCTAAGGCCAGCCTCCAAATTTTCTAATTGTTCCTGCTCCGACGTCGCTGTAACCAAAACATCGTCTAAGCAGACAGCGACACGCGGTAAATCTCTCAAGATGCCCTCCATGACGCGTTGAAAAATAGCGCAGGCAGAGGATACCCAAAAGGGCAAACGTGTATATTCATACAGGCCCCGGTGTGTATTAATAGTTACATGTGGCCGGGAGGCAGGGTCCAGCTCCAACTGTAGTTAGGCGTGACTCATATCTAATTTTGTAAACGAGAGTCCACCTGTAAACTTCACGTAGAGATCCTCTATGCGAGGCATTGGATATCAGTCGAGCCGGGAAGCCGTATTCACTGTAAGTTTATAGTCGTTGCACAAGCGAACTGTGGCATCTGGCTTCATTACAGGTTCAATTGGTGCTGCCCAGTCAGCGAAACGGTCGGGCCTGATAATACCCAAAGTTTCCAAACAAGTGAGCTCCCCTTCTACCTTCTCGAGCAAGGCGCAAGGCACCGGGCGCGCCCGGAAATAGTGCAGAGTGGCTCCTGGTTCGATTTGGATATGGGCTACGGCCCCTTTTATTTTCCCGAAACCAGGCTGGAATACATCTGGGTACCGTCCTAGCACCTCAGTCAACCCTCCAGAAACTGTTTGGAGGATGTGCTGCCACTGCAGCTGCAAATAGAACAATACAGCGCAGTACAGGCCCTTCGGCCCACGATGTTGCACCGAAACAAAAGCCATCTAACCTACACTATACCATTATCATCCATATGTTTATCCAATAAACTTTTAAATGCCCTCAATGTTGGCGAGTTCACTACTGTAGCAGGTAGGACATTCCACGGCCTCACTACTCTTTGCGTAAAGAACCTACCCCTGACCTCTGTCCTATATCTATTACCCCTCAGTTTAAGGCTATGTCCCCTCGTGCTAGCCATTTCCATCCGCGGGAGAAGGCTCTCACTGTCCACCCTATCTATCCCTCTGATCATTTTGTATGCCTCTATTAAGTCTCCTCTTAACCTTCTTCTCTCTAACGAAAACAACCTCAAGTCCATCAGCCTTTCCTCATAAGATTTTCCCTCCATACCAGGCAACATCCTGGTAAATCTCCTCTGCACCCATTCCAAAGCCTCCACGTCCTTCCTATAATGCGGTGACCAGAACTGTACGCAATACTCCAAATGCGGCCGTACCAGAGTTCTGTACAGCTGCAACATGACCTCCTGACTCCGGAACTCAATCCCTCTACCAATAAAGGCCAACACTCCATAGGCCTTCTTCACCACCCTATCAACCTGGGTGGCAACTTTCAGGGATCTATGTACATGGACACCTAGATCCCTCTGCTCATCCACACTTTCAAGAACTTTTCCATTAGCCAAATATTCCACATTCCTGTTTTTCCTTCCAAAGTGAATCACCTCACACTTCTCTACATTAAACTCCATTTGCCACCTCTCAGCCCAGCACTGCAGCTTATCTATATCCCTCTGTAACCTGCTACTTCCTTCCACACTATCGACAACACCACCGACTTTAGTATCGTCTGCAAATTTACTCACCCACCCTTCTGCGCCTTCCTCTAGGTCATTGATAAAAATGACAAACAGCAACGGCCCCAGAACAGATCCTTGTGGTACTCCACTTGTGACAGAACTCCATTCTGAACATTTCCCATCAACCACCACCCTCTGTCTTCTTTCAGCTAGCCAATTTCTGATCCACATCTCTAAATCACCCTCAATCACCCAAAATGGCGCAACCAGTCCCGATCCAACAGGCTGGGCCCGTGGCCGCACACCACGATAAGTGGGAAACGCCCCTCCTGGCATCCATAAAGTACAGGGGTCATCGTAGTTCCTGCAATGTTCAATGGTTCCCCTGTACAGACCAACCTGGCCTGTGTGTCGGTTAATGTAAGGGTCGGTATACCCTGCTTGATGTGGTCGAATGTCCTCTGGGCGATCACTGGGACTGCTATACCAGTGTCCAACTCCATCTCAAGCGGGTGACCATTGACCTGTACTGTCACCTTAATGGGGGCCATACAGGGAGTTGCGACACAATGCAGCTGCAGGCAGTCGTCCTCCGTCTCCATGTCCTCGGGAGTAGTCGCCGCAGGTTCATCCAAATGGAAGGTATGGCCCCTGGCCTGGCCCCAGTTTCTGTTGGAACAACGGCGCCTCTGGCGCCCCCAGGACCAGCGTCCGCGACGGGGTCAGCGCCCACAAGTCTGACACGGACATGGCTCCTCATTCATTGGTTCTGGAGAAGGCTCCCTTCGGGGACGAATGTTCGACGGCCACTGGCGTCGATCCGGACGTCCTCTCGCCCAAGGTACCGCAGGGGTGCGGGGGGACGCTTTTGGACGGAAGGGACTGCGCCCCAAGGCATGCACCTCCATTCCCTGTAGCTCCTCTACTCCCCGTTCTGCGCTCTCTCAGGACAATACTATTTGAGTGGCCTGTTGAAAAGTCAATGTTGGCTCAGCTAACAACTTTCTCTGGGTGGCCGCATTGTTAATACCGCAAACCAAACGGTCGCGTAACATTTCTAACAAGGTCTCACCATAGTCACAGTACTCCGCAATCCTGCGTAGCCTGGAAAGAAACTCTGCAAGGGATTCTCCTGGGGTCCTCTCAGAAGTATTAAACCGGTAACGCTGGACTATCGTGGACGGGATGGGTTAAAATGTTGCCCCATTAAGTTCACAAGTTCATGAAACATTTCGGTGTCCGGCGCAGCTGGGTACATAAGAACATAAGAACTAGGAACAGGAGTAGGCCATCTGGCCCCTCGAGCCTCCTCCGCCATTTAATGAGATCATGGCTGATCTTTGTGGACTCAGCTCCACTCTCCGGCCCGTACACCATATCCCCGAATCCCTTTATTCTTTAGAAAGGTATCTATCTTTTTCTTAAAAACGTTTAAAGAAGGAGCCTCAGCTGCTTCACTGGGCAAGGAATTCCAGAGATTCACAACCCTTTGGGTGAAGAAGTTCCTCCTAAACGCTCCTAAATCTACTTCCCCTTATTTTGAGGCTATGCCCCCTAGTTCTGCTTTCCCCGACCAGTGGAAACAACCTGCCCGCATCTATATTATCTATTCCCTTCATAATTTTATATGTTTGAATAAGAACCCCCCGCATCCTTCTAAACTCCAATACAGTCCCAGTCTACTCAACCTCTCGTCATAATCTAATCCCCTCAACTCTGGGATCAACCTAGTGAATCTTCTCTGCACTCCCTCCAGTGCCAATATGTCCTTTCTCAGGTAAGGAGACGAAAACTGAACACAATACTCCAGATGTGGCCTCACCAACGCCTTATACAATTGCAGCATAACCTCACTAGTCTTGAACTCCATCCCTTTAGCAATGAAAGACAAAACTCGATTAGCCTTCTTAAGCACCTGCACTCCAACTTTTTGCGACTCGTGCACCAGCACACCCAGGTCCCTCTGCACAGCAGCATGTTTTAACGTCTTACCGTTTAAATAATATTCCATTCTGCTGTTATTCCTCCCAAAATGGATAGCCTCACACTTGGCAACATTGAATTCCATCTGCCAGACCCTAGCACATTCACCTAACCTGTCCAAATCCTTCTGCAGACTTCCGGTATCCTCTGCACTTTTTGCTTTACCACTCATCTTAGTGTCGTCTGCAAACTTTGCCACATTGCACTTGGTCCCCAACTCCAAATCATCTATGTAGATTGTGAACAGCTGCGGGCCCAACACTGATCCTTGAGGGACCCCACTAGTTACAGGTTGCCAACCAGAGAAACACCCATTTATCCCCACTCTCTGCTTTCTGTTTTTTTGCCACTTTGTATGTTTTTTCCTTCAATTTGATACTCTCCCTCACCTCCTTAGATCTCCACGGTCGATTTCCCCCCTTTCTACCTTTCCTGTGAAAGGTGAAACTGTGAAAGATCATTCGGAAGGTTCTCCACTGTTCCTCAACTGCTTCACCATGAAGTCTTTGCTCCCAGTCTACCTTAGCTAGTTCTTCTCTCATCCCATTGTAATCGCCTTTGTTTAAGCACAAAACACTAGTGTTTGATTTTACCTTGTCATCCTCCAACTGTATTTTAAACTCCACCATATTGTGGTCGCTCCTTCCAAGAGGATCCCGAACTATGAGATCATTAATCAATCCTGCCTCATTACACAGGACCAGATCTAGGACCGCTTGTTCCCTCGTAGGTTCCATTACATACTGTTCCAGGAAATTATTCCGGACACATTCTATAAACTCCTCCTCAAGGCTGCCTTTACCAACCTGGTTAAACCAATCGACATGCAGATTAAAATCTCCCATGATAACTGCTGTACCATTTCTACATGCATCCATTATTTCTTTGCTTATTGCCTGCCCTACCATCCTGTTACTATTTGGTGGCCTATAGACTACTCCTATCAGTGACTTATTTGCCTTACTATTCCTGATTTCCACTCAAATTGATTCAACCTTGTCCTCCCTAGCACATCAGGCTCCTAATCACCCCAAACGTATGCGGGCCGCAGGCGGTGAGCAATATGACCACCTGCCGCTCGTTTTCGGTGATGTTGTTTGCCTGGAAATAGTAACACACTCGTTGTGCGAACTGGTTCCAGCTTTCCAGCGCAGCCTCGTTCTTGATTTGGGCATAGTTCCACTCGGCGTCAGCTGGTGTGCGTGATACAAAAGCTATTGGTCGCTCTGGCCTGTTTGGCATCCAGTGTGCGGGAACGGCTCCTAGGCCATAAGGGGGAGTGTCGCACATCAGGAGAAGTGATTTATTTGGGTGACAGCAGCTTCTTGGATGACAACTGCCACTTGGAACGCTTTCTGGTGCAGGGGGCCCCATTCCCACTGCTGTCCTTTTTCTTAACAATTGGTGGAGCTGGAAAAGCAGTGTGGCCAAATTGGGAATGAATATCCCGTAGTAGTTGATGAGTCCTAAAATGGAGCGGAGCTTGGTCAGGCCTTGAGGGATGAGAGCCCGCCAGATGGCCCACACCTTGGCTTCCAGTGGGTGAAGGCCCCTCCTGTCGAGCTGGTACCCAAAATAGGTGACTTGGGGAGGGTTAAAAATGCACTTCTCCCTGGAAGACTTCGACCAGGTTCAACAAATATTCTTTTCCCAAGACCCCGGTGATGAGTACGACATCCAGGCATAGGCCCACTCTGGGTAGGCCCCGCAGGGTGTTTTCAATCACACTTTGGAAAATCGCGCAGGCCAATGAAACCCCGAAAGGCAGTGAGGTGTATCCATACAGCCCTCTGTGGGTGTTGACTGTGACGAGAGTCGGGATCTAGGACCAACTGTCGGACGCACGGCTCATGTCGAACTTCGTGGGCATTGTTCCCCCATTGAGTCCTCAATGCGTGGGACTGAGTAACAGTCAAGGCAAGAAATCTGGTTTACTGTCTTCTTGTAATCCCCGATCAGGGGCGTGGACCCATTGGGTTTTAGCACCAGGACCGCTGGCACAACCCAATCACTGGTCGACGGGGCAGATGATAACCAAGCATTCCAAATGACCCAGCTCTGCATCGACCTTCGGCCGCAACGCATATGGCACTGGGCGGAAGAGGAAATAACGGGGTTGTGCGTCCTCGTCCACACTGATTGGGCAGCATGGTAGCACAGTGGTTAGCACTGGTGCTTCACGGCTCCAGGATACCAGGTTTGATTCCCGACTTAGGTCACTGTCTGTGCGGAGTCTGCACATTCTCCCCGTGTCTGCGTGGGTTTCCTCCGGGTGCCCCGGTTTCCTCCCAACAAGTCCCGAAAGACGTGCTGTTAGGTGAATTGGACATTCTGAATTCTCCCTCAGTGTACCCGAACAGGCGCCGGAATGTGCCGACTAGGGGATTTTCACAGTAACTTCATTACAGTATTAATGTCAGCCTTCTTGTAACAATAATGATAATAAAGATTATTATGAGAACATTTTTCAGTCTGAGCCAGGACACCCAAGGGAATGCAGAGGGAGGAAAAGCTAATGTTTGGGGCCATAACTTTTTTTTCAAGTTCTTTTGTGGGTGTGGGCATTGCTGGTGTAGTCAGCATTTGGTGCCCACCCCTAACTGAACTGAGTGGTTTGCTGGGCCAATTCAATGGACAATTACGAGACAGCCACACTGCTGTGGGTCTGCAGCCACATGTAGGCCAGACCAGGTAAGGATGACAGATCTCCTTCCCTGAAGGACCATCAGTGAACCAGATGGGTTTTTACAACAATCAATAACAGTTGTCACAGCCACCGGCCGGGATTCTCCCCTTCCCGGCTGGGCGGAGGGTCCCGGCGGGATGGAGTGGTGTGAACCACTCCGGAGTCGGGCCGCCCCAAAGGTGTGGATTTCTCCGCACCTTTCGGGGCCAAGCCCTCACCTGAGGGGCTAGCCCCGCGCCGGAGTAGTATGCGTGCCGCTGACCGGCGGGAAAGGCATTTGGCGCCACGCCAGTCGGGGCCGAAAGGCGGAAGTCCGTGCATGCGCGGGAGCGTCAGCGGCTGCTGCCGTCATCCGCATGCGCAGGAGGGGGTGTCTCTTACGCGTCGGCCATCGCGGAGGCTGTGGCCGAGGCGGAGGGAAAAGAGTACCCCATGACAGGCCCGCCCGCGGATCGGTGGGCTCCGATCGCGGGCCATGCTGCCGTGGGGGCACACTCCCGGGGCCAGATCGCCCCGCGCCCCCCGGGACCCCGGAGCCCGCCCGCACCGCTAGTCCCGCCGGTAAGGTAGGTGGGCCGGAGAATCGCCAGGGGGGGCCCACCTACCGGCGCGGCGCGATTCCCGCCCCCGCCAAATTTTCGGTGCCGGAGAATTTGGCGGCCGGCAGGGGCGGGATTCACAGCGCCCCCCGCCCAGCGATTCTCCGACCCGGCGGGGGGCCGGAAAATCCCACCCACCATTACTGAGACAAGGTTTACATTCAATATTAGTTTTTATTTTAATTAATTGAATTTAAGTTCCACTAACTGCCATGGGGGGATTTGAACCCATGTTCCCAGAATCTGAACCCAGGCTTCTGGATTATGAGTCCAGTGTCATAACCACAATGCCACCACCACCCATCAAGTGTGGGCAAAGGGAAAAACATTATGTCACTCTTAGTGCAACAGACGGTTACAAGTAAGTTGAACAACTTCTCTCTAAAGTTGTTCTACATCAAACTGCCTGGGCCAGACCCAGATTTTACTTCACAAACATTGAACATCCGCCAAAGCAGAAGTAACAGTTGCCAATTCCTCTTCACCATCTTTCCTAATTGTTGACACACCAGATACAGTCGAATAACAGCTCATACCAGGGCCAGAATCCAACACAATCAAAGACCCTTTAGATTCACCGGCAGTGCGAGTAATCTCAAAGATCAAAGTCTTCCCTCATCCGACTCCCATTCCGATTTCCAAAGAATGAAACCTCTTCCCATTCGCTCCCGTGGTACAAGCTTCCAAGGGACGAGTCAGGACAGCAAGTTGTGGGGAGGATACAAAGAGTCTGCAAAGGGTAGGGTAAGTGAGTGGGCTACAAAAATTGACAGATGGAGTATAATGTGGGAAAATACGAACTCGTCCACTTTAGCAGGCAGGAGAGAAAAGCAGAACATTATTTAAATGGGAAGAGAATGTTGCAGAACAGATAAGACCTGAATATCCTTGTGTATGAATCACAAAATGTTTGATTCAGTAAGTAATTCGGAAGGCAAATGGGGTGGTGCCCTTTATTGCAAGGCGGTTAAAGTATTAATTTAGGGAATTTGTGCTACAACTATACAGAGACATGACATTGGTGAGACTGCACCTGGGATACTGTACACAGTTTTTTGCCTCCTTATTTCGGAGGGATATACTTCCATTGGAAGCAGTTCAGAGAAAGTTCACTGGGCTGATTTCTGGGATACAGGGGCTGTCTTAAGAGGAAATGTTGTGCTCGTTGGGCCAATATACATTGGAGTTTGAAGAATGAGAAATATGAAGTTCTAAAGGGCTCAATAGGGTAGATGCTGAGCACATGTTTCTTCTCGAGAGGAAATCAAGAATTAAGGGACACAGTTTAAAGATTAGGGGTCTCCCATTTAAGATGGAGCCGAGGAGGAAGTTCCTCTCTCAGAGGGTCATTAATCTTTGGAATACTCTTCCCCAGAGAGCAGTGGACGCTGGGTCACTGAACTTATTCAAGGACGAATGAGACAGATTTTCTGATTGGCAAGGGAGTCAGGAGTTATGAGGGGTGTTACCACCCCTTTGGGGACCAAGGACTGTGCTGTATACGATTCCCCCCCCCCCCCATACACCACTGATTATGAACTCCCCCAGTAATTGAGGGCAGGGTTTCCACTTAAGGGGGAACCACACAGTATTAAAACCCTTTGGGGAGAGAATTTGCAGTTTCACTGTTTGTGTCTACCGTAATAAACCATTTGTGTATTTCTACTCTACCCTGCATTCCTATTGTCTCTCCCTTCGGGTTCTACACTGGCAACGAGGATGAAGTGCAACTGCCAACTCACTTTGTCCAGGCCCACAGCTGCCTCCACTCCGAACGGTGAGATGCGCACATCTGGAAACAGTTCGATGCTGGTACCAATGACTAGACCCAGTATGTACAGCGGGTGCAGTATTTTTTTCGGTCGAACGCAATCATCGTGGTTGAACAACAGGCCGTTATCCTGCTGACTGGATTTGGGGGAGACACCTATGTGCTCATTAAGAGCCTCACACACCCGGACAGGCCGGAATCCGAGTCTATTGCCGCGTTGGCGGCCCTGGTCAAGACATATCTTAACACACAGCTCCCAGTAATGGACCGCCGGTTCCGTTTTCACACGGCCTCGCAGGCCCAAGGAGAATTTTCCCTGTGGACTTTTGAACCTCACCATCAGACTGAAATATGGGTCAGAACCCAGTGTGGGGCACAGTCATTGTGATTTTTCCCAAGCAACCTATTAATGGCCCTTGGTTAATGGTGGTTAGGCCTCTCTGTCAAATGAAGGATGCTTGAAAGCAGCAGCAAGCTACCGTGGCAGGTAAGCAAGGGAGGGGTGCTTCAAAATGAAGGTGTCCTCTCTCCAACCACTTGAAATTTCAATTAAAAAGGGCTCTCACAGCCAGATGACCATTGTGGAGAGATTGGGGATGGGAGTGAGGAGGGTTGGGAGGTGGGGATCCTCTCCACAAGGTCGCCGGTAGCTGCTACTGTCTTCGGTCAGTCAGGCAGGATCTCTAAGCGTGCCTGGGGCACTGGCCCTCTGGTCTGCCACCAGGCGGTTACCCCAGTAGGCAGCTAAAATGGATCCCACTGAATTTTACCACCCTGCCACCCGCCCCGCTCTGCCTTTGGGGGAGCAATGGAGTCAGGGGACCAGCATGCAGCCTGAGGAGCTCCTTTTAGTCCCTGCACCACCCCACCCCCCATCTCCCAACCCAGCACTGATGGGGATTAAAAATCAAGCCCCAATGTCATTGCATATGATCCCTCCCAGCCAAACCTAATGATAATCTTTATTATTGTCACCAGTAGTCTTACATTAATACTGCAATGACGTTACTGTGAAAATAATAATAATAATCGCTTATTGTCACAAGTTGTCTTCAATGAAGTTACTGTGAAAAGCCCCTCATCGCCACATTCCGCCGTCTGATCGGGAGGCCGGTACCGGAATTGAACCCACGCTGCTGGCGTTTTTTTGCATTACAAGCCAGCTATTTAGCCCACGTTCCTTTGGGACTTGTGGGAGGAAACCTGAGCACCCGGTATGTTGGCACTGTGGTTGGCACCGTCACATCCAGGGTGCCAGGTTCGATTCCCGGCTTGGATCACTGTCTGCGCAGAGTCTGCACATTCTCTCTCCTGCGAAGATATGGTGCTGAGACCTGCTCAGCGTACTCCAGGTTTGGTCTAACCAGAACTTTGCACATCTTGAAGCACAACTTCTACACACTCTTTATTCCAGTTCTTGAGATATGAAAGACAGCGTTCCATTAGCCTTTTTGATTATTTCCTCTACCCGTTCACAGCATGTTAATGATCTGTGTACTCCCAAGTGTCTTTGGGCCACCAAAGTTTCGACATTGAAATCCATTTGTCACAGTTTTGCTCATTTGCTTCATCTGTTAATAGCTCGTTGCAATTTTACGCTTCCATCTGCGCTGCTTACAATGTTGCCTACCTTTATGTCATCAGTACATTTGGACGTGTAGGTTCTGCTCCATCGTCTAAGTTGTTAATGAATACAGTGAATACTGAGGCACCTACGCAGATCCATGCGGGACCACTAGTCACATCTTGCCAATTAGAGTACATGGCAATTATCTATACTCTGGCTCTGCTGCTGTTCAGGCAATTTCCGAAGCAGGTCAATAATTTTACATTAATGGCTCGGATGAAAGAAATATGTGTATTGCAGCCAGATTTGCTGACGGTACAAAGAGAGCTGGGAACACAAATCGGGAGGAGAAAACAAAGAGTTTGCAAAAGCATATGGATAGGTTAACTGAACTGATTGCCTGACTGATGGAGCATAATGTAAGAAAATGTGGGGTAGGAAATGTAGAACAGCAAATGATTATCTAATTGGAGAAAATGCTGCGATACAGAGTAATTTGGGTGTCTTTGTAGAATCACAAAAATAAACAGCATGCCAGTACAGCAGGTAATGAGGAAGGCAAATGAAATGATGGCCTTTATTGCAAAGAGGAATAGAATATAAAAGGAGGGACACTTTGCTACAACTCTGCAGGGCATGGGTGCGTACATACAATCTTCGCCTCCTTGTTTAAGGAGGTATAGACCTTTATTAGAGGCAATTCAGGGAATGTTCATTAGGTTGATTCCTGGGATAAAAGGAATTTCCCATGAGGAAAGCTTTAGTAGGTGAAGCATAGTGGTTAGCACTGCTGTTTCACAGCGCCAGGGACCTGGGTTCGATTCCCGGCTTGGGTCACTGTCTGTGCGGAGTCTGCGCGTTCTCCCCGTGTCTGCGTGGGTTTCCTCCGGGTGCTCCGGTTTCCTCCCACAAGTCCCGAAATACTCTGTGTACCCATACAGGTGACTCGGGATTTTCACAGTTACTTCATTGCAGTGTTAATGTAAGCTTACTTGTGACACTAGTAAAGATTATTATTTACTCATTGGAATTCAGAGATGGTAGAATTATCTATCTCTTGGTGCTATTGGCGCTCAGTCAATGAATATACCCAAGACTGAGGTAGAATTTTGAACTATAGGAGAGTCAAGGGGGGGGGAAAGTGGAGTTGAGGCCAAGGTCAGATCAGCGGTGATTTTATTAAATAGCAGAGTTAGTTCAAGGGGCCTGGGTGGCACTCATGGTCGGCAGCACCTCCTGTTCCTGCACGCGGTTGGACTCCTCCAACTGCACCTGCAGGTGCTGGATGCTCGCTGACAACCCCTCACACAGTCGCTGACTCTGGATGCAGTGAAACTAGAAACAGGCTTCTGACACAGGAGATGGTCCAACACTGTTTTATTGAACTTCCTGATTGCTGTACATAGTCTGCTGTGAGTTGACACTCTATCAATCTAACTGATAACCTCCTACTGGCTTGACCAGACTAACTCTCTACCTCATGGTGATAGTGCTCACTGACTTGTGCACTCTTACTATCTCAGTAGCTGTGTCCTGTAGAGAGAGGGAGATTCTTAATGCCCTGTGTGCTTTATAGTGGTGGAGTCCTGTCTGGTGATTGGTTGTTATGTGTCGTGTGTGTTCATTGGTTAACCTGTGTGTCAATCACTGCCTGTCTGCATCTCATTATAAACATGAGTGGATATTATGACATCTCCCCTTTTTGAAGTAAATTTTGGACCGTGGCGATATATATATACATGCATGATTATATACAAGTGGTGAGTGAATGAGCATATGTACATGGGAAGGTGTCTATTGTGCAGATACAGAGCAAACTGAACAAAATTTACAAGATTTAAGTCTACAGATTCAGTCTTTGTGGCGGGCGACAAATTCTTGTTGATCGCCTCAGAGGTGGAGGGGGGGACGCCGGCACTTGGACAGGCGGGATTGCTGCCATGTCGGTGGCCCCATGGAGAGGCGGGATCGCTGCCAGATCGGTGGCCTCGTGGAACGAGACGTCCGGAGGAGGCATGATGACATGCGGAGAAGTGCGGCCAGGCGGTGGGCAGGGACTTTGCGCCGCGCCCTCCTGTTGCGCCGGTAGAATGGAGCCATCAACCATTTGGACAATGAAGGACCTGGGGGCAGCCTGCCTGACGTCAATAGCTGGGGCTGACCAACCTCCCTCAGGCAACTGGACGCGAACAACATCACCTGGAGCCAGCGCAGGTAGATCCTTGGCATGTGCATCATACGTGATCTTCTGCTGGTCCCTGGATCACTGCACTTTCTGCAGCACCGTGAGGCGGTCAAGGTCTGGAACATGGATGGCTGGAACAGTCGTCCTCAGGTTGCGGTTCATGAGCAGCTGCGCCGGCGACAAACCAGTCAACAGAGGGGTTGCCCTGTATGCCAACAGCGCCAGGTTGAAGTCCGAGGCTGAGTCTGCAGCCTTGCACAGCAACCGCTTGACAATATGGACCCCTTTTTCGGCTTTCCCGTTTGATTGCGGGTAATGGGGACTGGATGTGATGTGACTGAAGTGGTAAGATCGTGCAAAGTCGGACCACTCTTGGCTGTAGAAACATGGGCCGTTGTCACTCATTACTGTGAGTGGTATGCCGTGCCTGGCAAACGTCTCTTTGCAGGCTTTAATCACTGACTTGGACGTGATGTCCGACAGTTTCACCACTTCCGGGTAGCTGGAGAAGTAGTCGACCAAGAGCACGTAATCACGCCCATTTGCGTGAAAGAGGTCTATCCCCACCTTGGACCACGGAGAAGTCATGATCTCGTGCTGTTGCACTGTTTCCTTGGGCTGAGCTGGTTGAAACTTCTGTCATGTTGTGCAGTCGAGGACCGTGTTGGCAATGTCCTGGCTGATGCCAGGCCAGTAGACTGCCTGCTGAGCTATGCGTCGACATTTTTCGACCTCAAGGTGACCCTCATGGATCTGTCTGAGCACCATGGCTTGCATGCTTTGGGGAATGACGATTCTATCTAGTTTAAGAAGGATTCCTTTGACAACCGTTAACTCGTCCTTAACGTTGAAGAACTGGGGGCACTGCCCCTTTTGCCAGCCATGGGCAAGGTGTTGCATCACGCGCTGTAGGAGAGGATCTTTGGCAGTTTCTTCACGTATCTGGACAACTCGTTCCTCAATGGCTGGGAGGTTGCTGGCACACAACTGTACCTGTGCCTCGATGTGGCGAATGAAGTCGCCCGGTTCACACGGCATGGTGATGGATCGGGATAGGGCATTCGCGATGATCAGCTCCTTGCACGGTGTGTAGACGAGTTCGAAGTCATATCGGCGGAGACGAAGAAGAATCCGCTGCAGCCAAGGTGTCATGTCATTTAAATCCTTCTGGATTATGCGGACTAAAAGCCTGTGGTCTGTTTCCACCGTGAACTTCGGCAGACCGTATACGTAGTCATGAAACTTGCCTATTCCTGTCAGGAGATCCAGACACTCCTTTTCGATCTGGGCAGACTGTTGTTCGGTCGGAGTCATGGCCCTGGAGGCATATGCCCTTGGAGCCCAGGACGATGAATCGTCTCGCTGGAGGAGCACCGCCCCAATGCCGTCCTGGCTTGCGTCTGTGGATATCTTGGTATCGTTGGTTGGGTCAAAGAACGCCAGTACTGGGGCTGTGGTGAGCTTCGCCTTCCACTCAAGCCATTCCACTTGATGTGCGGGAAGCCACTGGAACACTGTCGACGTTTTAACGAGATGCCGGAGGGCCGTGGTGTGGGATGCCATGTTGGGAATGAATTTTCTGAGAAAATTTACCATCCCGAGGAAGCGGAGGACTGCCTTTTTGTCCTCTGGTGTCTTCATGGCATTGATTGCCAGCACCTTGTCGGTGTCAGATTGCACACCTTGCTGTGAATTGTGGTCACCTAAAAACTTGATAGCGGCCCGCCCAAACGAGCATTTGGCCCTGTTGAGCTCGAGGCCATTTTCATGAATCCTCTGGAAAATTTGTTTGAGGCGAGCAATGTGATCCTCGGGCGTCGTGGAGCGACGATCACGTCGTCCACATAGATTCGCACCCCCTCAATGCCCTCCATCATTTGCTCCATTAAGCGATGAAATACTTCGGAAGCTAATACAATACCAAAAGGCATGTGGTAATAGCAATACCTGCCAAACGGAATGTT
Source organism: Scyliorhinus torazame (assembly GCF_047496885.1). NCBI lineage: Eukaryota > Metazoa > Chordata > Chondrichthyes > Carcharhiniformes > Scyliorhinidae > Scyliorhinus > Scyliorhinus torazame. The sequence goes on from NC_092709.1 coordinate 338,606,087, forward strand.
AAAAGTGCGCAGCTTCCGACTGGACTCATCCAGCTGAATTTGCCAGAAGCCACGGGGGGCGTCCAGCTTGGTAAAGAATTTGGGGTGAGCCATCTCACAGGTTAATTCTTCACGCTTCGGGATCGGGTAATACTCGCGCATGATGTTGCGATTCAGGTCTTTGGGATCAATGCAAATGCGGAGTTCGCCAGAGCGTTTCTTGACGCAGACCATGGAGCTGACCCAGTCTGTGGGTTCCATGACCTTTGAGATGACACACTGGTCTTGGAGGTCTCGTAGCTGCGTTTTCAGACGATCCTTGAGAGGAACCGGCACCCGGCGTGGTGCGTGGATGACTGGGGTGGCTTGAGCAATATCTTGTCGCGATATGGGAGCGTGGCCATCCCATCAAATACATTGTGGTATTGTGAGAATGTCGTCTATCTCAGCCTGGAGATTCGCATTGGGCGAGGCCGTCGCCGGTGTCGAGAACATGGCATGAACTCGCTGTCCCAGATTTCGGAGTTTGCATGCGCGAACACCGAGCAGGGATGCCTTGTCAGGCCGGACGATCTCAAATCTCAACAACGCCTTGATTTCCTTGTGAGAGACACCTAGCTGACACGACCCGCTGGCAGCTGTGGCATTACCATTGTAGCTGGCAGGCTGGTGGAAGAATGCTAGGTTGGTGTCGGATGCTGTCGAGGTCCGACTGTGATATGAGGTTCGCAGACGCGCCAGTGTCCAATTTAAATCGGATGTGAGACTGGTTGACCGTGATGACGGCACACCACTCGTCGTCAGGATCCACACTGAGGATCGAAAGGCGGTTGGCAGGCACGGTAGAGACCAACTTGCGTGTGGTGATGATGCCCACCCGATATGGAGACTCGAGGCAGTCAGCATCGGGGTCCGTTGGGCTGTCTGGATCAGAATCCTGCATGCCTTGTTGTACGCAGCGGACACGTCTGCGCTGCAGCTGGGATCGCTGGCTGGTGTTCGGTGGAGCGGACCTGCAGAAGGCAGCGTAATGGCCAGGTTTCCACACTGTAGACATTGCCTGCCTTTGGCTGGACATTGGCGCTTTAAATGGGTGGAGCCACAATTCGGACACCTCATGACGCTGACGTCAGCACGTTCTGTGCGCCATCGCGCATGCGCAGTGCGGTCGGCCAACGTTCGCGCATGTGCCTCAGGGTCTTCGGCCTCATCGTCCACCCGGTCGTGGCGCGCGTGCGTGGGGACCCGAGAAAAGCCCGCGAACTGGCCACTCTCCTCGATGCTCAGCCCTTGCATTTTCGCTATGGCCTGCACCCTTTCTGCGTCGTGGGAGGCCAGTTTTGCAGTTTCTGCCGCCCTGATGCGGGAGTAGCGATTTCTGGCATGCTCATGGACACACACCCTTCGAAGGCAACAGAGAGGGTCAACTGTTTGATTTTGAGGAGCTGCGCCCACAGGGAGACGGACTGGACAGGCTGCAGGGTTGCTGGGAGAGGTGAGTGCATATTTAAAAGAGACTTCAGTTCCTGGAGCAGGCCATAGGCTGCAGGGTTGCTGGGGGAGGTGAGTGCATATTTAAAAGAGACTTCAGTTCCTGGAGCAGGCCACAGGCTGCAGGGTTGCTGGGAGAGGTGAGTGCATATTTAAAAGAGACTTCAGTTCCTGGAGCAGGCCACAGGCTGCAGGGAGAGGTGAGCCTCAGCCCGTGACCTTGTCCAACAGGTATGAGGTACTTGCTCCCTGTGTGGATGAGGAAGAGGGCTGTAGGGAGGATGCGTTGACTGACCACTGCACCGTGGTGCAGGAAGCCATTCAAGAGGGGGGAGCAAAAAGACAAGTGGTAGTTGTAGGGAATTCTATAATTAGGGGGATTGATGGCATCCTTTGTAAGCCAGATCGTGAGTCCCACATGGTATGTTGCCTGCCCGGTGCCAGGGTGAGGGACATCTCTGATCGGCTTGAAAGGATTTTGGAGAGGGAGGGGGAGGATCCAGTTGTTGTGGTCCACATTGGGACTAACAACATAGGTAAGACTAGGAAAGAGGACCTGTTTGGGGATTATCAAACACTAGGGACTAAATTAAAGAACAGGTCCTCCAGGGTTATAATCTCTGGATTACTACCCGAGCCACGTGCCAATTGGCATAGGGTTGAGAAAATTAGGGAAGTTAACACGTGGCTAAAGGAGTGGTGCGGGAAAGAGGGATTCCATTTCATGGGGCATTGGCATTAGTACTGGGGCAGGAGGGACCTGTACCGTTGGGACGGTCTTCACCTGAACCATTCTGGGACCAGTGTTCTAGCGAATAGGATAAATAGGTTGGTCACAAGGACGTTAAACAAGCAAGTTGGGGGGAAGGGAAGGGTAAAGCTATGGACAGTATAATGGTTAATGGAGAGCAAGGCAGCAGGTTACGTGACAGGTTGTTGTGTCGAGATATGGGTTCAAAGACAAGGAAAATTAGGAGAAAGGGTAAGAGGAAAAATAATTTGCGAAATGTTACTGATCAAGGTGTTAGGATTCATAACAAAGATATAAAAAACAGCATAAGTGTATTTTATCTGAATGCTCGTAGTATACGGAATAAGGTGAATGAGTTGATGGCGCAAATCATCGTGAATGACTATGATTTAGTGGTCATTACTGAAACATGGTTAAAAGATGGTCACGACTGGGAGTTAAATATCCAAGGATATCAGGATATACGAAAGGATAGAATGGATGGTAAGGGCGGTGGTGTAGCTTTGTTGTTTAAGGATGGCATCCGGGCAATAGTAAGGGATGATATTGGTGCTATGGAGGACAAAGTTGAATCAATTTGGGTGGAAATCAGGAATAGTAAGGCAAAAAGGTCACTGATAGGAGTAGTCTATAGGCCACCAAATGGTAACAGGATGGTAGGGCAGGCAATAAGCAAAGAAATAACGGATGCATGTAGAAATGGTACAGCGGTTATCATGGGAGATTTTAATCTGCATGTCGATTGTTTTAACCAGGTTGGTAAAGGCAGCCTTGAGGAGGAGTTTATAGAATGTGTCTGGGATAATTTCCTGGAACAGTATGTAATGGAACCTACAAGGGAACAAGCGGTTCTAGATCTGGTCCTGTGTAATGAGGCAGGATTGATTAATGATCTCATAGTTCGGGATCCTCTTGGAAGGAGCGACCACAATATGGAATTTAAAATACAGTTGGAGGATGAGAAGGTAAAATCAAACACTAGTGTTTTGTGCTAAACAAAGGCGATTACAATGGGATGAGAGAAGAACTAGCTAAGGTAGACTGGGAGCAAAGACTTCATGGTGAAGCAGTTGAGGAACAGTGGAGACCCTTCCGAACGATCTTTCACAGTGTTCAGGAAAGGTTCATACCGACAAAAAGGAAAGACGGTAGAAAGGGGAAATATCGACCGTGGATTTCTAAGGAGGTGAGGGAGAGTATCAAATTGAAGGAAAAAACATACAAAGTGGCAATAATTAGTGGGAGAGTAGAGGACTGGGAAGTCTTTAGGGGACAACAGAAAGCTACTAAAAAAGCTATAAAGAAGAGTAAGGTAGACTATGAAAGTAAACTTACTCAGAACATAAAAGCAGATAGTAAAAGCTTCTACAAATATATAAGACAAAAAAGAGTGGCTAAGGTAAATATTGGTCATTTGGAAGATGAGAAGGGAGATTTAATAGTAGGAGACGGGGAAATGGCTGAGGAGCTGAACAGGTTTTTTGGGTCAGTCATCACAGTGGAAGACACAAATAACATGCCAGTGACTGATGGAAATAAAGATATGATAGGTGAGGACCTTGAGATGATTGTAATCACGAAGGAGGCAGTATTGGGCAAGCTAATGGGGCTAAAGGTAGACAAGTCTCCTGGCCCTGATGGGATGAATCCCAGAGTGTTAAAAGAGTTGGCTGGGGAAATTGTAAACGCACTAGTGATAATTTATCAAAATTCACTAGACTCTGGGGTGGTCCCAGAGGATTGGAAAGTAGCAAACGTGACACCACTGTTTAAAAAAGGAGTTCGGCAGAAAGCGGGTAATTATAGGCCGGTAAGCTTAACTTCGGTTGTAGGGAAAATGCTGGAATCTATTATTAAGGAGGAAATAGTGGGGCACCTGGAGGGAAATTGTCCCATTGGGCAGGCGCAGCATGGGTTCATAAAGGGTAGGTCGTATCTGACTAATTTGGGAGAATATTTTGAGGACGTTACCAGTGCAGTAGATAACGGGGAGCCAATGGATGTCGTATATCTGGATTTCCAGAAAGCTTTTGACAAGGTGCCACACAAAAGGTTGATGCATAAACTAAAGATGCATGGCATTGAGGGTAAAGTGGTAGCATGGGTAGAGGATTGGTTAACTAACAGAAAGCAGAGAGTGGGGATAAATGGGTGTTTCTCTGGTTGGCAACCTGTAACTAGTGGGGTCCCTCAAGGATCAGTGTTGGGCCCGCAGTTGTTCACAATTTACATAGATGATTTGGAGTTGGGGACCAAGTGCAATGTGGCAAAGTTTGCAGATGACACTAAGATGAGTGGTAAAGCAAAAGGTGCAGAGGATACCGGAAGTCTGCAGAACGATTTGGATAGGTTAGGTGAATGGGCTCGGGTCTGGCAGATGGAATTCAATGTTGCCAAGTGTGAGGCTATCCATTTTGGGAGGAATAACAGCAGAATGGATTATTATTTAAACGGACGTGCTTGGTGGGCCCGAAGATAGGGCAGTCGCCCGTGACGGTGAAGGGCCGCAGGTCCGGTGGTCCCCCTCCAGTCTCCTCCCTCTCCCGGCGATTGTGAGCGGCCTTCTCCTGGAGGGGGAGCGTGAGACAGTCCGACGAATGCAGCCCAAGGGGTGGGTAGCTGGTGACTTCAGTGGCCAGTGCACCCGGCCGTGGCAGTTGGTATGGGTGCCGGGCTGTGGTGCAGGGTATGGGGGGGGGGTGCAGTGTTACGGGTGTGAGGGATGGGGTTGGTGGTCGGGGCACAGTGCTGTCTCCTCACCCTGGCCACCCTGAGGAGGCTGTGCAGATTTTTTCAGCAATGTTGGTCGGCCCTCACAGTGTTGCTCATGGCACTGATGACCCACACCACCAGTGTCCAGGCCCAGCGAACGTCAGCGGCTGGCAGGCCCCTTCCCATCCCAGGGCACAGAGTCGCTTGCCTCTCCTCCAAGACATCCAGCAGGGTCTCGACTTCAGCGTCCGTGCCACTCTTCTTTCTACCATCTTCTTGGCTGGGATGGTGTGTGTGGGGACTGGAGTGAGTATATGAGGCTACACCTTGACGGCTTCCTGAGTGTCAATCCCAAACCAGCCGAACCGGGCATCATTTCTCATTGGAGTCGATCGTGTTCCACGTGGCGCTGGTACGAACCCTTTAACAATTGGTGAATTGGTCCAGGTGCAGCATCAGTTTTGCTGTTGTGGAGGTCCACTAATCCTGCCCCAGCGTCAACGCTTAGTCTCAGGAATGGAGAATCCCCCACAGTAACTTTTACTTTTTTTTACAAAACATCGATGAACAGAGTCACAGGGCTACCAATTAGCCTTTCACAAGAAAAACATTTATTAAACATGAGAGGTTTGCCTAGAATACAATACTCCTTCACTCCCACTTATAGAATCATAGAATCATAACATTTTCAGTGCAGAATGAGGCCATTCGGCCCAACGGGGCAGCATGGAAGCATTGTGGATAGCACAATTGCTTCACAGCTCCAGGGCCCCAGGTTCGATTCCGGCTTGGGTCACTGACTGTGCGGAGTCTGCACATTCTCCCCGTGTGTTAGTGGGTTTCCTCCGAGTGCTCCGGTTTCCTCCCACAGTCCAAAGATGTGCAGGTTAGGTGGATTGGCCATGATAAATTGCCCTTAGTGGCCAAAATTGCCCTTAGTGTCCAAAATTGACTTAGTGTTGGGTGGGGTTACTGGGTTATGGGGATAGGGTGCAGGTGTTGACCTTGGGTAGGGTGCTCTTCCCAAGAGCCGGTGCAGACTCGATGGGCCGAATGGCCTCCTTCTGCACTGTAAATTCTACGATAATCAATGATCGAGTCTAAACCAGCCCCTGGAAAGAGCATTCTACTTAAGGCCATATCCTCATCCTTATGACCCAACCATCACCCTATCCCCATGACCCAACCTAATCTTTTTGGACACTAAGGACTATTTAGCATGTCCATTCCACCTAACCTGCACATCTTTGGACTGTGGGAGGAAACGGAGCACCCAGAGGAAACCCACGCAGACACAGGGAGAACGTGCAGACTCCGCACAGACAGTGACCTGAGCCGGAATCGAGCCTGGGACCCTGGAGCTGTGAAGCAACTGTGCTAACCACTGTGCTACTGTGCCAAGGTCTTCACAAATGCACACAGATTTTTAAGGATAACACAGGTTACAACATGTTCTGGGTAAACACAGTCCCTTTAAACTCTCCACTCTGAAACCCAGTGGCAGATGCCATTCAATCGATCTTCAGTGGATTTCTCCTCAAATTTGTCCCAGATTTGTGACACAAAAGTGTTCCCAAACGGCACTCTCAAAAAGACACGCTTTAAACTTGTCTTTCAAAAATGCTTTCCCTCAGCTGTTTTTGTCAAGGATCCACCTCCAGGTTTTACATCTCTTCTTTCAGTATTCCTTTGTCTTGAATGCTTCAAGCTTTTACCGTAACTTTTCAAGCCAATAGTTGCTTCACAATTACTTCAACCATTGATTCACAGGCTGTAGTAAAATATCATAAGCCTTAGGATCACTTCAGATATCTTTGGCTTCTCACAAGCCAACATCTTCTCAGCTTTGTCTGTGACTTCAATGGCCAGTACCCTGTTCCAATTTCCTCTGTTTATTTAACTTCAGACTTCCTAGAAACATCTCTTCCTTTTATAGTTTTTTTAACTAGCTGTTCTTTAAGTTTCAGACACAAAACTAAGTCCCCATGCCGCTGTGAAAACGGTGGTGTTGTACGCCAGGAAAACTCATTCCCCGTTTTGCTGGGGGCTAGCAGAGAGACAGTGTAGCTCTAGCTGCCGATACGGTCTGCAGACACCGCACTGTGCTTCATGGCAGGCTCCGCCCGCGTACCCGGACCATTGCGGGGCGGGCCTCAGGCAATGGCCTGAGGCCGTGGGTGCGTGGCTCGGCGTACTCATAGAATACACCGCTTTTCAGGGGGTGGAGACGGCGAAAACTGGCACCGCTCCCGATTTCGGCATCAAAATGGATTCTCTGCCCCGTCGCCGAATGCGATTTCAGCATCAGGGATCGGAGAATACAGCTCGCTCCCTCTCACCTTACAAATCTCCTTCTACTCTGGCTTCCTGTTAAAACTAAGTTCAAAAAGGTATTGACCCTATAAGTGGCCCTTGGTTGCTAAGCAACTGCATGTTCTTTCTCCAATCTCTTTTTACTGGACAGCACAGTGGTTCGCACAGTTGCTTCACAGCTCCAGGGTCCCAGGTTTGATTCCTGGCTTGGGTCACTGTCTGTGTGGAGTCCTCTCCGTGTCTCCTCCAGGTGCTCCGGTATCCTCCCACAGTCCAAAGATGTGCAGGTTAGGTGGATTTGCCATGCTAAATTGCCCTCACTGTCCAAAAGGGTGAGGTAGGATTACCGGGTTGTGGGGATACGGTGGAGGTGTGGGTTTAGGTGGGGTGCTCTTTCCAAGGGCCGGTGCGGACTCAATGGGACAAATGGCCTCCTTCTGTGTTAAGTAATGGGTTAAGAGACATTCCAATTAGTTGTCTCATAATTGACACTGATATGTAAAGGGGCTTCAGGTGACCTTTGTGTCAGGTGATGTGATGTTAGAGTTTTGTGCAGAGTCTGTTAAAGTGAAATAAAGGTGTTGGTGAAAAGGAGCAGAACTTTTGACTCTTTATACAACAGCAGCTAAACATCTAACAAATGGTAGCAGAGGATAGTTGCTGTGCAAATGTGAAGGGTTGAAAGATACAACCTTTCCAGACCAAGCCAAGACCGAGAAGAAAAAAAAAACGATATATGGCTGAACCTAGGATAAAGATGGCCGGATATGACTATCCGCCTTATTTTCTGAAAGGGGATCGTATGACCAATGGAGAAATGCAGTGGTTATGTGTACTAAGGTTTTACTTGGGAAAGAGAAAACAAGGTATGGCATTGGCTCTTTCTCTACCTTATGACAGTAAAATCCAGAGCAAAGTGTCTTATCATAGATTATCATAGAATTTACAGTGCAGAAGGAGGCCATTCAGCCCATCGAGTCTGCACCGGCTCTTGGAAAGAGCACCCTACCCAAGGTCAACACCTCCACCCCATCCCCATAACCCAGTAACCCCACCCAACACTATAGGCAATTTTGGACACTAAGGGCAATTTATCATGGCCAATCCACCTAACCTGCACAGCTTTGGACTGTGGGAGGAAACCGGAGCACCCGGAGGAAACCCACGCACACACGGGGAGAATGTGCAGACTCCGTACAGACAGTGACCCAAGCCGGAATCGAACCTGGGACCCTGGAGCTGTGAAGCAATTGTGCTATCCATAATGCTACCGTGCTGCCCCTAAGCTGTCTTCTGAGCTGGAATTGGAAGAGTTGGACTCAGAAGAATGTCTGCAGACTCTATTACGCTATATGGATAAGATTTATAAGAAGGATGACTTGTTACGTGCGTATGAAGCATTGTTGGATTTTGATAGGTTCCGGAAAATAGAGGATTTCTCCATTGAAGACTATACAATGGAATTTGGCAGACTATATAAAAGGCTGCAGAAACACAACCTGGAATTTCCACAGTCTGTGTTGGCCTTTAAATTACTTGACTGTGCTAGAGTGAGCAACATGGATAGGCTCCTGGTTTTGACAGGAGTTCAGTTTGCAGATAAGGATACCTTATTCGATCAGATGACAGAAGCTTTAAAAATGTTTCTGGGGAAACATTCAATTCCAATGGTTCTGATGACCCAAACAGGTCAGCAGAATATGGAAGATACACTATTAACAGGATAGCGAAATCGTACGGCTACAAACAGGTTCCAAGTCTATAGAAGGAGATCGAGACCCAGAAATTATGAAGACAGAAACCCAGTTAGAACCTACAATAGGAAGATGAACTCCAGAAATGCAAGGGGCATGATAAATCGATGTTTTCAATGTGACTCTCAATACTGTTATGCTTTCAACTGTCCGACACATTATAATAGAGCGTTTGAAGTGACACATGACATGGAAGAGTCAGAAGAGGAAAAAGATAGTGACCAGAAAGAAGGCATTGTCCTATTAACAAGTAGTTTTACGCCGGTAATGAGGGTGTTGGTTGTAGAATCCTTCAACTGTGCTGTATTGGACAGTGGCTGTACATCTACTGTGTGTAGAATTGACTGGTTAAAACATTACCTGGAATCCTTGAATGCTGAAAATCATAACAAGGTTAAGGAATTTGAAAGTTCCACAAGTTTAAGGTTTGGGGATGATAATACTCTGAAGTCACTGAAAAGGGTGATGATCCCTTGCAATATTGCCGGAGTGAATCATTTCATTAGCACGGATGTTGTATCAAGTGAGATACCTTTGCTTCTGACTAGACCGTCAATGAAGAAAGCACACATGAAACTGGATATGAAACAGGATAAGGCAACAGTTTTTGGAAAGACGGTGGACTTACAATTTACACAGTCAGGACACCATTGTATTCCATTACTGACAAATAATATTTCAAGTAGAGTTGTCAAGGATGTGTTAATGGCAGTTGAAAATGTGACTTAGCTGATAGAAAGCTTGTTGTATTAAAACTACATAGGCAATTTGCGCATTCGTCTCCTCGGAGGCTGAAAATTTTATTAAAGGATGCAGGGGTAAGGGATGAAGACTATACTAAACTGATAGAACAGGTTCGTGATTGCTGTGAAGTTTGTAGGAAGTACAGAAGGCCACCAGCACGACTGATAGTAACCCTACCTTTGGTCAGGGATTTTAACGACATTGTGGCCATGGACCTTAAGATCTGGGATAAAGCAAAAAATATATTTATTTTCCATTTTGTAGATTTAGCAACCAGATTTAGTCAATCAACGATTGTACGAAGTAAAGAAAAGAGAGTAATTCTGGATCAAATCATGGAAAAATGGATAGGGACAGGAATGGGCCCACCGGCAAAATTCCTTAAGGACAATGGGGGAGAATTTGCTAATGATGAGTTTAGGGATATGTGTGAAAACGTGAATATCACAGTTATGAATATGGCTGCGGAAAACCCATTTAGTAATGGTGTCTGTGAAAGAAACCATGCTATAATCGATGACATGCTGTGGAAAATTTGGGCAGATAGACCGAATTGCAGGCTAAATTCAGCTTCAGCATGGGTGGTAGATGCAAAGAATTCATTGCAGATGGTTGGGGGCTATAGTCCCTATCAATTAGTGTTTGGTAGAAATCTTAAAATTCCATCCACTTTGGATGACCAACCTCCAGCTTGGGAAGGGACTACAATTAGCTCTGCCTTTGCTGAGCATTTAAATGCATTACATAGCAGTAGAAAAGTCTTTTTGGAAGAAGAAGTCTCTGAAAGAATTCGCAGAGTTTTAAGGCATAATGTACGGCCATCAAATACCATTTTTCAGCAAGGAGACATAGTATACTATAAGAGAGACAATTTTAATGAATGGAAAAGCCCAGGGAAGATCATAGGCATAGATGGCAAAACAATTATTTTGCAACATGGCAATCAAACTGTTAGGGTACATTCATCAAGGATAATGGGTACAGACTACAAATTTTCAAATTTAGACAGAGCAGACAGACATGACAAGGAACCAGGGTCATCTGGTATGCAGTGTTACAGAATTATGAGGACCAGTTTACTGATATAGACAGGGTTTCTGTAGAGGAACACAACACTTCTGATGAATTAGAACAGGCCATTTTTCCAAAATGACAACTGCCAAAAGTTGGTACAAAAGTAACATACTTGCCTGAAGGGTCTAGTCAATGGACGGATGCAACTTTTATTAGTAGAGCAGGGAAGGCCACTGGAAAGTAAAAACATTGGTTGATTGTACAGCATTCAGGGGAAGGAGTCAAGACAATGGATTGGGAACACGAAGTTCAAAAATGCAAGGCACAGACGCACAGTGCCAGTTCAGATAGTCCATCGGACAGTGAATAGGTCTGCAGGAAAAGGTCAAGAACTATTGAAAGGACATCCCACAGCAGAAGAGAAAGATCAAGCAGTAGCAGTACAGAACGAGATACCAGGTGGGAGTGGGGGACGTAGTTTATCAAGGTCTTGGAACATGAGTAAGACCACAAATACAAATAGGAGCAGAAGCCCACATTCAAGTGAGATTTTGGTGGCTTCCAATAAATTAGTTTAAAAAATTATGCAAGAATTGCATAGTTGGAGTGCATTTGGGGTATACACGGAAGTACCGGATAGGGTACAAAGAGCTCTATCCCACAGATGGATTTGCATGGAAAAGGTTCTTCCGGGTAGAACTTAAAAGGCAAAAGCCAGGCTTGTGGCAAGGGGATTTGAAGAAAACTTAGAAGATCAGGATTTAAGGGTAGATTCACCTACGGCAGGAAAGGTTATTTTAAAGATCTTTTTGGCTCTATTAGCCACAAAGGCATGGGAATGCAAATCTATAGATATAAAAGCTGCCTTCTTGCAGAGGCATCAGCTCCAGAGAGACATTTTTCTCCATCCTCCTAAAGAGGCAGCTAACACAGAAGGGGTACTCTGGAAGCTGAACAAATGTGTATATGGATTAAATGATGCATCTAGAGTCTGGTATTTTTCGGTAAGGTCAGTTTTGTTAAAGTTAGGCTGTTGCGAGTTGAAAGCAGACTTGGCAATGTTTTATTGACACTGCAAAATAAATCTTTCTGGAATCTTTATGATGCATGTCGATGATATTTTGTGGGGTGGGACTAGTGATTTCGAAGCTATTGTAATCTCTGGTTTGAGGAAAGAATTCAGGGTTGGAAGTCACGCTTCCGGTGCATTTAAATATATTGGACTGCAAATCGGACAGACTAAGTTAGGGGCAAATTTACATCAGCCCAATAGCAATTAGCCGTGGCCGGGTTTCACAGGACGCAATGGTTTCAAAGATGGAAAAAGAGCAACTGCGAAGTTTAATTGGGCAACTGAATTGGTTAGGTAGACAAACTAGACCGGATGTGAATTTTGATGTCTTAGAGTTGAGTAAAAAATGAACGATTCCAAACTGGAAGACATAATCAGAGCAAATAAAGCATTGGTCAAACTAAAAATGCAGGAGTGTGTTTTGAGGTTCCCGGTTTTAGGTGACCTTAGGCACTTGAAACTCATAGTTTATCGTGATACGTCCTATGCAAATTCATGAGATGGGGTTTCAAGCGCAGGAGATTTTATAATTTTCCTTTTGGGGAACAATGGTAAATGTTTCCCTCTTGTGTGGGAAACAAAGAAAATAAGGATAGTGGTCAAAAGCACTTTGGCTGCTGAGACGTTAAGCCTTGTAGAGGCAGTGGATATAGCCTTTTATATATCTCAGATATTGACAGAAATTTTGGGATTAGGGGATTTGGGTAATATATCTATTGAATGTCACATTGACAATAAATCCCTGTGGGAAAAACTCTACAAAAAGTGTCAATGAAAAAAGGTTAAGGGTAGACAGCGTAAATTTGAAGCAGATGTTGGACAGAGGGGAAATAGCAAAATTAAATGGGTCGACAGTAGCTATCAGTTGTCAGACTGTTTTACAAAAAGAGGGGCTAGTTCACAGAAACTTTTGGATATTGCTAATGAAGGGCACCTGTTTCTGTGACTGTTTTTTGTTTCTTCCAAAAATGAGAAAAAAAAGGGGAGAAATTGCGTGTGTGTTTTTGAGTTTCGTGTAATTTTGTTTTCACTCATTATTTTTTGTCTCCAAGGAAGGGGAGACTGTTAAGTAATGGGTTAAGAGACATTCCAATTAGTTGTCTCATTTCTGTTAAGTATCCAATAATTGATACTGATATGTAAAGGGGCATCAGGTGGCCTTTGTGTCAGGTGATGTGATGTTAGAGTTTTGTGCAGAGTCTGTTAAAGTAAAATAAAGGTGTTGGTGAAAAGGAGCAGAACTTTTGACTCTTTATACAACAGCAGCTAGACGTCTAACATTCTGCACTGTAAATTCTCTGATTCTATGACGTCAGGTTGTAAACTCTCTCAGCACAATGCAGCAAGGTTGAAATGAAACCAAAAACTCCCACATAGAACATAGAACAATACAGCGCAGTACAGGCGCTTCGGCCCACGATGTTGCACCAAAACAAAAGCCATCTAACCTACACTATACCATTATCATCCATATGTTTATCCAATAAACTTTTAAATGCCCTCAATGTTGGCGAGTTCACTACTGTAGCAGGTAGGGCATTCCACGGCCTCACTACTCTTTGCGTAAAGAACCTACCTCTGACCTCTGTCCTATATCTATTACCCCTCAGTTTAAAGCTATGTCCCCTCGTGCCAGCCATTTCCATCCGCGGTAGAAGGCTCTCACTGTCCACCCTATCCAACCCCCTGATCATTTTGTATGCCTCTATTAAGTCTCCTCTTAACCTTCTTCTCTCCAACGAAAACAACCTCAAGTCCATCAGCCTTTCCTCATAAGATTTTCCCTCCATACCAGGCAACATCCTGGTAAATCTCCCCTGCACCCGCTCCAAAGCCTCCACGTCCTTCCTATAATGCGGTGACCAGAACTGTACGCAATACTCCAAATGCGGCCGTACCAGAGTTCTGTACAGCTGCAACATGACCTCCTGACTCCGGAACTCAATCCCTCTACCAATAAAGGCCAACACTCCATAGGCCTTCTTCACCACCCTATCAACCTGGGTGGCAACTTTCAGGGATCTATGTACATGGACACCTAGATCCCTCTGCTCATCCACACTTTCAAGAACTTTTCCATTAGCCAAATATTCCACATTCCTGTTATTCCTTCCAAAGTGAATCACCTCACACTTCTCTACATTAAACTCCATTTGCCACCTCTCAGCCCAGCTCTGCAGCTTATCTATATCCCTCTGTAACCTGCTACATCCTTCCACACTATCGACAACACCACCGACTTTAGTATCGTCTGCAAATTTACTCACCCACCCTTCTGCGCCTTCCTCTAGGTCATTAATAAAAATGACAAACAGGAACGGCCCCAGAACAGATCCTTGTGGTACTCCACTTGTGACTGAACTCCATTCTGAACATTTCCCATCAACCACCACCCTCTGTCTTCTTTCAGCTAGCCAATTTCTGATCCACATCTCTAAATCACCCTCAATCCCCAGCCTCCGTATTTTCTGCAATAGCCTACCGTGGGGAACCTTATCAAACGCTTTGCTGAAATCCATATACACCACATCAACTGCTCTACCCTCGTCTACCTGTTCAGTCACCTTCTCAAAGAACTCAATAGGGTTTGTGAGGCATGACCTACCCTTCACAAAGCCATGCTGACTATCCCTGATCATATTATTCCTATCTAGATGATTATAAATCTTGTCTCTTATAATCCCCTCCAATACTTTACCCACTACAGACGTGAGGCTCACCGGTCTATAGTTGCCGGTGTTGTCTCTGCTCCCCTTTTTGAACAAAGGGACCACATTTGCTATCCTCCAGTCCTCTGGCACTATTCCTGTAGCCAATGATGACATAAAAATCAAAGCCAATGGTCCAGCAATCTCTTCCCTGGCCTCCCAGAGAATCCTAGGATAAATCCCATCAGGTCCCGGGGACTTATCTATTTTCAGCCTGTCCAGAACTGCCAACACCTCTTCCCTACGTACCTCAATGCCATCTAATCTATTTACCTGGAGCTCAGCATTCTCCTCCACAACATTATCTTTTTCCTGAGTGAATACTGACGAAAAATATTCATTTAGTATCTCGCCTATCTCTTCAGACTCTACACACAACTTCCCATCCCTGTCCTTGACTGGTCCTACTCTTTCCCTAGTCATTCGCTTATTCCTGACATACCTATAGAAAGCTTTAGGGTTTTCCTTGATCCTTCTTGCCAAATACTTCTCATGTCCCCTCCTTGCTCGTCTTAGCTCTCTCTTTAGATCCTTCCTCGCTACCTTGTAACTATCCATCGCCCCAACTGAAACTTCACACCTCATCTTCACATAGGCCTCCTTCTTCCTCTTAACAAGAGATTCCACTTCTTTGGTAAACCACGGTTCCCTCGCTCGGCACCTTCCTCCCTGCCTGACCGGTACATACTTATCAAGGACACGCAGTAGCTGATCCTTGAACAAGCTCCACTTATCCAGTGTGTCCAACACTTGCAGCCTACCTCTCCACCTTATCCCCCCCAAGTCACATCTAATGGCATCATAATTTCCCTTCCCCCAGCTATAACTCTTACCCTGCGGTGTATACTTATCCCTTTCCATCCTTAACGTAAACGTCACCGAATTGTGGTCACTGTCCCCAAAGTGCTCACCTACCTCCAGATCCAACACCTGGCCTGGTTCATTACCCAAAACCAAATCCAATGTGGCCTCGCCTCTTGTTGGCCTGTCAACAAACTGTGTCAGGAAACCCTCCTGCACACACTGTACAAAAAACGACCCATCAAATGTACTCGAACTATATCTTTTCCAGTCAATATTTGGAAAGTTAAAGTCTCCCATAATAACTACCCTGTTACTTTCGCTCTTATCCAGGATCATCCTCGCCATCCTTTCCTCTACATCCCTCGAACTATTTGGAGGCCTATAGAAAACTCCCAACAGTGTGACCTCTCCTTTCATGTTTCTAACCTCAGCCCATACTACCTCGGAAGATGAGTCCCCATCTAGCATCCTCTCCGCCACCGTAATACTGCTCTTGACTAGCAGCGCCACACCTCCCCCTCTTTTGCCTCCTTCTCTGAGCTTACTAAAACACCTAAACCCGGAACCTGCAACATCCATTCCTGTCCCTGCTCTATCCATGTCTCCGAAATGGCCACAACATCGAAGTCCCAGGTACCAACCCATACTGCCAGTTCCCCTACCTTATTTCGTATACTCCTGGCATTGAAGTAGACACACTTCAAACCATCTACCTGAACACTGGCCCCCTCCTGCGACGTCAAACCTGAGCTCCTGACCTCTATACTCTCGTTCTCCCTTACCCTAAAACTACAATCCAGGTTCCCATGCCCCTGCTGCATTAGTTTAAACCCCCCCAAAGAGCACTAACAAATCTCCCCCCAGGATATTTGTGCCCCTCAGGTTCAGATGTAGACCATCCTGTCTGTAGAGGTCCCACCTTCCCCAGAAAGAGCCCCAGTTATCCAGAAATCTGAATCCCTCCCGCCTGCACCATCCCTGTAGCCACGTGTTTAATTGCTCGCTCTCCCTATTCCCCATCTCACTATCACGTGGCACGGGCAACAACCCAGAGATAACAACTCTGTTTGTTCTAGTTCTGAGCTTCCATCCTACTTCCTGAAAGCCTGCCTGACATCCTTATCCCCTTTCCTACCTATGTCGTTAGTGCCAATGTGGACCACGACTTGGGGCTGCTCCCCCTCCCCCTTAAGGACCCGGAAAACACGATCCGAGACATCACGTACCCTTGCACCTGGGAGGCAACATACCAAACGTGAGTCTCTCACGCTCCCACAAAATCTCCTATCTGTGCCCCTGACTATAGAGTCCCCAATTACTAATGCTCTGCTCCTCTCCCCCCTTCCCTTCTGAGCAACAGGGACAGACTCCGTGCCAGAGGCCCGTACCCCATGGCTTACCCCTGGTAAGTCGTCCCCCCCACAAGTATCCAAAGCGGTATACTTGTTTCTCAGGGGAACGACCGCAGGGGATCCCTGCACTGGCTGCTTTTTCCCAGTCCCTCTTACAGTTACCCATCTATCGCCAATCTTTGGTGTAACTAATTCCCTGAAGCTGCTATCTATGGCCCCCTCTGCCTCCCGAATGATCCGAAGTTCTTCCAACTCCAGCTCCAGTTCCCTAACTCGGTCTTGGAGGAGCTGGAGATGGCAGCACTTCCTGCAGGTAAAATCAGCAGGGACACTAACTGCATCCCTCACCTCAAACATCCTGCAGGAGGAACATTGCACTCCCTTCCCTGCCATCCCTCTAACTTTCTACCAAGATCTGGCTAACAACTAAATTAAATTTTTTATTAAAAACAAATATTAATAACAATAATAAAATATGGTACTTACCTCAGACCAATGGGTTTTATTATTAGGTTAGAGGAGGAGGGCGGGTGGGAGACACTACACGTGTAGTGTCTCGGGTTTCCTCTCCACCAGAATTTATTGGTGAGGGTCTTCCCAGAAGTCCGCGGGTCGACTTCCTGTTCCCACCTTAAACACTAAAATTTAAAAAAAAAAATTTAAAGGAGAGACTTACCTCCCAGAAATCACTTCCGCACTGCCCCCGCTGAAATGGACTAGCCTGCTCCGCTCCTGCTGAAATCGACTTGGCCTGCAAGGTAAGTAAGTTGTTAATCTGTACTCACCTCACCACAGACAGCGACCTTTTAAACGGTCCCCTCTGCCTCGCAGCTCCCGCGCTTTTTCAAATTCCCGCGCTGTTTCTCAGGTCCCGGCTCTCACTCCCGAACTAAACAGCTGACCTGCAAGGTAAGTAAGTTGTTAATCAGTACTTACCTCACCCAGGCAGCGACCTTTTAAACGGTCCCCTCTGCCTCGCAGCTCCCGCGCTTTTTCAAATTCCCGCACTGTTTCTAAGGTCCCGGCTCTCACTCCCGAACTAAACAGCTGACCTGCAAGGTAAGTAAGTTGTTAATCAGTCATGCAAGCATTGTTATTTAACATGAATCTAACTAGCGTTTTACCCATCCTTACATAAAAACAATACTTAAACCCATTTAAATTTATACCTTATTTCTAATTTTCAACAATATAATTATAATTACAATTAAAACTATCTCTGCTTCTTGCCCATAACAGGACTTAAACAATATAATAAAATAATAATCTTTATTATCGTCACAAGTAGGCTTACATTAACACTGCAATGAAGTTACTGTGAAAAGCCCCTAATCGCCACACTCCGGCGCTTGTCCGGGTACACAGAGGGAGAATTCAGAATGTCCATTTCACCTAAAGCACATCTTTCGGGACTTGTGGGAGGAAACCGGAGCACCCAGAGGAAACCCACGCAGACACGGGTAGAATGTGCACACTCCGCACAGACAGTGACCCAAGCCGGGAATCGAACCCGGGTCCCTGGAGCTGTGAAGCAACAGTGCTAACCACTGTGCTACTGTAGTGGGGAGGGGGGTGCTCTCTATTCTGGGGGGGTCTCTGATATGGGAGTTCTCTGTTTGGAGGACTCTGATGTCGGGAGTCTCTAATGGGGCCGACTTGTGGGGGAGTCTTGTTGGGCTCTATGATGAAGGGATCTGATGGCGGTTTTCTGATGGGGAGGTCAGGGAGGGTCGGGTCACCCTTATGTCTGCGTGCTGTCCACTGCTGCCTCACGGCACCGAGGTCCCAGGTTCAATGCCAGCTCTGGGTCACTGTCCATGTGGAGTTTGCACATTCTCCCCGTCTTTGAGTGGGTTTCAGCCCCACAACCCAAAGATGTGTCGACTGGGTGGATTGGCCACGCTAAATTGCCCCTTAATTGGAAAAAAAATGAATTGGGTACTCTTAACTTCTTTTAAAATAATAAATAAATAAGTAATGTCTGCATGCTGTGGGTAGGGGGGGGAGCGGGGGGGGGGGGGCTTCTGGGTATTGCTCCCAACCCCAGCGCAAACCATATGTGATTCAGCTCCGGTGGGAGAACGTAGTCTCCCAAACTGAGAATTCATCCCCGTGCTTCCCGATTTTCTCCGCCTGCCATTGCCGGTGTCACGAGATTCATGTCCATGAAGAGCGTGAACCTCGTTTTAACACTTTTGAATGAATTTAAATGATATTAGCAGCTCCCCATCAAATGATACCTCCTCACTAAACATTCATACCTTGACAATGTAAGGTCACGCCAGTGTGGTTTATAATTGGTTTAGCCAGACTTGAGGCAGTCAATCCGATCCCTCCGTGGGGGGGTGGGGGGGGGAGGTATTAATTGCCCTGGGGGATATAAGGACTTCCCTTATCAGCGCTCCCTGGCACACCCTCGTGCTGCCCAGTTGGCACATTGCCAACCTGTCAGTGCCACCCTGTGACATGGTGCAATGCCTGGGGCATCACCTATTGTGAGCCCCATGGTGGGGGGCAGAGGGGGCATTGATGTGGGGTGCAGGGAAAGTGTCAGCTATTCTTCCCCGATGTTGGGTTCGAAAGGTGGATGTGGATAGGCTTGGGTGGAGCGGAATGCATTCTTGGATAGTCGGTGTATCGGTTATGGGGGAGGACAGAGAAAAATCGGTGGGGGGAGCCTCCAATACCTCCTTGATGGAATGATGGAGATTGGTGGCCATTTGGCGGCAGGGCTAATTGAGATGCCCTTTCAAGATGGTGCCCCCAATCTTTCTGGGACCGGCTGCTGGCTCGACGATGCCCTGCCCTGCCGGAGTGCCTGCGTAAACCACGCCCACTCATTTTTTTTTGATCTAAGAGGCTCAAGATTTGGCAAGAATACTGGCCTGTGCAACCGGAGAGTAATACTTTGGTTTCCAGCTTGAGCCTGGCACTTTGCCAAATTCTGCTAAGATTCCACCCTTTTTGTGCTGTACAATTCAATGACTAAGAGCTGAGACAGGGATAAATTCGAGTGATGCCACAGAGTTGGAGACAGGTGGTCTTAGTGATTGTGGGAATATGTGGCCAGTCGCTCAGCCCAGAAGCAAATGTGACCCCAAGGTTGTGAACAGACTGGATTAATCTCTCGTTGTTGCCAGGAAGTGGGATGGAGTCAATAGCTAGGGAATGGAGTTTGGAGCGGGGATCAAAAACAATGGCTTCAATGTTCCCGATATTTAATTGGAGGCGATTTCTGCTCAGCCAGCACGAGATGTCGGACCAGTAGTCTGATAAATTAGCAACGGTGGAGGAGACGAGAAAGAGGTGTCGGCGAGGTAGAGCTGGGTATCATCAGTGTACATGTGAAAACTAACGCTGTGTCTTTGGATGATGTCACCGCAGGGCAGCATGTCGATGAGAAATAGCTTTGACAAAGGGTCACCTGGCCTTGATACGTTAGCTCTTTTCTCTCCTTACAGATGCTGCCAGAGCTGCTGAGATTTTAAGCATTTTCTCTTTTGATGAGAAAGCGGGTTCAAGGATCGATTTCAAATGAGAGCTAGCTGAGTTCATGAGAGATAAAGGAATAGAAAGATCTATGGAATGACTGTGATGAGCTAAATGGAAGGGAGACTCAGGTTGACTCCAGAGCAGCCCAGTTTGATCAAACAGTCGGTTTCTGTGCTGCAGATTCTCTGTAAAATTCTCTACGTTTATCTTTTCAAACCGACCTGTCATTTTAAAGACCTCCATTAGGCCACCTCTCTGCCAACTCTTCTTTTGAGAAAGATCAGCAGCCTCTTCAATCTTTTCAGACAGGGAGAACCTCTCAATTCTGTTATCATCCTTGTAAACATAATTCATCCATTGGGATTCACACAAATCACCACTGGCATCTCCAGATTGCTTCATTCCAAAGCATCATGAAAGTCAGAGGCATCGCGATCCCACACTTATTTTTGTTTTAGTCTTTAGATCAGGTGACAAGCTTTATGCACTATGATGTTAACATGTAGCACAGTGGTGCAGTGGGTTAGCCCTGCTGCCTCACGGCGCCGAGGTCCCAGGTTCGATCCCGGCTCTGGGTCACTGTCCGTGCGGAGTTTGCACATTCCCCCCGTGTTTGCGTGGGTTTCGTCCCCACAACCCAAAGATGTGCAGGGTAGGTGGATGGATTGGCTACGCTAAATTGCCCCTTAACTGGAAGAAAATGAATTGGGTACTCTAAATTTATGGGCAGCACGGTAGCACAAGTGGCTAGCACTGTGGCTTCACAGCGCCAGGGTCCCAGGTTCGATTCCCTGCTGGGACACCGTCTGTGCGGAGTCTGCATGTTCTCCCTGTGTCTGCGTGGATTTCCTCCGGGTGCTCCAGTTTCCTCCCACAGTCCAAAGACGTGCAGGTTAGGTGGATTGGCCATGCTAAATTGCCTTTCGTGTCCAAAAAGGTTAGGAGGGGTTATTGGGTTACAGGGATAGGGTGGAAATGAGGGCTTAAGTGGGTCGGTGCACTCGATGGGCTGAATGGCCTCCTTCTGCACTGTATGGTCTATGTTCTATGTAAAGCACGTACTGGACAGTACAACACTTCCATTGGCTGGACTAAACGACTGAGCTTTTGGAAGCTGTGCTTTGCTACATCAGCAATGATTACATCATCTCTCTCGCTTACTCCAACACAACTTTCATTACCACATCCTGTACTCAGTCCCCCTCCTCTTTCATAAAATCGTAGGCCACAGAATTAGTCAGTTTAGGGCCTGTATTTTCGGCGATTTGCATGCCCCACCTGGTTCAAAATAGCATCAGTGATGCACCCACATATTTCTGGTGCAGGCCACATCTAACCCCATTCTGAGTGTATATTTTATATGTCTCAGAGAAAAGCATTATTTTCTAAGTGTGCAGCATGTTTATTTACAAGAGCTTTTAAATATTTCTACAATCACAAGATGTCTGCATCATGCTAAGCCCAGCTCTAGCTTTTAGCAGCTTTACTGATGTCTGTTTATTTTGCTCTGAGTCAACACCCAGACTTAACCAATAAGCACAGTGAACATAGATCAGTCACCAGACTCACATAATCAATCACAGTGCAATTGAACTATTGAATATTAGAAGCAGGTTTTTAACATCTGGTTGGATATGTCATAAATATCCAGAGTAGTCAGTTCATGACATAGAATCATAGAATTTACAGCGCAGAAAGAGGCCATTCGGCCCATCGAATCTGCACCGGCTCTTGGAAAGAGCACCCTACCCAAGCCCACACCTCCACCCTATCCCCATAACCCAGTAACCCCACCCAACACTAAGGGAGATTTTGGATACTAAGGGCAATTTAGCATCGCCAATCCACCTAACCTGCACATCTTTGGACTGTGGGAGGAAACCGGAGCACCCGGAGGAAACCCACGCACACATGTAGAGTACATGCAAACTCTGCACAGACAGTGACCTAAGCTGGGAATCGAACCTGGGACCCTGGAGCTGTGAAGCAATTGTGCTAACCACTATGCTACTGTGCTGCCCAATGTGAATCACTGATTTGACACCAGCGATGCCAGTTTTGGCCTCAATGCTCCAATCAATGCTCTCTTAGCCTTAAACAGCTAGACATGCATTCAGTGGCATGAAGTACCCTCCTTTCATGTTTATTTAAAGGTATCATTAATCTCGTTCAGATTCATTGCTGATTAACTTAGACTGCTTGTGGCTGAATTGAAAGAAGTATTTGAAGGTTTGTACTTTGAAGTTGGTGATGATTAAAGGGGCAGTGTGGTACATGATTAAGATCTTGGTTCACACTTCAAGGGTTCTCCGAGCACCACTTCCTCCCAGGCATGGTCCTTTGTCGTTACCGTCCTGTAGCATCACAGGGAGAATGGGCAGAGGTGACACAGTGTCGGACAAGCTGCTCAAAGAGGGAGGCGGAATGGGGTGGGGAGAAGCATCTTCAGCAGAGGACCACATCCATCCAGGGTTTTAAGGAAACAATGCTTCCAGCTCAGCTTGAGGGCAGTGTGGTGTGATATCTCTATTTCTCGAAGGAGATCCTCACAGAAATCTACCACCTGTGTTGGACAGATCTACAGCCTCAGAGCAGGGAGAGGTCAGCATTGCCAATGGTTGTGACGGTGATTATTTCCTTCAGCTTCTTTGTGCCATGCTCCTTCCGGACTGAAGCCTGGGGCATTTCTAACATCTTGCATTGTACGAGGTAGGCCACTGGGTCCATGCGCAAGGAGAGTTTAATAAATCTTAGACTCTTTTCCCAGACAGAAGGACGCAGAGTGAGCACACAGCTTCCGCAGCTTCCCGGGCTGCAGGGTGCCATAGTCTCTGCACACATCGCTCTGCAAGCGCCATGTGTAAATCCAGAAATATAGCATAACCCAAGGGGACTCCACTCCCTCAATGTCTAGTCAGCCAGACTCAGTGTATCCTGGAAGCAGTCATGATGCCTTCATTATGCAGCAAACCATTTTACCATCAATACCAGGACAAGCCCAAGGGTGACTACATTTAAGGACAGGATCTGTGTGATCAAGCAATGGCCATCTCCATTTTGTAAAAATAAGAGGTTATTTGTCAACACACACTTGTCCCAGAGCTTTGAACGCAATGCGTCAATCACCCGTCTCACTCACACTATCACACAGGCAAAGATCATATCATAGAATTTACAGTGCAGAAGGAGACCAGTCGGCCCATCGAGTCTGCACCGGCTCTTGAAAAGAGCACCCTACCCAAGCCCACACCTACACCCTATCCCCATAACCCAACACTAAGGGCAATTTTGGACATTAAGGGCAATTTATCACGGCCAATCCACCTAACCTGCACATCTTTGGACTGTGGGAGGAAACCGGAGCACCCGGAGGAAACCCACGCAGACACGGGGAGAATGTGCAGACTCCACACAGACAGTGACCCAAGCCGGGAATTGAACCTGGGACCCTGGAGCTGTGAAGCAATTGTGCTAACCACTGTGCTACCTATGCCGACAAAATTAATTATCGGAATGGAATTTATAACTCAGTTTTGATATCGATGCTGGCCTGTTGCCTTCTTGTTTGAATTGATACTTAATTGGAGTGGAGGTGTTTTAGAAACAAAGGATTCTCATGAAGCTGCAAAGCCTCTTTAAGACAGATAGCCAAGAGGTTGGTTTGAGGTTGAGTTGGAAGCTGGGACAAGGACAGCACGTTAGCAGCATTAGGAGGTGTTCAGTTATGATGGTTCAGCTGTTTCAGGTGTTTCCTGGTACTTCAGATGTTTCTCACACATATAGGTTTTCTTGTGTTGTATTGAACTGCTATCCCTGAAAGTTAGTTTCAGTCACATGACTGCACAGTCAACATTTTTGGAGTCCAGACCATAATACAATAACAGTTGACAATGGTCATTCCAAACCAAATTTATACATAAAACAATCCAATCCATCCAAATGTTAACAAATCACTCTTGTGCATTCCTGAGTGGGTGCTGTGAGGGTGACTTTGCCTGTCCTTGAGCTCCTATACCGTGCTGCTAACTTTCATTGTGGGAGACGGCAGGTGGTCTTGCAGGATGACCTGGAGCACCTCTGACCCTAGAAGACCCAGCTTCGGACTGAAACATCTTGGTGTAGATGGCAGCAGTCTGGGATGGATGAGTGGGAGAGGCGACAAAGAACAAAGAACAGTAAACACAGGAACAGGCCCTTCAGCCCTCCAAGCCTGCACCGATCACGTCCTATCTTGACCAACTGCCTGAATCCTTCTATATCCCATCTGTTCTTGTGCTTATCCAGATAAGTCTTAAAGGTCGCTAACGTATCTGCCTCAACCACCTCACTTGGCAGTGCATTTCAGACCCCTCACCCTCTAAAACTTCCCCCGCACATCTCCACTGAACCTATTCCCCCCCTCACCTTGAACTTGTATCCCTTTGTAATTGTCATTTCCGCCCTGGGAAAAAGCCTCCAACTCTTCACTCTATCTGTACCCCTCTTAATTTTATAAACTGTTATCAGGTCGCCCCTCAGTCTCCGTCTCTCTAGGGAGAACAAACCCTGTTTATTCAATCTCTCCTCAAAGCTAATACCCTCCATACCAAGCAGCATCCTGGTAAATCTTTTCTGTACACATTCCAAAGCCTCCACACCCTTCCGGTCGTGTGGTGACCAGAATTAGACTCAGTATTCCAAATGTGGCTGAACCAACCTTTTCTATAACTGTAACATAATTTGCAAACTTTTATACTCAATGCCTTGTCCAATGAAGGCAAGCATGCCATATGCTTTCTTTACCATCATTTCCACCTGTGCGGCCACTTTTAAGGATCTGTGGACCTGCACACCCAGATCTCTCTGTGTCTCTGTGCTCCTGATGGTTCTGCTATTTATTTTATAGCTCCCACCTGAATTGGATCTACCAAAGTGCATCACCTCTCATTTGTCCGGGTTGAATTCCATCTGCCATTTCTCTGCCCAATTTTGCAACCTATCAATATCCTGCTGTATTATCAATATCCATCTTAGACTGGTACTGTGTAATGAAAAGGGAATCATTGCCAATCCCCTTGGGGATGAGCGACCATAACATGATAGAATGTTTTATCAAAATGGAGAATGAAGTAGTTGATTCGGAGACTAGGGTGCTGAATCTTAATAAAGGGAACTATGAAGATATGAGACGTTAGTTGGCCTTGATTGATTGGGGAGAGTTACTTAAAGGGATGACAGTGGATAGGCAATGGCAAACGTTCAAGGAACGCATGGGGGACTACAGCAACAGTTCATTCCTGTCTGGCACAAAAGCAAGATGGGTAAGAGGGCCAATCCATGGCTTACTAAGGAAATTAGAAATAGTATCCGATCCAAGGAAGAAGCATACAGATTGGCGAAGAAAAATAATTGGTCTGAGGATTGGGAGCAGTTTAGAATTCAGCAAAGAAGGACGAAGGGATTGATTAAGAAAGGGAAAGACTGACATAGGAAGAGTTTCTATAGATATGTGAAGAGAAAGAGATTGGTAAAGAGAAATGTAGGCCCACTACAGACAGAAACAGGGGAATGCATAATAAGGGACAAAGAAATGGCTGAACAATTGAATACATACTTTGGTTCTGTCTTCACAAAAGAGGACACAAATCATATCCCAGAAATGCTGGAGAATGAAAGGTTTAGTGAGAGTGAAGAACTGAGGGAGATCAACATTAGTAGAGAAATGGTGCTGGGAAAATTGATGGGGTTGAAGGCGGATAAATCCCCAGGGCCTGAGAATCTGCATCCCAGAGTGTTTAAGGAGGTGACTCTGGAAATAGTGGACGCATTGGTGGTCATCTTCCGGGATTATATGGACTCTGGAACTGTCCCTGCAGATTGGAGGGTAGCTCATGTCACTCCGATATTCAAAACGGAAGGTAGAGAGAAAGCAGGGAATTATGCACCAGTCAGCCTAACATCGGTAGTGGGGAAAATTCTTGAATCCATTATCAAGGACTTTATAGCAGAACATTTAGAAAGCAGTGGCAGGATCAGTCAGAGTCAGCATCAATTTATGAAGGGAAAATCATGCTTGACAAATCTGTTGGAATTCTTTGAAGATGTAACCAATAGAGTTGACAAGGGGGAGCCAGTTGATGTGGTATGTTTGGACTTTCAGATGGCATTTGACAAAGTCCCGCATAAGAGATTATTGTGCAAAATTAAAGCGTATGGGATTGGGGGAAGTGTATTGAGGTGGATAGAAAACTGTTTGGCAGAGAGGAAACAAAGAGTAGGAATTAATGGGTCCTTTTCAAATTGGCAGGCAGTAACTAATGGGGTGCTACAGGGATCGGTGCTGGGACCCCAGCTATTCACAATATATGTCAATGATTTGGATGAGAGAACAAAATGTAACATTTCAAAGTTTGCAGATGATACCAAGTTGGGTGGGAGGGTGAATTGTGACGAGGATGCAGGGATCCTACAGCATGACCTAAATGACCCTCTTATGGACTGATTTCATTAACACAACACCCTTACATTGTATATGTTGTGTTGCCCTATTATGTATTTTCTTTTATTCCCTTTTCTTCTCATGTACTTAATGATCTGTTGAGCTCCTCGCAGAAAAATACTTTTCACTGTACCTCGGTACACGTGACAAGAAACAAATCCAATCCAATCCAATGGTCTGGGCAGGTTGGTCAAGTGGGCAAATCAGTGGCAGATGCAGTATAATTTGGATAAGTGTGAGGTTATACACTTTGGAAACAAAAACAGGAAGGCAGATTACTACCGGAATGGTTGTAAATTGGGAGAGGGGAGTGTGCAGCGAGACCTGGGTGTCCTTGTGCACCAGTTGCTGAAGGTAAGCATGGCACAGGGCTAAATAGCTGGCTTTTAAAGCAGACCAAGGCAGGCCAGCAGTGCAGGTTCAATTCCCATACCAGCCTCCCCGAACAAGCGCCGGAATGTGGCGACTAGGGGCTTTTCACAGTAACTTCATTTGAAGCCTACTTGCGACAATAAGTGATTTTCATTTTCCATTTCATTGCAGGTGCAGCAGATGGTAAAAAAGGCTACTGGTATGTTGGCCTTCATTGCGAGAGGTTTTGAGTACAGAAGCAGGGATGTGTTGCTGCAATTATACAGGGCCTTGGTGAGGCCACACCTAGAATACTGTGTGCAGTTTTGGTCTCCTTTACTGAGGCAGGATTTTCTTGCTCTCGAGGTGGTGCATCGAAGGTTTACCAGACTGATTCCAGGGATAGCGGGACTGTCATATGAAATGAAATGAAAATGAAATGAAAAATGAAAATCGCTTATTGTCACAAGTAGGCTTCAAATGAAGTTACTGTGAAAAGCCCCTAGTCGCCACATTTGTCTCTCATTTGTCTCAGCTCCAAGAGATAAAGTTGTAGTCTTCCCAATCTCTCCTCATGCTGGCCATTCAGCCCAGGAACCAGTTTAGTGAACCTCCATCATTCCCTGTAAGGCAGGGATGTCCTCAGCCCAGGCAACTGAATGAATGAAATGAAAATCGCTTATTGTCACAAGTAGGCTTCAAATGAAGTTACTGTGAAAAGCCCCTAGTCGCCACATTCCGGCGCCTGTTCGGGGAGGCTGTTACGGGAATCGAACCATGCTGCTGGCCTGCCTTGGTCTGCTTTCAAAGCCAGCGATTTAGCCCTGTGCTAAACAGCCCCTGAGGAGCTCAGAGGAGCCCAGAGGAGATATTGACTAGGTCGGGATTGTTCTCACTGGAGTTCAGAAGAATGAGGGGGGGATCTCACAGAGACTTATAAGATTCTAACAGGACTGGACAGGGTAGATGTAAGGAAGATGTTACCAATGATGGGTGTGTCCAGAACCAGGGCTCACAGTCTGATGATTCAGGGTAAACCATTTCGGACAGAGAAAAGGAGACATTTCTTCACCCAAAGAGTGGTGAGCCTATGGATTTCATTACCACAGGAACTAGTTGATGCCAGAGCATTGAATATATTCAAGAGGCGGCTGGATATAGCACTTGGGGAGAATGGAGCAAAGGCTATGGGAGAAAGCAGGATTAGGCTATTAAGTTGGATGATCAGCCATGATCGTGATGAATGGCGGAGCAGGCTCGCAGGGCCAAAAGACCTTCTCTTGCTCCTATGTTCTACGTATCTATGTATACTCTGACAATCTTCATCACTATCAACAACTCCAGCAATCTTAGTGTTATCTGCAAACTTGCTAATCAGACCCTCTACGTTTTCGTCCAAGTAATTTATATATATTACAAACAGCAGAGGTCCCAGTGCCAATCCCTGCGGAACACCATTAGTTATAGACCTCCATTCGTAAAAACACCTTGCCAGTGCTACCCTCTGTCTTCTATGGCCAAGCTAGTTCTGAATCCATCTAGCTAGTTCACCCCTGACCCTGTGCGATTTAATCTTTTGCACCAGTGTAGCCACCTAAAATGGCTGATTCCCTATTAATTTGGCCAAAACCTGATTTAAAATGGCTAACCGAAAAGGCTGATGGGAAAAGCAGCCAACAGGACACAAACGGACAGCTGCAGACAGTATAGCGTATTCGGCTCTGGGGAAGTCGGCCCAGATCGATACTCAAGACTATTAGCAGCACATCAACCCAGACATCTGCAGTTTAATCGGCTATCCCCGGGAACAATTGCAACATATTAGCAATTGAATGCCGGGCCAGACCTGTCGGCGCCTGCAGTGGCCGAAACAAAGACAGGTGAACGACCACCCCCCGATCGAGGAATCGCCTCGCAATTGGACGTATCGACACCAGTGATTGGGAACAAGTCCAATCACTTGGGACTCAGGGTCAAGGTCCGCCCCGAGAGTTGGGAAGCCCCTAGGAACTATAAAAATAGGGGCCAAGTTCAGATCGACCCTTCTCTTCCTGCTCGCAACCTTCGCAAGAACCTTCGATTAAGATCAAGTAAGTTTGACTCCAGTGATCGCTACCCGATAGACACTCCTAACCATCGACCTGGATCAGCCTTTGAATCCCG
Source organism: Scyliorhinus torazame (assembly GCF_047496885.1). NCBI lineage: Eukaryota > Metazoa > Chordata > Chondrichthyes > Carcharhiniformes > Scyliorhinidae > Scyliorhinus > Scyliorhinus torazame. The sequence goes on from NC_092709.1 coordinate 338,635,265, forward strand.
CGGGCTCAGGACCAAAACGAAAGACCATTTGTTTCCCTGACCTGGAGGGCCATTCCTAAAGTTAAGTATTGGCCTGTTAGTTATAGGTATTAGTCTAGAAGTAGCATTATTGTATAAGTATTAATTGCTGTATATAATAAATGACCGTTGATTTAATTCTTACTGAGCGGTGTGTTGCATTATTAATCATAACTTGAGCTTGAACCACGTGGTGGTATCAGAAAGATACCTGGCGACTCGTGAGCAAAGGTGACAGAATTAGAGGTAATAAACTAAGGCTAATAAGAGCAACACCAGCCTTCCATGCGGGACCTTATCAAATGCTTTATTAAAGTCCATGTAGACAACATCCACAGCCCTTCCTTCGTCAATCATTTTTATCACCTCCTCAAAAAACTCAATTAAATTAGTGAGACATGACCTGCCTCGTACAAAACCAGACTGTCTGTCGCTAATAAGACCATTCACTTCCCAAAGTGCAAAGGTCCTGGCTGGGATTCTCAGAGCCCACACCGGGTCGGAGAATTGCCGGGGTAGCGCGATAATCCACGCTGGGCCGCCGATTCTCCAGCGACCAGAAAATCGGCGTAATCATGCCCACGCAGTCACCGCAGCGCCGGTTGGGGGCCGCTGAAGTAGGCCCCGTGGCGATTCTCCGCAGGCGACGAGCTGAACTCCCGCCGAGTTCCGCCAAGTCTCGCCGGCGTGGTTCAAACCTGGTACCACCCGGTGGGAGCCAGGATCCACGGCTGATGTGGCCGTCCCGGTGGAGGGGTGGGGGGATCTGACTCCCGGGGGGGCCTCCATGGGGTCCAGGCCCACGATCGGGGGCTTCCAATTGGTGTAGGCCGGGATCTGGAGGGGGCCTACCTCCTTCCACGTGGGCCTGCTGTTCGGTCGGCAACATATTGCTCTGCGCCGGCGCGGAGATGGCCACCACACGCATGCGCCGGCGCAGAGACGGCCAACGCGCACATGCACAGAACCGCGCCGGTAGTGCAGGGCCGGCTTTCGGCGCTGGAGCAGCGCACAGCACTCTGGTGCCGTTCTAGCCCCCGAAGAACAGGAAATTACTGGGCCTGGAGGCCCGTTGACGCCGGTGTCGCTCACGCCGATTTTGACGCGGCAGCAACACTTGGCCGCGGTATCGGAGAATCCCGGCCCCTATCTATGAGAATCTTTTCCAACAATTTCACTATCACTGACGTCAAGCCCACTGGCCGATAATTACCCGGATTATCCTTGCAACCCTTCTTAAATAATCCTCCAATGATCTTCATGGCTCAATAGCTAATAGCGTGTGTAAACAATGAGATATGAGTTTGAGGCTTCCAGCATATATTAAAGGCGTAAGGGTGAGATGAGCTATGAATGTATGATATGAGACATAATCGATGGAGGGTTTTTTCAATATAAATTATTGCGGACCCAATTTTTTTTTTTTACAATTAAGGGGCACTTTAGCCTGGCTGCACCTAGCTGCACATCTTTGGGTTGTGGGGGTGAAACCCACGCAGACAAATGGAGAATGTGCAAACTCCAAGAGGGAATTTGGCGACTAGGGGATTTTCACAATAACTTCATTACAGTGTGGGGGCCTACTTGTGTCACCAATAAAGATTATATTATGAAGTGCTGCAGGACCGGGATTCGAACCTGGGTCCTCACCGCCGTTGGCAGCAAATCGATGGAGGTTGTTGGGTGTGTGTTACATTGAGCAGATCAAGAGGCGACCGGTGCAATTGCTGGGATATAGCATTTGGAGATGTACTCGCTGACCTTGATTACAGATGTGAGGCCATTGGAGTTTTTCTGGCACTACACCTAGGGCGAAATTCTCCGTTATCGGCGGAAAGTCCGCCGATCGGCGCAAAAAACGGCGCAAATCCGACTTGCGTCACGTCGGAAAAATGGGTCGATAGTCTCCGGCCCGAAATGGGCTAGCAGTGACGTAACGGGATCCGCGCTTGCGCAGTGGTTCACGCCGTGCAGCGTCATACGCGCTGCACGGCGTGACGGCTCTTAAGGCCGCGCTGCTCCCCCCCACCCGACCGGAACACCCGACCGCAACAGCCGACTAGATGGCTGGCCGTCGCTCAGCCCCGAGGTTCGAGTCACGCGATGTGGAGGCGCTCCCCCTCCCCCATATCATCCCTCCCCCATATCCCCCCCTCCCCATATCCCCCCTCCCCAATATCCCCCTTCCCCCATATCCCCCTCCCCCATATCCCCCCTCCCCCATATCCCCCCTCCCCATATCCCCCCTCCCCCATATCCCCCCTCCCCCATATCCCCCCTCCCCCATATCCCCCCTCACCCATATCCCTCCCTCCCCCATATCCCCCCCTCCCCATATCCCCCTCCCCCATATCCCCCCTCCCCCATATCCGCCCTCCCCCATATCCCCCCTCCCCCATATCCCCCCCTCCCCCATATCCCCCCCTCCCCCATATCCCCAAGTGAATCCAGCCCTAACCTTAACCTCTGCAATGCACGCGCAACCGATGGCGTGCATTCATATACCTGCCTAACACTGTTGCCTTTTACTCTTCCCCCCCCCCCCCACAGGAGAAGCGCGCACACAACAATAGGGAGCATGTGAGGATTGGAGGAGGGCCCGCTGATGAGAGGCCACTGACCATACACGAGGAAAGGGCCCTGGAACTGGCTGGCGGACCTGAGGACCGGGAGGTTGCTGATGCAGAGGTCGGGGGCGTGCTAGCGAGTGAGCCACCGACAGCCCGTCCCCATATCCCCCCTCCCCTATATCCCCCTCCCCCGTTCACCTGATCACTGCCTGATGTCTAACCATGCATGCTTCATTGTGTATCGCAGGACCAAATGTCCAGGCACCCATCCCCGCAGATGCAGACCGCCCGCAGGATGCCCCTCGGAGGCCACGGGAGACGGAGAGACGCGGACCCTCCAGCATGCGACGCCCGCAGGATGCCCCTCGCTCACCACGGGAGACGGAGAGACACGGACCCTCCAGCATGCGACGCCCGCAGGATGCCCCTCGCACACCACGGGAGACGGAGAGACCTGGAGCAACAGGGAGACGACACCCCCGTCACGTGCGGGAGCGACCACCCAGCGACGAGGGGGGCAGCCACAGGCCCCGGTCACATCCGAGCCAGGACACCACTACCCAGGACACCACTACCCAGGACACCACTACCCAGGACACCACTACCCAGGACACCCCTACCCGGGACAGCACTACCCAGGAAGACGAAATACCGGACAGTGACTCAGAGTGGATGGGTGGAGACGAACCCCCACCCCAAAGTGCCATGGACTCAGAGTGGGACGAAGAGCACGACACAACGCCACTGCTGTCACCAACACCCTCCACCATCGCAGAAACACTCACCACGGTTGGGCACTTTAGTGATGAGGCGTCTGGTGCACTCACTGGTGCGCACAACACAGCCGTCCCGGTACAGCAGGTGGAGGTAGGAGCAGCAGAGGGACCGGGCGGTCGGAGGGCAGCCCAGGCCAAGCGAACATCTGCCGCCCAGATGGATCCCGGGTTCCTGCAGTTACCACACCCACACATAGATCCGATGCAACCACCGACCCGGAGACGAGCGAAGTGGGTGACGGGCGGCTTGCGGCGGCTGCGGTCGCAGGTGGAGGAGTCCACCTGCGTCCAGGAGCTGGGAGTGGTGCCGGTCATGCGTGCCACCCAGGCCGACACCGCACGGGTGGTGCCCGCGGTGGAGGCAATGGGTGCGACGGTGTCAGACATGGGGAATGGTTTGCGAGGCCTGGGGCCTTCCGTGGCCCAGGAAATGGCTGCCCTCTCACAGGAGGCCATGAGCCAGTGCCAGCGCCAGATGGCAGAGGCGCTCAACGCCATAGCCAAGTCTCAGCAGGCCATGGCCCAGTCTCTGCAGGCCATGGCCCAGTCTCAGCAGGCCATGGCCCAGTCTCTGCATGCCATCGCTGAGGGCATCGGCGCCAGTGGCCATGTGCGAGCCGGCGTCGCACTGTCACAGACAGGGTTTGCCAACCCCCTGGGCTCCATGGCTGCAAACCTGCAGACCCCTGTCGATACCAGCACGGGCCTCCAGGACTGGCAGCGCCAGATGTCGGGGGGGCGTCGGATGGCCAGTCCGTTCGCATCCCCCACCCATGTAGAGGCCTGGGGGCCATCGGGCACCCCGAGGGAGGAGGAGGTGGTGTGGTCCGTCCCGGCTCCCTCTGTAGGGGAGGTCCCGGTACACCGCGACACCTCGGACTCCCCCCCTTCCGTCCCAAGTGCATCGGGTGGGCAACATGCAGGACAGGCTGGCAGCTCGCCATCCCAGTCGCCCGGGCCGCAGCCTGGCCCATCTAGGCCAGGACGCCCCAGGAAACGGCCGCCAAAGGGATCCAGTGTCAGAGGGCAGGAATCACAGGAGTCCACCTCCAGTTCTGCTGTACCGTCTGGGGAACCACGTAGACGTAGTCAAAGGGCCCGTAAGGCCAAACAATTAGTCACTGAGTAAGTTGGCACAGGTGCAGGGCACAGATGAGTTTTAGGGGCTAGGGCACGTGCATGAACTCCTTTAGTTATTAAAGTCAATGTTACACCTACCGAAGCTGCCTTTGTGCTCTGTCCAAAGTATGCGGGGGTGTCATGTACGTTGAGCGCAAGTGTGTGTGTGAGGGGTGGTCTTACCTCAGCCCCAGGGGAGTCTGCCCCCTTCCCCCTGGGCCGCCATCAACATCCCCCGGGCAGAGGACGGGACCGTGCGCTGCAGTGTCACAGCCGCATGCAGGGATGGTCCGGGTGGATGGTGGTACTGTGACCATGGGTCAGACATAGTCCAACGATGTAGAGCCAGGAGCTCATCGCAGGGTGGGTTGTCATCATCCTCCATGGCCTGCGATAGACACGCGTCCACCCGCAACTGTGTGAGCCCGGCCCGTTGTGCCGCAGGTGGATCGGCAATGGGGGGGGGGGGCGGTGGTGTGCATGCGGGTGGGGTGGGTGGGGTTGGGGAGGGGGGTGAGGGTGCTGGGTGGGTGGATGGGTGGGGGGTGTGGGTGGTCGGCTGTTGCCATGGTGTGCGGTCTGTGGCCATACTACCCGATTCCCACGCCCATCTAGTCAGTGAAGCGGGCGTCTATCAGTCTGTCCCGTGCCCGCAGGGCCAGCCGGTAATGGTGGACAGCCACCCGCCTGTGTCTACCCCGTCTGCCCTGACCATTGCCCCCAACCCCCTCATCTGGGGAGGACTGGGCCTCTTCCTGCTGCTCCTCCACTCCGCCCTCCTCTGCCTGCGGCACATCGCCCCTCTGCTGGGCTATGTTGTGCATGACGCAGCACACCACAATGATGCGGCCGACCCCATCTGACCGATACTGGAGGACGCCCCCAGAGAGGTCCAGGCACCTGAAACGCATCTTCAGCACGCCAAAGCACCTCTCGATCACTCCCCTTGTCGCTACATGGGCATCATTGTAGCGGTTCTCCGCCTCATTGCGTGGCCTCCGTATAGGCGTCATCAGCCACGATCGCAATGGGTAGCCCCTGTCGCCCAGCAACCAGCCCCTCAGCCAGGGATGGCGTCCCTCGTACATGCCGGGGATGATTGACCGCGACAACACAAATGAGAATGAGTCGTGTACACTGCCTGGGTGACGGGCGCAGACGTGCAGGATCATCATGCGGTGGTCGCAGACCACCTGTACGTTCATCGAATAGGTCCCCTTCCTATTAGTGAACACGGCCCTGATATCTGCAGGTGGCCGCACTGCGACGTGCATCCCATCGATCGCGCCCTGGACCATGGGGAACCCGGACACGGCAGAGAAGCCCACGGCCCGGGCATCTTGGCTGGCCCGGTCCACGGGGAAGCGGATGGAGCGGTGCGCCATGGCATATAGGGCATCTGTCACTGCCCAGATGCACCGGTGCACCGATGTCTGCGATATGCCGGACAGCTCCCCACTCGGTGCCTGGAATAACCCCATTGCATAAAAGTTCAGGGCCGCCGTAACCTTGACGGACTCGGGGAGAGGGTGTCCCCCGCCAGTGCCACGTGGTGATAGGTGTGCCAGCAGGTGGCAGATGTGTACCACGGTTTCCCGGCTCATCCAGAGTCTCCTCCTGCATTCCCGGTCCGTGAGGTCCTGGTATGACTGCCGGGGCAGGTACACACGGGGCGCCCTCGGGTGCCTCCGTTGCCGTGGGGACGCGACGTCCTCCTCCCCCTCCTCGTCCTGTCGGTCAGGTGTCCCTCCAGCCTGGGCGGCTGCCGCCTGCCCCTCTGCGGCAGCCTGCGCCGCCTCTCTGGCACGCTCCTCCTCCTCCTCCTCCTCCTCCTCCTCCTCATCCAGGGCAACATAGACCTGAGCGGCTGCCACCACGGCGGCCAACATCGCTGGATGATCTGAAAACATGACGGCCTGGTGGGGGGGAGGGGAACGACGACATGTCATCATTGCCCATATCCCCTCCTCCCCTCAGCCAGGTGGCATGGACCGCATGGGTCCAACTGTTGGAGGCTGGCACCTGGCCAGGTGGACCAACTCACTTGCCCTCCCATCCCCCTCCTCGGCACGGACCCCCCCCAACCTCCACCCCAGAACGGACCCCCCCCCCAACCTCCACCCCGGCACGGACCCCCCCCCCCAACCTCCACCCCGGCACGGACCCCCCCCAACCTCCACCCCAGCACGGACCCCCCCAACCTCCACCCCGGCACGGACCCCCCCCAACCTCCACCCCAGCACGGACCCCACCCCCCCCCAACCTCCACCCCAGCACGGACCCCCCCCCAACCTCCACCCCGGCACGGACCCCCCCCCAACCTCCACCACAGCACGAACCCCCCCCCAACCTCCACCCCAGCACGGACCCCCCCCAAACCCCAACCTCCACCCCGGCACGGCATGGACCCCCCCCCAAACCTCCACCCCGGCACGGCACGGACCCCCCCCAACCTCCACCCCGGCACGGACCCCCCCCAAATCTCCACCCCAGCACAGACCCCCCCCAACCTCCACCCCGGCACGGACCCCCCCCCCAACCTCCACCCCAGCACGGACCCCCCCCCAACCTCCATCCCAGCACGGACCCCCCCCCAACCTCCACCCCAGCACGGACCCCCCCCCAACCTCCACCCCGGCACGGACCCCCCCCCAACCTCCACCACAGCACGGACCCCCCCCCAACCTCCACCCCAGCACGGACCCCCCCCCAAACCCCAACCTCCACCCCGGCACGGCATGGACCCCCCCCCAAACCTCCACCCCGGCATGGCACGGACCCCCCCCAACCTCCACCCCGGCACGGACCCCCCCCAATCTCCACCCCAGCACGGACCCCCCCCAACCTCCACCCCGGCACGGACCCCCCCCCCCAACCTCCACCCCAGCACGGACCCCCCCCAACCTCCACCCCAGCACGGATCCCCCCCCAACCTCCACCCCAGCACGGACCCCCCCACCCCCAACCTCCACCCCGGCACGGCACGGACCCCCCCCAACCTCCACCACGGCACGGCACGGACCCCCCCCAACCTCCACCCCGGCACGGCACGGACCCCCCCCCCAACCTCCACCCCGGCACGGACCCCCCCCAACCTCCAACCCAGCACGGACCCCCCCCCAACCTCCACCCCGGCACGGCACGGACCCCCCCCAACCTCCACCCCGGCACGGACCTTCATCCACCTCCCCGGCACGGACCCCCTCCCGGCACTCTCCCGGAGCCCAGCCTACTCGAACCACCCCCCTCTCCCCCGCCGCACACACACACACACAACCCGAGACACACCTCTCCTCACGCATTCAGACTGCGGCCACGCCATTGCCTGCCCAGAGCCAACCCCCCAGGCCGTCACTCACCTCCACGCTGGTCGGCGTGAGCCTGGAGCACCGGGTCACGCCGATGAAAAGGAGGTTTAATTTACGTCGACGTGAACGGTCATCACGTCGACGGGACTTCGGCCCATCCGGAAGGGAGAATATCGGCAGGCCGAAAATCGGCTGCCTTGCGCAGACCCGTGACAGTCTCCGCGGCAGCGACGACATTAACGCCCCGCCGACTTTTCTCCCTTCGGAGACTTCGGCAACCGGCGGGGGCGGGATTCACGGCGGCCAACGGCCATTCTCCGACCCTCTGGGGGGTCGGAGAATGACGCCCCTAGTTCCTCATGACTAGACTGTTGGCATTGATGTCCCGAGTCAGCCTGATCCCACTGCCTCCGCAGTGTCTGTCTAGAGCGCCCTCTGCTTGTCGATATACAACCTCTCTCCTCCTTCACAACCCCCTACTCCAAGTCCTTTAGTGCTACAGCATTGAATCTTGGAACCCGTGCTTTGCCATGTTATGACATTCATGTCTTACCCAGGTTAAGCTCACTTTTGTAAAACACTTCCAGCACCTACTCCAGTCAATTGTGGGCGGCACAGTAGCACAGTAGTTATCACTATTGGTTCACAGCGCCAGGGTCCCAGGTTCGATGCCCGGCTTGGGTCACTGCCTGTGCGAAGTCTGTACGTTCACCCCGTTTTTCCGTGTGTTTCTTCTGAGTGCTCCGGATTCCTCCCACATGTCCCGAAAGACGTGCTTGTTTGGTGAATTGGACATTCTGAACTCTCCCTCAGTGTATCTAAACAGGTGCCGGAATGTGGCGACTAGGGGTTTTTCACAGTAACTTCATTACAGTGTGGGGGCCTACTTGTGACCCCAATAAAGATTATATTATAAAGTGCTTCAGCCCTTTAAGAGCCAAAGCCAAGCTTTGCGTAATACAGGCCAGCTTGAACTTAAGGTAACCTCTCACGAACATGCACCCCCTGCTCAGTTGTGCAGTTGCTCAGCTGTGTGTTGATGGCTGGCTGCATGCTGTAATTATGTAAATAAGCAGGTGGCACAAAGTTTGACTGTCGCCTGCATCAGAGCCAACAGACGTGGGATAATCAAATGTAACAATATCAGGTTAATCACACATGATGAACCAAAGATCCAGAATTTTATGCTTGCCTGAGGCGGGTTCTGGGGCAGAGAGGGCGCGTCCATCGGAAGGCCCCTTCAGACTGGGGGTGCCCTCCTCTCACGGATTGCAGACTTGCGACCCTCCCCCCCTCGCTCCCCCCCCACTCACCTGACTCCGGCCAACCCCCGCAACAGTGAGACTGCCCCTCCCCCCCCACTGTGTGATCCACCTGGGTATCCCCAACGCTCCTGTAATAGCTCGCGAGGTATCAACGAAGAAGCTTCTTAAATAACAAAGTGATTTACTGGAACAAACATTGAGGTTCAACTATGTACAGTAAAAGCAGTTGGAATACAGGTCTTTACTCCTTAATTCTCGGATCCACAAGGGTTCCTGCTTTCCGCGCCCTGCGCTTTCTTCCCATTGTCCTGGATTTGCGTGCTCCAGAACGATAGACTCCCCCAGGCAGGTCATGTGGCAGCCCATGAAGGGGCCGTGGTCCCACACCTCCCCTCGCTGGGACACCTGGTACTGACCAGCACTGTGGTTCCCAGGGCTTTGTCCCAGGCAAGGCACTGCAGTGCTTCTTCCGGCCACTGCAGCGCTGTACCTATATGGACTGGAGAGCCAATCTGATTGGCCCACAGTGCTCCACGATGGGACTTCCTGCTGCAATCAATGGTCATCAGAGTGTGAAATGGTAGCGGGCCTGTGGGAGTCAGCAGGAATGTGTTCCTCGCTGACTCTCCGGATGACAGGCGCCACGCGCCCGCCATCATAAAATTTCATCCCAGGTGTGTTTGCGAGTTCTTGAATTTTGTGACCACCAAATTTACAAATTTCTCCCTTTCTAATTTTCCTTTAGAAAGTTACTCTTGCTCCCCTTTCACTCCAGACCATAATCTATTTGCTGTGTGAAAATTCTCCTCATTTCCCCTGTGGCTCTTTTGAAAATTACCTCAGTGTTGTGCCCTCTGGTTAACCTTTAATCTTCACTGCTTCAAGGAGGTCAACCCCATCTTTCTTCAGCCTCCTCAACTAATTGAAGTTTCTTCATCTGCTCTCATTTAAGGAAATCTTCACTGCGCCTTCTCCAAGGCTTTGACATCATTTCCTCTGCTATATTTCACCCACCATTGGTGATTCTGTCATGTGAGTGTCCCTTTTAGAAAGGTTTTGTTTTACCAGATGGCTTGTAGCACGGCTTCAGTGATGTCATTTGTGGGTGGAGCTGGGCTGTGGCTGTCAGGTGAGAGGGGGTTTAGTGTTTTGGTTTTCATTTTCGGTTGGTTCATTTGGACTGCAGGAGAAGAAGCAGTGTTGGAAAGCAATGTGTTAAGCTGGAGGATGTTTTCCCTGTTTTATTTTAAAGCTGGTCCAGGGAACTGACAGCACATTGGGTGTGGAAAACTGCCTTGGTAACCTTAAAGCTAGAGTTGCTTTCTGGAATAGTTTTCAATCTGCTGGTTGGAAACTGGACCAGAATCTCAGGGAAAGGACCAGTCCCATTCAAGTGAGATTACAGTGTGCTGGGCCTCGCCCTTGACAGGGGTTTTGGTTTATTGGATTTTGTATTGAATTGGAACAGCTAAGGGGGATTCATTAAGAGTTATTTATATCCATGGATTACTGAAGTTGTTGTGTTGTTATCATGTTTGGAATTGATAACAAATTCTTGCCAAGTGTTTTATATATTAGCTACATTCTTATAATAAACTTTGTTTTGATAAAAGTGCCTAGGAAGTCTGATGGATCACACCTGAAGTGAAGACTCTTGTGCTTATCCTAGCTAAATTCAACATAAAGGTTATAGGTCAGATGAGCTTCACAATACACTTTGGAGTTTCTATGCCGTGGCCCACAACAACTTTATCTTTAATTTACCTGAAATTTATTGACAATTTAATGCAATCTAAAAGTCAGACTTGTCTTGCTACATTCTGATGATCTAATTGCTTTCTTCATGCATTCAAGATTCATTTGAAGATCTGTCTTCCTGACTCAATGAGCCCTGTAAACCAGCCTGAATATGAAGAACAGTGAAGCTATGAGGAGGAGGGACACAAGACCTGGAGGAAGCCATCCAGTCCCTCAAGCCTGGTCCACACCATTCCACAGGATCACGGCTGATCTGAATCCATCCACTCACCTTGGATCCTTATCTTGGCTAGCAAACATCTATTAATCAGGGGTTTCGTCTTGTTAATTGAGCTAACATCTACCGCTTTTTGTGGGAAGGGGTTTTACACCTCGTCCATCCTATGTGTGAGGCAGTGTTCCCTAAATTCGATCCAGAATGGCCAGGCTCTGTATGTAACGTTCTGATGTCTTGTCTTGATTGTTGGTCACACCAACTTCCCGAGGTGTGGGACTAACTGTATGTAAGATCCTGAGGGGATGCTGAGAGGATGTTTCCCCTTCTCAGCTCATATGTTCATATGTAACCAACCGGTAAAATCCTCTGGCGGAATTCTCCATTTCAGAAACTAAGTGTTGACGCCCGGGACTGAATCGGTGATGTTCTACGACAGCAAAGTCGGCGCTGTTCCCAGAGCAATTCAGCAACTGTTAATGGACTAGTACCGGCGCCACATGGAACACGACCGATTCCAATGAAAAACGATGTCCGATTCGCAGGAGTCGGGATTGACACTCGGGAGGCTGACAAGCTGCAACCTCATATAAGTACTCCACTCCCCACACACACTCATTCCAGCCAACAAGTTGACAGCAAGGAGAGTGGCATCGCGGTTTACTGATGCTGAACTCGAGACCCTACTTGCTGCAGTAGAGGAGAGGCAGGCCACCTTGTACCCTGGGGTGAGGAGGCGGTTGCCACCTGCCACTGTGCACCGGACCTAGGCACAGGTGGGAGAGGCCGTGAGCACCGTGGGCAACACCGCCAGGACTCATCAATATCCTTCTCACTGATGCTCAGCTAGGGTTCCGCCAGGGCCGCTCAGCTTCTGGCCTTTGTTCGATCACTGGCTGAACGCCAGAGTGGAGGTGAGAATGACTGCCCTTGTCATCAAGGCAGAATTTGATCGAGTATGGAATCAAAGAGTTCTCGCAAAATTGGAGTCAGGGGAAATATTCTCTGCTGGTTGGAGTCATACCTGGCACAAAGGAAGATGGTTGTGGTTGTTGGAGGTCAGTCATCTGACATCACTACAGGAGTTCCTCAGGGTAGTGTCCCAGGCCCAACCATCTTCAGCTGCTTCATCAATGACCTGTCTTCCATCATAAGGTCAGAAGTGGGGATGTTTGCAAATGACTGTACAATGTTCAGCACCATTTGCAACTCCTCAGACACTGAAGCAGTCCATGTCCAAATACAGCAGGATCTAGACAACATCCAGACCTAGGCTGACAAGTGGCAAGTTACATTCGCACCACACAAATGCCGGGTAATGTCCATCTGCAAAAAGAGAAAATCTAGACATCTTCCCTTGACATTCAATGGCATTACCATCGCTGAATCCCCCACAATTAACATCCTGGGGATTACCATTAACCAGAATCTCAACTGGACTAGCCATAGAAATACCGTGGTACAAGAGCAAGTCAGAGCTCAAAATCCTGCACCAGGTAACTCACCCCCTAACTCCCCAAAGTGTGTCCAACACCTACAAGGCACAAGCCAGGAGTGTGATGGAATATTCTCCACTTGCCTGGATGAGTGCAGTTCCAACAACGCTCAAGAAACTCAACACCATCCACGATAAAACTGGCTGCTTGATTGGCACCCCTTCCACAAACTTTCGCTCCCTTCATCTCCAATACACATTAGCAGCCTTGTGTATCACCAGCAAGGCACACTGCAGGAACCCAGCAAGGTTCCTTAGACAGCACCTTCCAAAACTGTGACCGCTACCATCTAGAAGGTCAAAGGCAGAAGACACGTGGGAAAACCGCCACCTGGAAGAACCTCTCCCAAATCACTCACCACCCTGACTTGGAAATATATCGCTGTTCCTTCACTGTCACTAGGTCAACATCCTGGCACTCCCTTCCTAACAGCACTGTGGGTGTACCTACACTACAGGGACTGCAGCGGTTCAAGAAGGCAGCTTACCACCACCGTACCAACACCTTCTCAAGGGCAATAAGTCTTGCCCTAAAGCCAGCGAAGCTCGTAAATTATTATGTTTTTAAATCACACTCCGAACATGTTTCTTGTAGATGGCGGACAGGCTTTGTGGAGTCTGTGGCGGTATCCACCTATATTAAAGGCTGATTAGAGCTGATTTTATATTAAATCATATATTCACTCTATATTAAAAGCTGATCAGAGCTGATTTTATATTAAATCATGTATTTAACCCTATATTAAAAACTGATGACTGATGAAGTCTATTATCAATTTAAACCATTACTTATCGCAATAATGTTTTTTCTTAATATGTAATACAGACATTACCTTTGTAAGAGTTCAGATGCAGTGAACTCATTAAGTCTCGTGGCCTTTTCTGGGAATAAGCTCTGCCAATTAAGGGAGGATATCACTTGTAGTGTGGCCTTGCCACTATGGGGGGCTACTGTTTGGCAAGAGACCTTGCCAAGATGGGAGGCTGGTGTTTTTCTGGAGATAGCTACCGGAGGTATCAACCTCGTATCTTTAGGATCAGGTGCCCTGTTAGGCCTCCCTGAAACTAAGGCCTTGCCAACCAAGAGAGAGATTGTTCTTTGTCTTGAAATAATGGTGGGCAGTTAACTTATTTTTCAGAAGCAGGGGCTATACTAAAACTCCCCTCTAACTCCCTAGCTCTCCCTAAGTGTAAAAACAATATAAATATTCAAGCAAAAGCTACTGAAGTTAGAGTTTCGCTTGGAGAGCTGTTTAGGATATTACTGGGTGTTTGAACTGCTATCTCAACTAGTAGAATTCTGCTCTTGGTTGAGTATCGAATTCCGAGACTACTAGCCGTTGTAAGTATGAAATGCTTGTAGCTTAAGCAATTATGTAGTTAAGGAGTTCACAGGCTAACTTATCACGTGTCCTGTATCTGCCAAACTGTATCATTTATCAAAAAACTTGTATTACCCTTTTTTCTTTAAATAAATTGCATATATATTTTACCATACAGATCCGTGTCTATTTTAATAAAAAAGAGTGACATTTAATTAAGACTCATCATATTCTCACCCTCTGGGGCTATCTGGAGGGTCACTTGCCCATGCCCAAGCTCTCAAGAATTAGAAATATTTAGTTGAAGTTAAAGAAAAGATAGTCATCCAAGTCACAGTCTAACCTGTACACTGAAGGTAATGAACGCAAGACACATTGTGTATACTATAATTAGAACTCCCATATAGCGAGTCTTACTTTAGATATTCACAAAACCTTGTCTGGTAGCTTACAACCTTGACTACTCAAGAAGATCTTAGATAAATACTCCTCAACTGTCACAAATCAGGAGATGAGTTCCTCTCTGCAGAGATCCCACTCTCTGATTTACTCTTGTAGCCATAATTATTAGGGGGCAGCACAGTAGCATTGTGGATAGCACAATTTCTTCACAGCTCCAGGGTCCCAGGTTCGATTCCGGCTTGGGTCACTGTCTGTGCGGAGTCTGCACATCCTCCCCATGTGTGCGTGGGTTTCCTCCGGGTGCTCCGGTTTCCTCCCACAGTCCAAAGATGTGCAGGTTAGGTGGATTGGCCATGATAAATTGCCCTTAGTGTTGGGTGGGATTACTGGGTTATGGGGATGGGGTGGATGTGTTGACCTTGGGTGGGGTGCTCTTTCCAAGAGCCGGTGCAGACTCGATGGGCCGAATGGCCTCCTTCTGCACTGTAAATTCTAAATTCTATGATATTATGTGGCTGGTCCTGTTATGCATCTGAACAATGGTAAACATCTTTTAAACACTTCAATCAGATTGCCCCTCTACCTTCTAAACTCAAGGAAATACAAGCCAAATTTGGTCAACCTCCACTCTTTAATTAACCTTTTAAGTCCTGATGAATATGTGTTGTATCTCCGCAAATTACATCTCCTTCCTGAGATACAGATAACCTTTGGGAGGTTAAAATGGGCAAATAAGGAAGTATTTCTCCATTGTCTCGAAATCAGATGAATCACATGATGGCTGAATCAAAGGAACAAGCATGTCGACAGCATCAAACGGCCCAACCTTTCTTCTGAAGTGGTCCTCTGATGGCTGCCTGAGTGAGATAGTGACGTGTGAGTCAGGAACAGGTCAATGCTGACTCCACAGTGGCGTCTGCACTTCAAAACCCCGCTGGAGCTTACAGACTGCTGGCTTAAAGCACAGCCCAGCAGGGTGCAGGATCAAACTCATGAGGGACAGTGCTCGCAATCACTGAAAAGGTCACCAGATAGAACTAGTCCTAATGTCTCAGCGGATACGTGTCACAGAGCCCTGTTTCAACTTATAGTCTATAACTCAGCTACAGCTGAATGAACTTCAGCCTTTATACTAGAGAGGCTCTAATTCTGGCCTGTGGTGGAGGAGGGTCCCTGCAAACTCTTCCTCTTCTCCTCCCCCACTACTCTCCCAACCTCCTCCATTGACCCCTCCTGTTCTCCTGCCAATTGATAGGATGTGACTCACTGTGTTGGATTCTCCGCTCCCCGACGCTGAAATCGCGTTCAGCGATGGGGTGGAGAATCCGTTTTTACGCCAATATTGGGAGCGGCGGCAGTTTTTGTATACATCGCCCCCTGAAAAACGGCGTGCTCTCGGAGGACGCAACGCCGATTATCCATTGCCTGAGGCCCGCCCCACGATGCTCCGTCCCCGACTGGCCGAGTTCCCGACGGAGTGAGTTACGTGTGCTCACAGCGTCCGGGAACCTCGCGTGGCGGCTGCGGACTCAGTCCGCCGCCGCTACAGTTGCGGGAGGGCTGATCCGCGGGCAGGGGCAGCTTCATTTGTGGCTGGGGGCACTGGGGGCAGGCGGTCCGGGGGGGTGCGAGCGGCCAAAGGGGGGCACTACTTTTGCAGTCTGGTTCCGCGGGCTGAGTCTGCCATGAAGCACGGCAAGACCGCTGCAGGCCTCGGAACTGGAAATGCTGAAGGCTACATCGGCAGCTAGAGCTGCAGTCTCTACGCTGCCTCCCTGCTAGCCCCCCAGAGCAGGGAATCGATGGCCGTTTTACACCAGTTTTCCTGGTATGACGGTGTGAACGGTTAGCGCCGCTCCAGCTGCTGATCCCGGCGCGAACTGTGCTCCACGGGATCCGCGCATGCGCAGTGGCGCCGTCGCCAACGCGCACATGCGCAGTGGCGCCGTCGCCAACGCGCACATGCGCAGTGGCCTCCTTCAACGCGCTGGCCCCGACGCAACATGGCGTAAGGCTACAGGGGCCGACGCATAGGAAAAGAGGCCCCCAGCCAGAGAGGCCAGCCCGCCGATAGGTGGGCCCCGAACGCGGGCCAGGCCACATCGGAGGCCCGCCCCCCCCCTGGGGTCGGAGGCCCCCTCACCGCCACAGGCCGCCCCCCCCCCCGACCCTTACACGCCGAGGTCCGGCCGGCTGAGAGCAGGTGGGAACTGCGCCGGCGGGACTCGTTTTTTTTCCTACGGCCGCTCGGTCCATCCGGGCCAGAGAATCGGGGGGCCAGCCACGTACAGCGGCCCACGACAGGCGCCACGCCAACCACGCCGGCGCCGATGGCAGCGATTCCACGCTCTGTGGAGAATCGCGAACGGCGTCGGGGCGGCGCGGCCCGGTCGCGGGGATTCTCCGGCCCGGCCCAGGGCTGGGAGAACCCCGCCCCTTATCTACATCCACCATGTCACACCCTGTAAGAATTTTGTAAGCTTCAATGAGGTCACCCCTCTTTCTTCAAAACTCTATGAATACATACCCAGTCTCCTCAATCTCTCCTCATAGGAAACACATAAATATAGAAACTAGGAGCAGGAGGAGACCATTCAGCCCTTCAAGCCTGCTCCACCATTCAATTTGATCATGGCTGATCCTTAATCTCAATGTCATATTCCCACTTTCTCCCCCATCTCTTGATGCCATTAAAATCTAAGAGATTATCTATCTCTTTATGAACACATTCAGTGACTTGGCCTCCACAGCCGCCTGCGGTAGAGAATACCACAGGTTCACTAACCTTTGAGTGAAGAAATATTTCCTCTCAAACTTCTAAACTCTAGTGAATATAGGCCCAGTCAAACCATTCTCTCCTCATAGGACAGTCCCACCACACCCTGTATCAGCCTACTGAACCTTCGCTGCACTCCTTCTATGGCAAGTATATCCTTTCTGAGGTAGAGCGACCAAAACTATACGCAATACTCCAGGTGTGGCCTCACCAAGGCCCTGTATAATTGCAACACGATATCCCTACTTCTGAACTCAAATCCGACTGGAAAATTCCATCATGTCAGGAATTAACCTGATGAAACACTTTTGTTGCACTCCCTCTATGACAAGTGTTTCCTTCCTGAGATAAGGGGACTCTACGCAATACTCCAGATGAGGTCTCGCCAAGGTTGCAGCAAAAACGTCTTTAGTCCAGTACACAAAGCCCCTGACGAGGAAGGCCAACATGTGATATACATAAATGATCTGGATGAAGGTATAGCTGGTCTGATTAGCAAGTTTGCAGATGATACTAAGATTGGTGGAGTTGCAGATAGCGAGGCGGACTGTCAGAGAATACAGCAAAATATAGATAGATTGGAGAGTTGGGCAGAGAAGTGGCAGATGGAGTTCAATCCAGGCAAATGCGAGGTGATGCATTTTGGAAGATCTAATTCAAGAGCGGACTATACGGTCAATGGAAGAGTCCTGGGGAAAACTGATGTTCAGAGAGATCTGGGAGTTCAGGTCCATTGTACCCTGAAGGTGGCAACGCAGGTCGATAGAGTGGTCAAGAAGGCATACAGCATGCTTGCCTTCATCGGACCGGGTATTGAGTACAAGAGTTGGCAGGTCATGTTACAGTTGTATAGGACTTTGGTTAGCCCACATTTGGAATTATGCGTGCAGTTCTGGTCGCCACATTACCAGAAGGATGTGGATGCTTCAGAAAGGGTGAAGAGGAGGTTCACCAGGATGTTGCCTGGTATGGAGGATGCTAGCTATGAGGGAAGGTTGAGTAGATTAGGATTGTTTTCGTTGGAAAGACGGAAGTTGAGGGGGGACCTGATTGAGGTCTACAAACTTATGAGAGGTATGGACAGGGTGGATAGCAACAAGCTTTTTCCAAGAGTGGGGGTATCAATTACAAGGGGTCACGATTTCAAGGTGAGAGGGGGAAAGTTTAAGGGAGATGTGCGTGGAAGGTTTTTTACGCAGAGGGTGGTGGGTGCCTAGAACACCTTGCCAGCGGAGGTGGTAGAGGCGGGCACGATAGCATCATTTAAGATGCATCTAGACTGATATATGAACGGGTGGGGAACAGAGGGAAGTAGATACTTGGAAAATAGAAGACAGGTTTAGATAAAGGATCTGGATCGGCGCAGGCTGGGAGGGCCGAAGGGCCTGTTCCTGTGCTGTAATTTTCTTTGTTCTTTATACCATTTGCATTCCTAACTGCATGCTAGTTTTCAGTGACTCATGAACAAGGACACCCAGGTCCCATTGGACATCCGCATTTCCGAATTCTCACCATTTAAGAAATATTCATGGGCGGGACCCATTGTGAGCGAGAACGGAAAATTTGGCGTTCCAGCCAAAACTCCATTCACTCTCATCGGCACTGGAAAATCCCAGCCGCAAAGAAGGACGGAAGGTTTTGACCTCTGTCTTTCTGGTTTTCTTTTTAACCAAAGTGAACAACCTCACACTTAGTCACACATTACATTGCCATCTGCCATGCTCCGGCCCATTCACTTAGCCCAGTGTTTTTCCAACTTTTTTTCTGGGACCAATTTTCACCAACCGGCCGACCTTCAGGACCAACACCAGCCGACCGTTGCGACCCACGCTGTCCGACATTCGTGACCCATGCCGGTTGACTATCGCAACCCACGCCGCCCAAACTTCGTGAACCACTATTTTCACTTTCCTTTATTGCAACAGGTGAGCCTGGTTGGTCCACACGATGTCATTTGTTTGTCATTTAATGTTACATTTCTGTATGGGTTGTTCGACAGAGGTCCTGGAGCTCACACCACCACTGCTATGTCCTGTTGTGGACCCTCCTGGAGCTCACACCACCACTGCTTTGTCCTGTTGTGGATTCTCCTGGAGCTCACACCAGCACTGCTTTGTCCTGTTGTGGATACTCCGGAACAGCTCACACCACCACTGCTTTGTCCTGTTGTGGACCCTCCTGAACTGCTCACACCACCACTGCTTTGTCCTGTTGTGGACTCTCCAGGAGCTCACACCACCACTGCTTTGTCCTGTTGTGGATTCTCCTGAACAGCTCACACC
The DNA here is from genome assembly GCF_047496885.1 of Scyliorhinus torazame. Classification (NCBI taxonomy): domain Eukaryota; kingdom Metazoa; phylum Chordata; class Chondrichthyes; order Carcharhiniformes; family Scyliorhinidae; genus Scyliorhinus; species Scyliorhinus torazame. Next base: position 338,654,570 of record NC_092709.1, read on the forward strand.
ACCACTGCTTTGTCCTGTTGTGGACTCTCCTGGAGCTCCCACCACCACTGCTTTGTCCTGTTGTGGATTCTCCCGGAGCTCACACCACCACTGCTTTGTCCTGTTGTGGATTCTCCCGGAGCTCACACCACCACTGCTTTGTCCTGTTGTGGACCCTCCTGAACAGCCCACACCACCACTGCTTTGTCCTGTTGTGGACCCTCCTGAACAGCTCACACCATCACTGCTTTGTCCTGTTGTGGACTCTCCTGAACAGCTCACACCACCACTGCTTTGTCCTGTTGTGGACCCTCCTGAACAGCCCACACCACCACTGCTTTGTCCTGTTGTGGACCCTCCTGAACAGCTCACACCACCACTGCTTTGTCCTGTTGTGGACCCTCCTGAACAGCCCACACCACCACTGCTTTGACCTGCTGTGGACTCTCCTGAGCCTCTCCTTCCAGCAGGTTTAGTTGTGAGATCCTGGCCTGTTTGTGTCTCTGGCGTTTGCTTCCTTATTACAAAACGATCCATTTTAAATTTTACAGTCCTGTTGCTTCTTTGCTGCTGACAAAATGGAGGAATCACAATCGCGCCCAGAGCACGTGACGTCAGTGTTCGAGGCGCGTGACCTGCTCTCTGCCTCGTTTCAGGCAGGGAGACGGATTTTTAAAAAATCTTCTCCCGAGTCATGGCGCTGACGTCAGGAGGAGGTGGTGCTTCTCGCTGGACTCCGGGCATGCGCCTTGATGAGCGGGCATGCATAAGCAGTGCGCCCACATTTTTAAAGCCGCTCGCAGCTGGCATTTTTAAAAGCCGCTGCTGCGGCCGTTACGCGTTAATTCCTGCGATCAGGAACGTCGCAATGGATGGCTCCGCGACCCTCCCGTCACCCACGTAACACCCACCCGCGGGTCGCGACCCCAACTTTGAAAATTACTGACTTAGCCTGTCCAAGTCCTCCGAAGTCTCATTGCATCCTCCTCACACCCAACAAGTTTGGTGCCATCAGCAAATTTGAAAATATTACAATTGGTCTCACATCCAAGTAATTTATGTTGATTATGAACAGCTATGGTCCTAGCAATCCTTGTGGTACTTCACTAGGCACAGCCTGTGCCCTTAAGAATGACCCATTTATGCTGACACTCTGTTTTCTGCCTGTTGACTAATTCCCAATCCATGCCAGTTTATTACCCCAATCCTGTATGATCCAATTTTGTTCACTAACCTGCGTGGAACCTTATCCAAAGCCTCCTGAAAATCCAAATTCACCACATCCACTGGTTCTCCTTTATCTGTGCTACAAATAACATCCTCAAAAATACTCTCAAGTTTGTCACACCAGGGGCAGGATTCTCTAACCCCCCGCCGGGTCTGAGAATCGCCGAGGATCGGCGCGAATCCTGCCCCCGCCGTCCACCAAATTCTCCGGCCCCCAAAAATCGGCCCGGCGTGAATTGCGCCACCCGCCTCGGAGAATGGCGGGGACCAGCGCGACTCAATGGGCCCCGGGGCTGCCCGAATTCTCCGGCCCGCGATGGGCCTAAGTCCCACCCATTTTCTGCCAGTCCTGCAGGCGTAAATTGGAGTAGGTCACTTACCGGCGTGACCTGGCGGCGCGGGCGACCTGCGGGGTTCTTGGGGGGTGTGGGGGGATCTGGCCCCGGGAGGTGCCCCCACGGTGGCCTGGCCCGCGATCCATGGCCCACCGATCCGCGGGCGATCCTGTGCCGTGGGGGCACTCTATTGTTCCGCACCGGTGGTTGTAGCAGTCCGCCATTGCCGGTGCGGAAACAAAGCCCTCTGCGCATGCGTGGGGATGATGCCAGCACTCGCTGGCGCTCCCGCGCATACGCCAACTCGTGCAGGCCGACGGAGGCCCTTCGATGCCGGTTGGCGTGGCACCAAGCCCCTTTCCCGCTGGCCGGCGGGGCACAAACCACTCTGGGGCGGCCCGACGCCGGAGTGGTTCTTGCTACTCCATCCCGCCAGAGTTGCCCGCCCCGCCGAATACGGCAGAATCCCGCCCATGATTTCCCGTTCATTAATCCATGTTGCCTCTGCCCAATTTTACCATTCTTTTCTAAATATCCAGTTATCACATCCTTTATAATAGATTCCAACATTTTCCTGACTACTGGTGCCAAGTTAACAGTTCTGTAGTCCTCCATTCTCCCTCTTCTCCCTTCTTTTTTTTAAAATTCAGAGTATCCAATTATCTTTCTTTCCAATTAAGGAGTAATTTAGCGTGGCCAATCCACCTAACCTGCACATCTTTGGGTTGTGTGGGTGAAACCCACGCAGACATGGGGAGATTGGGCAAAGTCCACACGGACCCAGGGCCGGGATCCGAACCCGGGTCGTCGGCGCCGCAGTCCCAGTGCTAACCACTGCGCCACATGCCGCCCCATCTTCTCCCTTCTTAAATAGCGGGGTTACATTTCATAGAATCATAGAATTATCTGCAGAAGGAGGCCCTTGGAAAGAGCACCATACCTACCACTTTCCAGGAGCTACTTTCCAGCTTCGAGGGAAACATAGATGGGCGACACTGTGGCACAGCGGTTAGCACTGCAGCCTCACAGTTCCATGGACCCGGGTTCACTTCCTCGGGTGACTGTCTGTGTGGAGTCTGCACTTTCTCCCCGTGTCTGCGTGGGTTTCCTCCGGGTGCTCCGGTTTCCTCCCACAGTCCAAAGATGCGCAGGTTAGGTGGATTGGCCAGGCTAAATTGTCCCTGAGTGTCCAAAAGGTTAGGTGGGTTTATTGGGTTATGGGGATAGGGTGGGGGCGTGGGCCTAAGTAGGGTGCTCTTTCCAAGGGTCGATGCAGACTCGATGGGCCAAATGGCCTTCTTCTGCACTGTAGGGATTCTATAAATGTCCAGAGATTTTGATAAGTGAACGGGTAAGACTTGGCAAGTGGATTTTAATGTCGCAAATGTGATGTCATCCACTTGGACCTAAAAAGGAAAATAGAAACTGAGGTGGCACGGTGGCGAGTGGTCAGCATTGCTGCCTCACAGCGCCAAGGACTTGGGTTCAATCCCGGCTCTGGGTCACTGTTTGCACATTCTCCCCGTGTCTGCCTGGATTTCACCCCCACAGCCTAAAGATGTGCAGGGTAGGTGGATTGGCCAGCTAAATTACCCCTTCGTTTGGAAAAAACGTTTTTAAAAATAAAAAATAAACGAAAAGCTAGAAACTGCGACTGTGAAGGTCCAAACAGACTTTGGAGGTCCAGGTACAGAGATCAATAAAATGTCAGGAACAGATACAGTAAATAATCAAAAAGGCTATTGGAGTGCTGGATATTGAGGGGTCTAGAATACAAAGTGGGTAGAAGTTCAGTTACAGCTATACAAAGCCTGGTTAAACCACAACTGGAGTATTGTGGGCATTTCTGGACATTGCACCTGTGATGAACGGTTACTGTAACACTGTACCCTTGTCATCATGTAAGGTAATGTCCCCTTTAAGACCGGGCTTGGAACCCTGGGGAACTCCGCCTCTGGCTCCGCCCCTCTGGGAGCCGTATATAAGGGGCCGCCTTGTGGGCAGTGCAGCAGTTCGCACATGTCTCAGCACTAGTCTAGTTCTTTTACACTCTAAGCGTCGTTATTGAGGGTACCACAGCACCTTATATGAACCAGCAGTGTAGATTAACCAGAATGCTACCTGAACTTGAAAAGTTGAATTATGTGGAGAGATTACACAAATGAAGGGTTTTATTCCTTGGAGTTTCAAAGATTGAGGGTGGATTTGATCAAAGTTTTCAATGTACAAAGAGGAAGGGGTAGGCTCGATACACTGGTTTGGGAGTCTCGAACGCATGGACATGGCCTAAAAATTAGGCGTGAAATTAGGAAACATTTCTACTCACAATGGGTGGCAGAAATTTGGAAACCATTTTCGCAAATGGCAGCCACTTGCTCGTTTTATCTCTGACAGTGCTAGATTTCTGTTAACTAATGGCATTAAAGGATTGTGATGACTGGGTAATGTACCTTTATGCATGTCATGTCCCTTTAAGACCGGGTTTGGAATCCCGGGGGGCTCCGCCTCCGGCTCCACCTCCCAGGGGCCGGATATAAGGTGACGTCCTGTAAGCACTCATCTCTCCGGCTGGCGAAGTTCTCTGTTTATTAAAGCCTTCGTTTTACAAATACACTCTCTCGTGTCATAATTGAGGGTATATCAATTTAATAACCAGATTACGATAGGATGGATAGCGGTCTCAAGCCAGAAAAACTCGACCTGGACGCACGTATGCCGGAAGTCAAAGAAATTTTTGAACACTGGCTTTGGTGTTTTGAGGCCTACCTGGATTCCTCGGCAGACCCCATCGTTGAGCCTCGCAAGCTGCGCCTAGTCCACGCCTGGGTGAGCCACAGAATCTCCGGCCTGATCGAGAAGGCGGCCAACTACAGCGCGGCAATCGAGATTCTGAGGAAGCATTACATAAAACCCATCAATGAGGTACATGCACGGAGTCGATTTCAGCGGGAGCGGAGCAGGCTAGTCAATTTCAGCGGGAGCAGTGCGCAAGTGATTTCAGGGAGGTAAGTCTCTCCTTTAAAAGCACTTGTCTTTGCAGGAGCAGGCCAGTCGATTTCAGCGGGAGCAGTGCGTTAGTGATTTCTGGGAGACCTTCACAGGAGCAGGCTAGTCAATTTCAGCAATAAACACTTACCTGGTCCCGTTTTCGGTCCCTCTTTGCTGTTTTTTAAAAAAAAATTAGTGTTTAAGGCGGGAACAGGAAGTTCGACCCGCGGACGTCTGGGAAGACCCTCACCAATAAATTCTGGTGGAGAGGAAACCCGAGACACTACACGTGTAGTGTCTCCCACCCGCCCTCCTCCTCTAACCTAATAATAAAACCCATTGGTGTGAGGTAAGTACCATATTTTATTATTATTTATTTTTTTTTTTAAATTTAATTTAGTTGTTAGCCAGATCTTGGTAGAAAGTTAGAGGGATGGCAGGGAAGGGAGTGCAATGTTCCTCCTGCAGGATGTTTGAGGTGAGGGATGCCGTTAGTGTCCCTGCTGATTTTACCTGCAGAAGTGCTGCCATCTCCAGCTCCTCCAAGACCGAGTTAGGGAACTGGAGCTGGAGTTGGAAGAACTTCGGATCATTCGGGAGGCAGAGGGGGTCATAGATAGCAGGTTCAGGGAATTAGTTACACCAAAGATTGGAGATAGATGGGTAACTGTAAGAGGGACTGGGAAAAAGCAGTCAGTGCAGGGATCCCCTGCGGTCGTTCCCCTGAGAAACAAGTATACCGCTTTGGATACTTGTGGGGGTTTCGACTTACCAGGGGTAAGCCATGGGGTACGGGCCTCTGGCACGGAGTCTGTCCCTGTTGCTCAGAAGGGAGGGGAGGAGAGGAGCAGAGCATTAGTAATTGGGGACTCGATAGTCAGGGGCACAGATAGGAGATTTTGTGGGAGCGTGAGAGACTCACGTTTGGTATGTTGCCTCCCAGGTGCAAGGGTACGTGATGTCTCGGATCGTGTTTTCCGGGTCCTTAGGGGGGAGGGGGAGCAGCCCCAAGTCGTGGTCCACATTGGCACTAACGACATAGGTAGAAAAGGGGACAAGGATGTCAGGCAGGCTTTCAGCGAGCTAGGATGGAAGCTCAGAACTAGAACAAACAGAGTTGTTATCTCTGGGTTGTTGCCCGTGCCACGTGATAGTGAGATGAGGAATAGGGAGAGAGAGCAATTAAACACGTGGCTACAGGGATGGTGCAGGCGGGAGGGATTCAGATTTCTGGATAACTGGGGCTCTTTCTGGGGAAGGTGGGACCTCTACAGACAGGATGGTCTACATCTGAACCTGAGGGGCACAAATATCCTGGGGGGGAGATTTGTTAGTGCTCTTTGGGGGGGTTTAAACTAATGCAGCAGGGGCCTGGGAACCTGGATTGTAGTTTTAGGGCAAGGGAGAATGAGAGTATCGAGGTCAGGAGCACAGATTTGACGTCGCAGGAGGGGGCCAGTGTTCAGGTAGGTGGTTTGAAGTGTGTCTACTTCAATACCAGGAGTATACGAAATAAGGTAGGGGAACTGGCAGCATGGGTTGGTACCTGGGACTTCGATGTTGTGGCCATTTCGGAGACATGGATAGAGCAGGGACAGAAATGGATGTTGCAGGTTCCAGGGTTTAGGTGTTTTAGTAAGCTCAGAGAAGGAGGCAAAAGAGGGGGAGGTGTGGCGCTGCTAGTCAAGAGCAGTATTACGGTGGCGGAGAGGATGCTAGATGGGGACTCATCTTCCGAGGTAGTATGGGCTGAGGTTAGAAACATGAAAGGAGAGGTCACACTGTTGGGAGTCTTCTATAGGCCTCCAAACAGTTCTAGGGATGTAGAGGAAAGGATGGCGAGGATGATCCTGGATAAGAGCGAAAGTAACAGGGTAGTTATTATGGGAGACTTTAACTTTCCAAATATTGACTGGAACAGATATAGTTCGAGTACATTAGATGGGTCGTTTTTTGTACAGTGTGTGCAGGAGGGTTTCCTGACACAATATGTTGACAGGCCAACAAGAGGCGAGGCCACGTTGGATTTGGTTTTGGGTAATGAACCAGGCCAGGTGTTGGATTTGGAGGTAGGAGAGCACTTTGGGGACAGTGACCACAATTCGGTGACGTTTACGTTAATGATGGAAAGGGATAAGTATACACCGCAGGGCAAGAGTTATAGCTGGGGGAAGGGCAATTATGATGCCATTAGACGTGACTTGGGGGGGATAAGGTGGAGAAGTAGGCTGCAAGTGTTGGGCACACTGGATAAGTGGAGCTTGTTCAAGGATCAGCTACTGCGTGTTCTTGCTAAGTATGTACCGGTCAGGCAGGGAGGAAGGCGTCGAGCAAGGGAACCGTGGTTTACCAAAGAAGTGGAATCTCTTGTTAAGAGGAAGAAGGAGGCCTATGTGAAGATGAGGTGTGAAGTTTCAGTTGGGGCGACGGCTAGTTACAAGGTAGCGAGGATCTAAAGAGAGAGCTAAGACGAGCAAGGAGGGGACATGAGAAGTATTTGGCAGGTAGGATCAAGGAAAACCCAAAAGCTTTCTATAGGTATGTCAGGAATAAGCAAATGACTAGGGAAAGAGTAGGACCAATCAAGGACAGGGATGGGAAGTTGTGTGTGGAGTCTGAAGAGATAGGCGAGATACTAAATGAATATTTTTCGTCAGTATTCACTCGGGAAAAAGATAATGTTGTGGAGGAGAATGCTGAGACCCAGGCTAATAGAATAGATGGCATTGAGGTACGTAGGGAAGAGGTGTTGGCAATTCTGGATCGACTGAAAATAGATAAGTCCCCGGGTCCTGATGGGATTTATCCTAGGATTCTCTGGGAGGCCAGGGAAGAGATTGCTGGGCCTTTGGCTTTGATTTTTATGTCATCATTGGCTACAGGAATAGTGCCAGAGGACTGGAGGATAGCAAATGTTATCCCTTTGTTCAAAAAGGGGAGCAGAGACAACCCCGGCAACTATAGACCGGTGAGCCTCACGTCTGTAGTGGGTAAAGTCTTGGAGGGGATTATAAGAGACAAGATTTATAATCATCTAGATAGGAATAATATGATCAGGGATAGTCAGCATGGCTTTGTGAAGGGTAGGTTATGCCTCACAAACCTTTTCGAGTTCTTTGAGAAGGTGACTGAACAGGTACACGAGGGTAGAGCAGTTGATGTGGTGTATATGGATTTCAGCAAAGCTTTTGATAAGGTTCCCCACGGTACGCTATTGCAGAAAATATGGAGGCTGGGGATTGAGGGTGATTTAGAGATGTGGATCAGAAATTGGCTAGCTGAAAGAAGACAGAGGGTGGTGGTTGATGGGAAATGTTCAGAATGGAGTTCAGCTACAAGTGGAGTACCACAAGGATCTGTTCTGGGGCCATTGCTGTTTGTCATTTTTATCAATGACCTAGAGGAAGGCGCAGAAGGGTGGGTGAGTAAATTTGCAGACGATACTAAAGTCGGTGGTGTTGTCGATAGTGAGGAAGGATGTAGCAGGTTACAGAGGGATATAGATAAGCTGCAGAGCTGGGCTGAGAGGTGGCAAATGGAGTTTAATGTAGAGAAGTGTGAGGTGATTCACTTTGGAAGGAATAACAGGAATGCGGAATATTTGGCTAATGGTAAAGTTCTTGGAAGTGTGGATGAGCAGAGGGATCTAGGTGTCCATGTACATAGATCCCTGAAAGTTGCCACCCAGGTTGATAGGGTTGTGAAGAAGGCCTATGGAGTGTTGGCCTTTATTGGTAGAGGGATTGAGTTCCGGAGTCGGGAGGTCATGTTGCAGCTGTACAGAACTCTGGTACGGCCGCATTTGGAGTATTGCGTACAGTTCTGGTCACCTCATTATAGGAAGGACGTGGAGGCTTTGGAGCGCGTGCAGAGGAGATTTACCAGGATGTTGCCTGGTATGGAGGGAAAATCTTATGAGGAAAGGCTGATGGACTTGAGGTTGTTTTCGTTGGAGAGAAGAAAGTTAAGAGGAGACTTAATAGAGACATACAAAATGATCAGGGGGTTAGATAGGGTGGACAGTCAGAGCCTTCTCCCGCGGATGGAAACGGCTGGCACGAGGGGACAGCTTTAAACTGAGAGGTAATAGATATAGGACAGAGGTCAGAGGTAGGTTCTTTACGCAAAGAGTAGTGAGGCCGTGGAATGCCCTACCTGCTACAGTAGTGAACTCGCCAACATTGAGGGCATTTAAAAGTTTATTGGATAAACATATGGATGATAATGGCATAGTGTATGTTAGATGGCTTTTGTTTCGGTGCAACATCGTGGGCCGAAGGGCCTGTACTGCACTGTATTGTTCTATGTTCTATCTGCTCTCTACTCGCCTGCAGCGCTTAGGGGAATCACTGGACGAGCACTTGGAAAAGCTCACCATGCTCGCTAGAAACTGTAACCATCAAGATGTGACCGCGGAGGTCCACATGAACCTACACATCGGCGACACCTATGTGTCTGGAATCCGATCGAACTATATTAGGCAGCGACTCCTGGAAAACGGGGCGAAAGATCTGCAGGAAACGGTAATGCTCGCCACGTCTCTGAAGGTGGCCTGCCGGAACCTCGGCACGTATCCCGCGGCCTTCCCCAGACTCGGCCACGCCATGGGCCTGTGCCGCGCGGCGACCCGCCCAGTCAGGGGCACACTGTGCTTTTTCTGTGGGCAGGGCCAACATCCTCGACAGCGCTGCCCAGCCTGTTCCGCGACCTGCAGTGACTGCGGAAAGAAGGGACATTTCACGAGGGTCTGCCTGACCAGGCTCAAGGCCCAGAAACAAAAAGCCCAATAGGCCCAAAAATTGAACTCACAGGCCCGCAGGCCCCGCAACACGGCTGCGCGCTGGCCGGACTTGCCCCTTTCTGACGCGTCATCGACCTCGTGCGAGTCAAGGGGGTGGCCATATTGGCGGCGGCCATCTTCTAAACCTGACACGAGCGACCGATGGGGGCGGCCGTTTTGTGACTCCGACTCGGCAGAAGACTCAGACTATCCGTAGCTGGGAGCAATCACCCTCGACCAAAGCACCTGCGGAACTCCATGATGCTCATCCAGATCAACGGGCGCGACACTCCCTGCCTTTTTGACTCCGGGAGCACGGAGAGTTTTGTGCACCCAGAAATGGTAAGGCGCTGCTCCCTGCGCACCTATCCCGCATCCCAAACCATCACGCTCGCCTCTGGGTCCCATTCGGTCCAAATCAAGGGGTACTGTATTGCGAATCTCACGATCCAGGGCGCCGAATACGTCCGTTTTAAGCTGTACATCCTCCCTCACCTCTGCGCCCCCCTGCTGCTCGGCCTGGATTTCCAATGTAGCCACCGAAGCCTGGCCCTGAAGTTCGGCAGACCCTTGCCCCCCCCTCACGGTATGCAGCCTCGCAATACTGAAAGTTGAACCCCCCTCACCCCCGTAGCCACCAGGAGCCGGCAGTACAGTGCCCAAGATATGACTTTTACCAAGTCAGAGGTCCAGCGTTTACTGAAAGAGGGGATCATCAAGGCTAGCAACAGCCCCTGGAGGGCACAAGTGGTGGTAGTCCGGTCCGGGGAAAAGAAACAGATGGTCGTGGATTACAGCCAGACCATAAACCGCTTCACGCAGCTCGATGCGTACCCCCTCCCCCGCATAACAGAGATGGTCAACCAGATCGCGCAATACCGGGTATTCTCCACGGTCGACCTGAAATCTGCCTACCACCAGCTCCCTATACGCCCGGAAGACCGCCTCTATACTGCTTCCGAAGCAGCCGGCCGGCTTTTCCACTTCCTTGGGGTTCCCTTCGGCGTGACTAATGGGCTCTCCGTCTTCCAGAGGACGATGGACCAAATGATGGACCAGTACGGGCTGCGGGCTACTTACCCGTATTTGGACAATGTCATCATCTGCGGCCATGATCAGCAGGACCATGACGCAAACCTTGAAAAGTTTCTCCAGACCGCCAAGGCCCTCAACCTTGCCTACCACAAAGAAAAATGCGTTTTCCACACAACCCGAATAGCCATCCTCGGCTACGTCGTGGAAAACGGGGTCCTAGGGCCCGACCCCGACTGCATGCACCCCCTCAAGGAACTCCCCCTACCCTTAAGGCTCTTAAACGGTGCTTGGGGCTTTTCTCCTATTATGCCCAGTGGGTCCCCAAATATGCGGACAAAGCCCGCCCACTCATAAAGACCACGATTTTTCCCCTCACGGCAGAGGCCCGGTCGGTCTTCAGCCGTATCAAGGCCGACATTATCAAGGCCGCTATACACGCGGTGGATGAAACCATCCCTTTTCAGGTCGAGAGCGATGCGTCAGACGTCGCCCTGGCTGCTACCCTCAACCAGGCAGGCAGGCCAGTAGCATTCTTTTTCAGAACCCTCAACGCCTCCGAGATCCGGCACTCTGCAGTCGAGAAGGAGGCGCAAGCTATTGTGGAGGCTGTGCGGCACTGGAGGCACTACCTAGCCAGTAGGAGGTTCACCCTCGTCACTGACCAACGGTCGGTCGCCTTCATGTTCGATAATGCGCAGCGGGGCAAGATCAAAAATGACAAGATCTTGAGGTGGAAAATCGAGCTCTCCACCTACACGTACGATATTGAGTATAGTCCAGGGGAGCTCAACGAGCCCCCAGATGCCCTGTCCTGCGGCACATGCGCCAACGCGCAGGAGGATCACCTGCGGGATATCCACAATGACAGCTGTCACCCGGGGGTCACCCGGCTTGCCCATTTTCTTAAGTCCCGCAACCTACTCTACTCCACCGATGAGGTCAGGGCCATGACCAAGGCTTGGCAAATCTGCGCGGAGTGCAAACCGCACTTCTATCGACCAGGCAAGGCTTACCAAGTAAAGGACTCTGGGCCCTTTGAGTGACTAAGTATGGACTTCACAGGGTCCATCCCGTCCACCAACCGCAATACCCATTTTTTAACCGTCATCGACGAGTTTTCCCGCTTCCCATTTGCTGTCTGCTGCCCCAACATGACCTCTGTCTCCGTTATAAAGGCACGGCACAGCACCTTCACCCTGTTCGGTTTCCCCGCTTATATCCACAGCGACCGGGGTTCATCGTTCATGAGCGTTGAGCTGCGTCAGTACCTGCTCAGCAAGGGCATCGCCTCGAGCAGAACGACCAGCTACAACCCGCGGGGAAATGGGCAGGTGGAGAGGGAGAATGCGACAGTTTGGAAGGCTGTCCTTTTGGCCCTATGGTCGAGAAGTCTCCCAACCACCCGCTGGCAGGAGGTCCTACCCGACACGCTCCATTCCATCAGGACGCCTCTCTGCACAGCCACGAACGAGACCCCTCACAATCGCTTGTTCGTCTTCCCCAGGAAGTCCACCTCCAGGGTTTCGCTTCCACCTTGGCTGATGACCCCGGGACCTGCCCTTCTCCGGAGGCATGTGAGGAGCCATAAGACGGACCCTCAGGTGGAGAGGGTCCAGCTGCTACATGCAAACCCCCAGTATGCCTACGTCGCGCACTCGGACGGACGGCAAGATACGGTTTCCCTGCAGGATCTGGCACCGCCAATGATCCCCCTTGCACCCCCACACCGCCTGTCAAAACCAACCGCGCCCCCCCTCGCGCCTCCCTTCCTTCCTCCACCCCGGTGATGTCACCGCCACCCCCAGCTACCCTCCCTACCCCCCATCCGCCACCCCAAGTTACCCTCCCTACTCCCCAACCCCCTACCCCGCACCGCACAAAAGCTCCGACCACCGTGCTCCCGGATGTACCCTCATCGAAGACGTCTGTGTCCGCCGCTAAGAAAGTCGACAAGGACGATCAGGCCTCCAAAGAGAATGGACATGTAATCCCACTTCACCCCCGACAGACTGTGTTTTTCTTAAACAGGGGGTGAATGTGATTTTAAGATCATGCATGTAATGTCCCTTTAAGACCAGGGGCGAAATTCTCCGTAATCGGCGCGATGTCCGCCGACCGGCACCAAAAACGGCGCAAATCAGTCCAGCATCACGCCGCCCCAAAGGTTCGGAATCCTCCGCATCGTGAGCGGCCGAGCCCTAACCTTGAGGGGCTAGGCCCGCGCCGGACTGATTTCCGCCCCGCTAGCTGGCGGGAACGGCCTTTGGTGCCCCGCCAGCTGGCACGGAAATGACATTGCCAGCCACATGCGTCCATGGGGGACGTCACCTTGGATACCATCTTCCTCACCGCCCGCCACGCTCGACCAACGGGGGCCACCATCTTGGCTGCCATCTGCTACGCCGCTCGACGCGTATGATCAATATGGACAGTCATCTCGGGGCCGCACCAGCACTTCCGACCACGCCGCCGGCAACCCGTAGCTCAGCGCGGTCACCCTGGACCAGTCGCGACCCAAGCACCTCCGGAGCTCCATGATGGCCGTCCGGGTAAACTGGCACGAGACGCCTTGCCTCTTCGACTCCGGGAGCACAGAGAGCTTCATTCACCCGGACATGGTAAGACGCTGCTCGCTCCCAATTTTCCCGGTGCAACAAACCATCTCCCTCGCCTCTGGGTCGCACTCGGTGCAAATCCGAGGGTGCACTACTGCAACCCCAGCAATACAGGATGCTGAGTACGCTAACTTTAAATTATATGTGCTCCCAGACCTCTGCGCTCCTCTCCTTTTGGGACTCGACTTCCAATGTAACCTCAGCAGCCTAACCCTGAAGTTCGGGGGTCCGCTGCCCCCACTCACCATATGCAGCCTCGCGACTCTAAAAGTCGACCCTCCCCCTCTCTTTGCAAACCTCACCGCCGACTGCAAGCCAGTAGCCACCAGAAGCAGGTGGAATAGTATGCAGGACAGGACGTTCATTAGGTCCGAGGTCCAGCGTCTCTTGCGGGAGGGAGTCATCGAGGCCAGCAATAGCCCCTGGAGAGCTCAGGTGGTGGTCGTCAAGACTGGGGAGAAGCTCCGGATGGTGGTTGATTACAGCCAGACCATTAACCGGTATACGCGACTCGATGCGTACCCCCTTCCCCGGATTGCAGACATGGTAAACCAGATCGCGCACTACCGCGTGTTCTCCACGGTGGATCTGAAGTCTGCATACCGCCGGCTCCCAATCCGCCCGGAGGACCGCCACTACACGGCTTTTGAGGCAGACGGCCACCTTTTCCATTTCCTCTGGGTCCCCTCTCATGTCACGAATGGGGTTTCGGTGATCCAAAGAGCAATGGACCGAATGGTGGACCAGTACGGGCTGCGGGCCACATTTCCGTACTTGGACAATGTCACCATCTACGGCCATGATCAGCAGGACCACGACGCCAACCTCCACCGATATCTCCAAACCGCCCAAACCCTCAATCTCACCTGCAACAAGGAGAAATGCGTTTTCCGCACAACCAGATTAGCCATCCTCGGCCACGTCGTGGAGAACGGGGTCCTAGGGCCCGACCCTGATCGTATGCGCCCCCTCCTGCAACTCCCTCTCCCTCACTGTCCCAAGGCCCTGAAGAGGTGTCTTGGGTTCTTTTCATATTACACACAGTGGGTCCCCAATTATGCGGACAAAGCCCGCCCACTAATCAAGGCCACCATTTTTCCACTGGCAGCCGAGGCCCGCCAGGCCTTCAGCTGCATCATGGCGGACATCACCAAAGCCGTGATGCGCTTAGTGGATGCGTCTGTCCCCTTCCAGGTGGAGAGCGACGCATCAGAGGTCGCTCTCGCCACCACCCTCAACCAAGCAGGCAGACCGGTAGTGTTCTTTTCGCGCACCCTCACCGCCTCTGAAATTCGACACTCCTCGGTCGAAAAAGAAGCCCAAGCCATCGTGGAAGCCGTGCGGCATTGGAGGCACTACCTCGCTGGTAGGAGGTTTATCCTTGTCACCGACCAACGATCGGTTGCCTTCATGTTCGACAATACGCAGCGGGGCAAAATCAAGAACAATAAGATCTTGAGGTGGAGGATCGAACTCTCCACCTATAACTACGATATAGTATATCGTCCTTGGAAACTCAACGAGCCTCCAGATTCCCTATCCCGCGGCACATGCGCCAGCACACAACATAACCGACTACGGGCTATCCACGATGACCTCTGCCACCCGGGGGTCACCCGGCTCGTCCATTATATCAAGGCCCGCAACCTGCACTACTCCACCGAGGAGGTCAGAGCTGTAACCAGAGACTGCCAAATCTGTGCGGAGTGTAAACTGCACTTCTACCGACCGGATAAGGCCCACCTGGAAAAGGCATCCCGGCCCTTTGAACGCCTCAGTATCGATTTCAAACGGCCTCTCCCCTCCAATAACCGCAATACATATTTCCTCAACATCATAGATGAGTTCTCCCACTTCCCATTTGCAATCCCCTGCCCCAATATGACCACGTCCACTGTCATTATAGCCCTGCATAGTGTCTTCACCCTGTTTGGTTTCCCCAGTTATGTCCACAGCGACCGGGGCTCGTCGTTCATGAGCGATAAACTGCATCAGTACCTGCTCAGTAAGGGCACTGCCTCGAGCATGACTGCCAGCTATAACCCCAGGGGAAACGGGCAGGTGGAGAGGGAGAACGCGATGGTCTGGAAGACCGTCCTACTGACCCTGCGGTCCAGGAATCTCCCAGTTTCTCACTGGCAGGAGGTCACTCCCAATGCGCTCCACTCTATCAGGTCCCTCCTTTGCACGGCCACAAACGAGACTCCTCATGACCGCTTGTTTGTTTTCCCGAGGGGAGCTACCTCAGGGGCCTCGCTTCCGTCCTGGCTGAAGTCACTGGGACCAGTCCTCCTCAGAAAACACGTCAGGAGCCATAAGACCGACCCTCTGGTAGAGAGGGTCCAGCTCCTACACTCCAACCCCCAGTATGCTTATGTCGAACACCCCAATGGTCTCCCTCCGGGACCTGGCACCCGCAGTCTCCATCACCACCACCATCACCACCACCATCACCACCGGGCCCCCCCACTATATCCCGCCCAACCTACCATGTCCCACGCCCCCGCCCCTATATGGCTCCCGCACTCCCTCCCACCCGCTACACCGGTCCACAGGAATGAAGCTCCAGAAGAGACGGTCCCGGAGTCCACGCCTGTGCCCGCACCGGACCCACTTCCACTGCCAGCACGGATGAGCCCGACACCCGGACCAGCAGCAAGACCAGTGCTTCGGCGATCGCAGCGCACAATCCGTGCGCCTGACCGACTGAACTTGTGAGCCCGTCACCCCCACCGGACTTCATTTTTTTAACAGGGGGTGAATGTGGTGAATGTATAGTACTAGTAATTCACCAGTGTATTAGTATCATGTTCTGCCATTGTGTTACAGTTATGTTATGTTGTTGACCCTGTGGGCTCCACCTATGGGCCATTGTGTGACTTCACCCACAGGGGGATATGTTGGGGCATGTACGGGTTCTGCCCATGGCTCCTCCCCTTGAAAGGAAGTGTAAAGAGCAGTTGACCTGTAGGCGGTTCACAGTATTGTACCAGTCGCAGGCCGGCACTGTTCTGAGCTGATTAAAACCACCGTTTACTTCTACTCGTGGCTTTGAATGAATTGATGGTCGCATCAAACACCATCCGAAAAAGAGCAATGGAGTTCTCTCCGGTGTCCAGCCCAATGCTTATCTCTCAATCATCAATCGCTAAAGCGGAATTGGCACATTGCCGTGGGAGCTTGCTGTGTGCTAATTGGCCGTGGGTTTGCTGATGTTACCAGCCTGAGGGCGGTTCAAAATGTTCTGCTCAAGGTTTGAAATAATGGAAGCAATTTGAGTACAGTTGTACGGAGTCGTCTTACTCACAGTTCAGTCAGAGTGATCCCAGCTTAAGTCGCTGGTCAGGAATGGCAGAAAGATAGTAGCTTACTTGGAATTCAAGGAAACTGGGTCAAATCCACAGGATGGTTTTATGACACACCCAAAACAATCTTATGAAATCCCTCAGTCTGCTATTTAAGGCGCAGTGTTGTCACGTATAATGTGAGGAGATTCGATGCTCTGCTCAAACTAATATTAGAAAATCGCAAACTGCTTAAATTAAGGGTTTCTGAGGAATCTCTTCACACCCAATGCAGTGAGAATATGAAAGTCTGTGCTTAGGGAGCAGTTGGAGCAGATGGGACAGATTTAAAGGGAGACTTGATGCACACACGAGGGTGAAGAAGGACAGAATAGGAAGAGGAACAGCAGCCTATTTCTGTACTGTTCGCACAATGCGTTTCCTCTTGTCACCCACAACATGTGTTGCTTTGCATTAAGAGTGCTGGCACGGTGCCTACCTCCACATCACTTGCCATCCTGACTTGGCGCCATTTCTTCACTGCCACTGGGTCAAATTCCTGGAACCTCCATCCCGACCAGCACCACATGGACCCCATCAATTCAAGATGGAGGCTCGCTACCAGTTCCTCAACGGTGAAAAGTGATGTCACTAAATTAGGCAAAGGCAGATCGTGGCATGATGGCAATGTCGCTACACTTATATCCATAGAGACCTAAGCTGACGTTCTGGGGCCATGAGTTCAAATCCCACTCGGGTAGCCGGTAGGATTTAAAATCAATTGACGAATCTGCCATGATGAGGCCAGCCTCTGTATCGGTGGCCATGAAGCTCTTACTGGATTGCCTTGGATAAATTCAAGTTTAGGTAGAAGGTGCGAGACTGATAAGGAATGCATTGGGATAGTTAAGTCTAGTGGCAAGAAAGGCAGGACCATTTACATCCCAGCTGGGAGTGTAAACCAGAACTCGCTTCAATATCTTAACCAAAAGATGGCACTTGTGATGGGGCAGCATCCCCTCAGTACTGCCCTGGAAAATATGCTTCTAAAGTGAGACTTGAACCTGTGACTTTCTTATGTAGAGGCAAGGCTGCAAACCACTGAGGCAAGGCGGGCACCTTTTATCAAAGGTGGGGCCTTCAGAGAGCAGTTAGGAACAGAAACGCGAGCTGAGACTTTCCTTTATAAGGCTGTTTTGACAACATTTATACTTAATGCAGATGACAAAACTCACTGTGTCGGACAGAGGGGATTTAGTGCATCTGCTGCCCCCCTCTGGCAATGGGTCCAATTACAGCATCACAGAATTGTTACTGCGCAGAGGGAGGCCATTCAGCCCATCGTGTCTGCACCAGCTCTCCGAAAGAACCATTTCCTTTGTGCCATTCTCCCACCTTCTCCCCCGGAACCTCGCACGATGGACCTTTTCAAATAGCAGTCCAATTTCCTTCTGAATGCCTCAATGAGATGCAAGAAGGGCCAGAGGTCTGGCCCATTGTCAATGTATTCGTCACAAAGAAGCTAATTGCAGATCTCATTTGCACAGCTCTTGAGATTCAACAGCTGCAAATAAATAATTTCAACTCAGAAAAATCAGTCGTCACTCAGAGGGTATTCTCACCTGCGCGTCGGAAGGCCCGTGGATTTGAATCTCACCGCAGAAATAGGAGCACCAGATCTAGGCCAGCTCTCCATAGCAGAATGAAAAGTGTGCTGCACTGTCGGAGGGGCAGTACTGAGGAGAGGCCACACTGTAGGAGTGGGGGACTCCCTTAGCGATATTTTGGATGGCAAAAAGTTTTGTGATCCTAATCAAAGAGCTCCATGGTTAATATTCATCCTTCAACAATGATCAACTTAAGCAATTATCTGGTCACAATCACATTCCAGTTTGTTCGAGCTTGCTGTGCACAATTCGGTTGCTGCGTTAGCTATATATATATATAGATATATATCACAACAGTGGCTACACTTGCGAATTACCTGCAAAGCGTTTGCAACATTCCGAGATTGCGAAACATGACAAATAAATGCAGGTAGAACATAGAACATAGAACAGTATAGCACAGTATGGGCCCTTTGGCCCACAATGTTGTGCTGACCATTTATCCTAATCTAAGATCAACCTAACCTACACCCCTTCAATTTACTGCTGTCCATGTGTCTGTCCAAGAGTCGCTTAAATGTCCCTAATGACTCTGACTCGACCACCTCTGCTGGCAGTGCATTCCACACACCCACCACTCTCTGTGTAAAGAACCGACCTCTGACATCTCCCCTATACCTTCCTCCAATCACCTTAAAATTATGTCCCCTCGTGACAGCCATCTCTGCCCTGGGGAAAAGTGTCTGGCTATCCACTCTATCCATGCCTCTCATCACCTTAAGAAGTTTTACAACACCAGGTTAAAATCCAACAGGTTTGTTTCGATGTCACTAGCTTTCGGAGCGCTGCTCCTTCCTCAGGTGAATGAAGAGGTTTAAATGAGGGCCTGCTTTGCAGGGTTTACACACACACACTTTCTCGGCACATCCCCCGCTCCCTCCAAGTCTCCCCCAGGGTAATAAAATCAAAATGCTGCAGACTCTGGACATAGTCACTCCAGAGCTGGTTCGGCGGTTCCCTCTCATACAACAGCCCTGAGTGCGACAGCCCTCAGAATCTGCAGCATTTTGATTTTATTACCCTGGGGGAGACTTGGAGGGAGCGGGGGATGTGCCGAGAAAGTGTGTGCGTGTAAACCCTGCTAAGCAGGCCCCCATTTAAACCTCTTCATTCACCTGAGGAAGGAGCAGTGCTCCGAAAGCTAGCGACATCGAAACAAACCTGTTGGACTTTAACCTGGTGTTGTAAAATTTCTTACTGTGCTCACCCCAGTCCAACGCCGGCATCTCCACATCATGGCTCTCATCACCTTGTACACCTCTATCAAGTCACCTCTCTTCCTTCTTCGCTCCAGTGATAAAAGCGCTAGCTCCCTCAACCTTTCTTCATAAGACATGCCCTCCAGTCCAGGCAGCATCTGGGTAAATCTCCTCTGCACCCTCGCCAAAGCATCCACATCCTTCCTATAATGAGGTGACCAGAACTGGGCACAATATTCCAAGTGTGATGTAACCAGGGTTTTATAAAGCTATAGCAAAACCTCACAGCTCTTAAACTCAATCCCCCTGTTAATGAAAGCCAACACACTATACGCCTTCTTAACAACCCTATAAACCTGGATGGAAACTTTGAGAGATCTGTGAACGTGGACCCCAAGATCCCTTTGTTCCTCCACATGATCCAAGAATCCTGTCTTTAACCCTGTATTCAGCATTCAAATTCGACCTTCCAAAATGAATCACTTCACATTTTTCTAGGTTGAACTCCATCTGCCACTTCTCAGCCCAGCTCTGCATCCTGTCAATGTCCTGTTGTAACCTGCAACAGCCCTCAACACTATCTACAGCTCCACCAACCTTCATGTCATCGGCATGTCACCCGCCCTTCCACTTCCTCATCCAAGTCATTTATAAAAACCACAAAGAGCAGAGGTCCCAGAACAGACATCACTTGCGGGACATCACTGGTCCCGACCTCCAGGCGCAATACTTTCCATCCACTACCACTCACTGTCTTCTTTCGGCCAGCCAATTCTGTATCCAAACAGACAAATGTTCCTGTATCCCATCCCCCTAACTTTCTGAATGAGCCTACCATGGGAAACCTTATCAAATGCCTTACTGAAATCCATATACACCATATCCACTACCTGACCTTCATCAATGTGTCTGGTCACATCCTCAAAGAATTCAATGAGGCTTGTGAGGCATGACCTGCCCCTCACAAAGCCATGCTGACTATCTTTAATCAAACTATGTTTTTCTGAATAATCATAAATCCTATCTCTCAGAATCCTTTCCAATATTTTGCTCACTACAGACGTAACACTGATGGATCTGTAATTCCCGGGGATTTCCCTATTCCCTTTCTTGAACAGGGGAACAACATTTGCCTCCCTCCGATCATCCGTACTACTCCAGTGGAGAGTGAGGACGCAAAGATCATCGCCAACGGTGCAGCAATCTCCTCCCTCGCTTCCCGTAATAACCTTGGGTATATCCCGTCTGGCCCAGGGAACTTATCTATTCTGATGCTTTTCAAAATTTCCAGCACATCCTCCTTCTTAATATCAAGCTGGCTCACGCTGTTCTCATGAGCAACAAGGTCCCTCTCTCGAGTGAATACTGAAGCAAAGTATTAATTTAGGGCCTCCCCTATCTCCTCAGACTCTAGGCACAAGTTCCCTCCACTATCCCTGATCAGCCCTACTCTCACTCTGATCATCCTCTTATTTCTCAAAAAAGTGTAGAACGCCTTGGGATTTTCCCTAATCCTTCCCACCAGGACTTTTTCATGCCCCCTTCTAGCTCGCCTAAGTCCATTTTTGAGTTCTTTTCTGGCTACCTTGTAACCCTCTAGAGCCGTGCCAGATCCTTGCTTCCTCAACCTTACGTAAGCTTCCTTCTTCCTCTTGACTAGAAGCTCCACTTCTCTTGTCATCCAAGGCTCCTTCATCTGACCATTCCTTCCTTTTATCATGAGGCCACCTCCCCCCTGCACAAACTTACAGGATACTGAGAGGCCTGGATAGAGTGGACATGAAGAAGATGTTTCCACGAGTCGGAGAGCCTAGAACCTGAGGGCACAGCCTCAGACCGAAGGGACTGAGATGAGGAGGAATTTCTTCAGCCAGAGGGTGGTGAATCTGTGGAACTCTTTAGCGCAGAAGGCTGTGGAGGCCAAATCACTGAGTGTCTTTAAGTCAGAGATAGATAGATTCTTGATTAATAAGGGGATCAGGGGTTATGGGGAGAAGGCAGGAGAATGGGGATGAGAAAATATCAGCCATGATTGAGGCGGAGCAGACTCAATGGGCCGAGTGACTGAATTCTGTTCCTATATCTTACAGTTTTATAGTCTACAACAGCACCAGAAACAGCTCATGCTGAAAATCTACAAGCCAAATCATTCCTAAATATCAGAGAACGATGCAACGCAGAAGGAGGCCATTTGGCCTTTCATACCTGTGCTAAACCTTGGAAAGACCTATACATTTAGTCTGAGTCCCCCACTCCTTTCACAGGGCCCTACATTTTTCCCTTTTTGCTATGTAGCCAATTCCTTGTTGACAGTTACTGTTGAATCTGCATCCGCACTGGATTCCAGGTCAGGCCACTCACCGTATAGAAAATACATAAATTCTCCACATCTTCAATCTCCTTATTTTGCCCTATTACCTTCAATTTATGACCTCGAGTTTCTGCCCCTATACAGTTTCTTCTTATTTACTCTGTACCCTTAAAACGATTTTGAACGCCTCCAGTAAATCTCCACTTAGCCTTCTCTGCTCGGAGGAGTTTCTCCAGTCTCTCCACATAACTGAAGCCCCTCATCGCTGGTATCTGAGGAAATCTCCCCTGCAGCCTTTCCAAAGGCCTTGACATTCTTCCTAAAATGGAGTGTCCGAAGTTGGGCGCAGTACTCCCAACAGGACTCGTGTTGTATAAAGGTTTACCATAATCTCCTTGCTTTTCTATCATATTCCTTTATTAATACGATCCCCTTCCTATTTAGCAGAGTTGGATGGACTGTTGGTTCGTGATGCAGAGTAAAGTCACCAGCGCCTGTTCAATTCCTCTACGGGCTGAGGTTATTCTCAACCTTATCTAACGTCTGGTGACCCTCAGGTTAAATTACCACCTCTCCCCGCTTTCCCCTCAAAGGAGAAAGCAGCCTATGGTCACCTGGGACTATGGCGGCTTTACTTTAATCCCATATCTTTTTCAAACAGCCATTTTAACCCGTCCCGCCCACCCTCATCAATTTGGGTGCATACATCCCGGGGTCTATTCCTGTTCCTTTACTCTTTGAGATGATGCTTCTCGGTTTGCTTTGCCTCCCGTGTTCTTTCTGCCAATATAAAACAATTCACAGCTGCTTTGTGTTCAATGTTATCTGTCTTGTGCCTACCCCATTCCGTCAGTCTGTCAATGCCTCCTCTCCCCCCCTCCACACAGCTGAAAGTCTGTTGCCACGCTCCACAGTGGTGAAAGTCTGTTGCCACGCTTCACGGTGGTTACTATAATAATGAGATTTTCGCCACGGTCTGCAGACCAATTCCAGGCCATCAATATATATTAATAAGAGCCGTGCCCCTAATCCTGATCCCTGGGGCATTGCTGCAGAGACAAATCTCCCCTCTTAAAGACAACCATCCATCACTTTTCTCTGCTTTCTGTCCCTTAGCCAATTTTGGCATTGTCCCTTTAATCCCGGGGGGATTTTCCATACATTCTCGCTGCTATTGACTATTAAATTTATACTGCAGTCAGTGTCCCCAATTATAGAATTCAATTACGGATGCAAAATCACAATTCAAGAACATCAAGTTAGTTTTAGTAACATAACAGGAAGTGTGCTAATTATTGACTGTCTTACAATGAGGGTGGGATATGAGTCAGAGAGCGTGTTGGAACTGAGAGCCTGATCGCGTTATCAATTATAATATGCTCCCTGGCGCACACCACACCTTTCAATTCACACAGACCCTTTCCCTGTCCTTTCTGGCCCTCGCCCTCCATCTTATATGGTGGCTGCGGCCAACATCGTACCCTGTACTAAGTCCCATTCAAGTGTCCACCCATCTACATTTGTTCACAAGCCCCCAGCACCTCAAGATTCAAATTGTCAATTTTTTTTCCACCACCTGCTCCTCCCCCAACAACCCCCCCGCTCCCCCCACAAATCTCTGTAACCTTCTCCAGCCCAAAAACCCTCATTAACTTTGCAATCTTTCAATTCTGTTCACTCATGCACCTCCCACTGATTCTCCCCACCATTAGCAGCTATGCATTAGCAGCTAGCACAGGGCTAAATCGCTGGCCTTGAAAGCAGACCAAGGCAGGCCAGCAGCACGGTTCAATTCCCGTACCAGCCTTCCCGAACAGGCGCCGGAATGTGGCGACTAGGGGTGTTTCACAGTAACTTAATTTGAAGCCTACTTGTGACAATAAGCGATTTTCATTTCATTCATTCAGTTGCCTGGGCTGAGGACATCCCTGCCTTACAGGGAATGATGGAGGTTCACAAACTGGTTCCTGGGCTGAATGGATTGGCCAGCTGTGAGGAGAGATTGGGAAGACTACAACTTTATCTCTTGGAGCTGAGACAAATGAGAGGTGGTCTCATTGAAACAGGGGGAAAAAGTTATTAAGGGGCTTTAAAGTGTAGATGCTGAGAAGGTTTACTTGGTTATTGTTTATTGTCACGTGTACTGAGGTACAGTGAAAAGGATTTTTCTGCGAGCAGCTCAAACAGATCATTTAGTCCATGAAAAGAAAAGAAAGTAAAAAGAAAATACAGAAAAGGGCAACACAAGGCCCACAATGTAAATACATAGACACCGGCATCGGGTGAAGCACACAGGAGTGTAGTATTAATCAGGTCAGTCAATAAGAGGGTTGTTTAGGAGTCTGGTGACAGTGGGGAAGAAGCTGTTTTTGAATCTGTTCGTGCGTGATCTCAGACTTTTGTATCCCCTGTCCGATGGAAGAAGTTGGAAGAGTGAGTAAGCCGGGTGGGAGCGGTCTTTGATTATGCTGCCTGCTTTCCCCAGGCAGCGGGAGGTGTAGATGGAGTCAATTGATGAGAGGCAGGTTCCTGTGATGGACTGTGATGTTCACGACTCTCTGAAGTTTCTTGCGGACTTGGGCCGAGCAGCAGAATGTTGCCTGGTATGGAGGGAAGATCTTATGAGGGTAGGCTGAGGGACTTGAGGCTGTTTTCGTTAGAGAGAAGAAGGTTAAGAGGTGACTTAATTGAGGCATACAAGATGCTCAGAGGATTAGATAGGGTGGACAGTGAGAGCCTTTTTCCTCGGATGGTGATGTCTAGCATGAGGGGACATAGCTTTAAATTGAGGGGAGATAGATATAAGACAGACGTCAGAGGTAGGTTCTTTACTCAGATAGTAGTAAGGGCGTGGAATGCCCTGCCTGCAACAGTAGTGGATTCGCCAACACTAAGGGCATTCAAATGGTCATTGGATAGACATATGGACGATAAGGGAATATTGTAGATGGGCTTTAGAGTGGTTTCACAGGTCAGCGCAACATCGAGGTTGTAATGTTCTATGTTCTCTGTTGCCATACCAGGCTGTGATGGTGCATCTGTAAAAGTTGGTAAGTTAATGTGAACATGCCGAATTTCCTGCGTTTCCTGAGGAAGTACAGGCGCTGTTGTACTTCCTTGGTGGTCGCATCGACGTGGGGGCAGATTGTTGGAGATGTGCACCCCTAGGAATTCAAAACTGCTAACCATCTCCACCTCGGCCCCGTTGATGCTGACAGGATTACATAGATTACATAGAACATACAGTGCAGAAGGAGGCCACCCGGCCCATCGAGTCTGCACCGACCCACATCAATCCCTCACTTCCACCCTATCCCCGCAACCCAACAACCCCTCCCAACCCCTATGGACACTACGGGTAATTTAGCATGGCCAATCCACCTAACCTGCACGTCTTTGGACTGTGGGAGGAAACCGGAGCACCCGGAGGAAACCCACGCACACACGGGGAGAACGTGCAAACTCCGCACAGACAGTGACCCAGCGGGGAATCGAACCTGGGGCCCTGGCGCTGTGAAGCCACAGTGCTAATCACTTGTGCTACCGTGCTGCCCAAGGAGTGTGTAAGTACTTTGTCTCCTGAAGACAATGGCCAGGGTTGGGATTCTCCGACTCCCCCGCTGGCGTAAATCCCGCCCCGCCACCGCCCACGATATTCTCCGGCCCCACAAAGATCCCGTTGACGTGAATCGCGGCGTGCCTCGCAGAATGGTGAGGACCGGCGAGACGCAATGGCCCCAGGGCCGCCCCAATTCTCCGGGCTGGATGGGCCGAAGTGCCGCAGACGTGACCACAGGTCACGCCGGCGTAAATCGAACCACCTATTTAACGCCGTCAACCAGTCGTGCTGGTTGACGCCGGCTAGCGCGGAGGTAGGGGTAGGCATGGGGCGGCCGCCGGAGAGGGGACGGCGTGGTCGCATTGGTGGAGGGGGTCGCAGGAGCCGTTGGAGTGTGTGTAGCAGGGGAGGGGAGGGGCCGGGGGGAGGAGAGCTGGAGGGGCTGGGGATGGGGGGGGGGGGGGCTACGGAGGGGCTGGGGAGGGGGAGGGGGCTGGGCAGGGGGGAAGGGGCTGGGGAGGGGGTAGCTGGGGAGGGGCGAGGGGCTGGCGGGGAGGGGCTGGCGAGGGGTAAAGGGTGCATGCCGGGAAGGAGAGGGGGGAGGGGTTGGGGAGGGTGCGTGCCGGGGAGGAGGGGGGGGGGGTTGGGAGGGTGCGTGCCGGGGAGGGGTGGGGGTGGGGGGGGGGTTGGGGAGGATGCGTGCCGGGGAGGAGGGGGGGGTTGGGGAGGGTGCGTGCCGGGGTGGAGGGGGGGTTGGGGAGGGTGCGTGCCGGGGAGGAGAGTGGGGGGGGGGGTTGGGGAGGGTGCGTGCCGGGGTGGAGGGGGGGTTGGGGAGGGTGCGTGCCGGGGAGGAGATGGGGGGTTGGGGAGTGTGCATGCCGGGGAGTGGGGGGGGTGTCCACCTGGCCTGGTGCCAGCTGGCAACAGTCGCGACCATGCAGCCCATAGCACCTGACTGCGGGGAGGTGGAGGGGGGGGGTATGGGCAATGATGACATGTCGTCTATCCCGCCCCCCACCCCCTGTAGGCTGTTATGTTTGGTCATCACCCAGCGATGTTGGACGCCGTGGCGGGAGCCGCACTTCTACATGTTGCCCTGGGGGAGCTGGAGTAGGAGCGTGCCAGGGAGGCGGCCCCGCTCGTCATACCAGGTCTTCACGGACCGGGCATGCAGGAGGAGACTCCGGATGAGCTGGGAAACCGTCGCCCATATCTGCCACCTGATGGCACACCTGGAACCGCGTGGCACTGGGGGAGGACACCCTCTCCCCGTAGCCGCCAAGGTTACGGTGGCCCTGAACTTTTATGCCACGGGGTCATTCCAGGCGCCGAGTGGGGACCTGTCCGGCATCTCGCAGGCATCGATGCACCGGTGCATCCGGGCAGTGACAGACGCCCTATATGCCATTGCGGACCGCTACATCCAGTTCCCTGTGGACCAGGCCAGCCAGGATGCCTGGGCAGCAGGCTTCGCTGCGGCGGCCAGGATGGCCATTGTCCAGGGGGCGATTGATGGGATGCACATCGCCGTGCGGCCACCTGCGGATAACAGGGCCATGTTCACGAATAGGAAGGGGACCTATTCCATGAACGTGCAGGTGGTCTGTCATCACCGCATGAGGATCCTGCACGTCTGCGCCCGGTACCTGGGCAGTGTACATGACTCATTAGTAGTGGCGCAATCTTTCATCCTCACCATGTCCGAGGGACGCCTCCTCCCCGGCTGAGGGGCTGGTATATGGGCGACAGGGGTTACCCAATGCGGTCGTGGCTGATGACGCCTATAAGGAGGCCACAGACTGACAGGGAGAACCATTACAATGCCCATGCAGCGACCAGGGGTGTGATAGAGAGGTGCTTTGAGCTGCTGAAGCTGCGCTTCAGGTGCCTGGACTGCTCTGGAGGGGCCCTCCAGTACCCGTCAGATAGGGTCGGCCGCATCGTTGTGGTCTGCTGCGTCCTGCACAACATAGCCCAGCAGAGGGGCGATGTGCTGCAGGCAGAGGAAGGGGAGGGGGAGGAGCAGCAAGACGAGGCGCAGACCTCCCCAGATGAGGAGGATGGGGGCAATGTTCAGGACTGACGGGCTGGACATGGACGGGAGGCTGCCCACCGTTACCGGCTGGGCCAGCGAACACGGGACAGGCTGATAGCCTCCCAGTACACGGACTAGGGGGGACGTGGGAATCACCGAGTATGGGCACAGACCGCACACTACGGCACCAGCCTACCACGCTCACCGCACCCACACAACTCCAACTCCCCTCATGCCACCCACCCAACACCAACCACCCTCACCCGCATGCACACCATTCCTCCATTGCACATCCACCTGTGGCACAACGGGCCGGGTTCACATGCTCGCCAGTGGAAGCATGTCTTTGCAGGCCATGGAGGATGATGACAACCCGCTCTGCGATGAGCTCCGGGCTCTACATCGTTGGACAATATCTGACCCATGGCCACAGTACCACCCTCCACCTGGACCGTCCTTGCATGCGGCCTTGACACTGCAGCGCACGGTCCCGTTGTCTGCCCGGGGGGATGGCGAGGGCTACTCGGTGGTAGAGGGAGGAGGGCACACTCACCTGAGGCCGACGTTATATCACCCCTCACACACACACACACTGGCACTCAACTCACACCACACCCCCGCACGCATCGGACAGAGCACAGAGGCAGCTTCTGTAGGTGTGAAAGTGAATTTAATAATAAACAGTTCATACACCTGCCCTATCCCCTATAACTAATCTGTGCCCTGCACCCATGCCAACTTACTCAGTGTGTAACTTTCTGGCCTTACGGGCCCTTTGAGTACGTCTCGGTGGTTCCCCAGATGGTACAGCGGAACTGGAGGTCGACTCCTGCCCTGTGACTGGGAACCCCTATGGAGGCCGTTTCCTGGGGCGGCCCGGCCTGGATGGGCCTGGCTGCTGCCCGGGCAACTGAGATGGCGAGCTGCCAGCCTGTCCTGCCCATTGCCACCAGATGCACCTGGGCCAGAAGGGGGGAGTGGCGGTTGTTGTGTTGGGCGCTCTGGATCCGTGGAACACATACAGGTCACCAACACTTGAAATAGTGCAACACAATTTTATTGAGTCATTAACAGTTTAACATACTCTCACTGTGGGTTAACACGATACTAGCTTTAACTAAAGACCTTTGCCTTGTCCTAACCAGTCGATGCACTCAGCACATGGTGAATGTCTGTGCTGCAGGCTGTGAGCTCTGTCCTACTAGGAAACTGCAGCTCGAATGAGCGAGAACTCTGATGCCCCCTGTCTTTATAGTGCGTGTGCTCTAACTGGTGATTGGCTGCGGTGTTGTGTGTGTTGATTGGTCCCACAGTGTGTCCATTAGTGTGTGTGTCTGCACCATGATATACTGGTGGATATTATGACAGCCCCCCTTTTATAAAAGAATGTACATGCGTGGCAATAAATTGTGTATGGTGAGAATGTCCCTAACTATGTGTGTGCGAAAGCCATATTTACAGGACTATGTACATGAGAACTAAGCTATTTACATGGGAAGGTGCCTGGTGCAGAAAAACAGTATGCAACAAGAATAACGAGATGAACACTACACACAAACCATGTAAACGATCAAACGGAAGAACAGAACAAATCAGAAAGTCCATAAGTCCACAAAGTTCACAAATTAAGTCTTTGAGGTGGGCGACGAATTCTAGTTGACCGCCTCAAGGGTGGGTCGGGAGCTGCCAGCTGAGGAGCGGGCTGGACTGTGTCACAGTGAGGAGGATGCAGAGTGACCAGAATCTCTGCATAGTCCATGGCAGGGTCAGCAGGAGGGCGAGGCGAGTGGAGGATCACGTAGCGAGCGCGGAACGAGACGAAGGGCGCGTCGATTGCGGCGCAGAATGGAGTCATCCGGTAGACGAACCAGGAAAGAGCGGGGGGGCCACCTGCCGAAGGACAACAGCGGTTGCAGACCATCCACCATCTGGAAGATGGATGCGGATGTTGTCATCTGGAGCCAGAGCAGGGAGATCAGCTGCACGGGAGCCATGAGCCGCCTTG
Organism: Scyliorhinus torazame; assembly: GCF_047496885.1. Taxonomy (NCBI): domain Eukaryota; kingdom Metazoa; phylum Chordata; class Chondrichthyes; order Carcharhiniformes; family Scyliorhinidae; genus Scyliorhinus; species Scyliorhinus torazame. Next base: position 338,683,589 of record NC_092709.1, read on the forward strand.
CGAGACAGCTGCATCTGTCGAAGGACCGGAACGTGGTCGAGGTCTGGGACATGAATGGACGGCACCGTCGTCCTCAGGGTACGACCCATGAGCAATTGGGCTGGCGACAGGCCAGTGGACAGTGGGGCGGAGCGATAGGCCAGCAGGGCGAGGTAGAAATCAGACCCAGCATCGGCAGCCTTGCACAGGAGCCATTTGACTACATGGACTCCCTACTCCGCTTTGCCGTTGGATTGGGGGTACAGGGCACTGGATGTCACATGGGCAAAATTGTACCACCTGGCAAAGTTGGACCATTCCTGGCTTGCGAAGCAGGGGCCATTGTCCAACATAACAGTGAGTGGGATGCCTTGTCGAGCAAAGGTGTCCTTACAGGCACGGATGACTGCAGACGATGTGATATCGTGCAACCGTATCACCTCCGGGTAATTTGAAAAGTAGTCTACAATCAAGACATAGTCCGTACCCAGCGTGTGGAACAGGTCGATGCCCACCTTGGACCAAGGTGGCGTGACCAACTCATGGGGCTGCAGGGTCTCACGTGGTTGGGCCGGCTGGAAGCGCTGACAAGTGGGGCAGTTGAGCACTGTGTTGGCAATGTCGTCATTGATGCCGGGCCAGTACACTGCCTCTCGGGCCCATTGGCTGCACTTTTCCACACCAAGGTGGCCCTCATGTAGCTGTTCCAGGAGGAGCTGGCGCATGCTATGCGGGATGACAATGCGGTCCAGTTTCAGAAGAATCCCGTCTGCTACCGCCAGATCATCTCTGACATTATAGAACTGAGGGCATTGGCCCTTGAGCCACCCGTCTGTTAGGTGGCGCATGACACGCTGTAGCAAGGGGTCAGCCGCCGTCACGCGGCGAATTTGGACAAGGCGTTCATCCGTGGCAGGTAGATTGGAGGCCGCGAATGCCACATGGGCGTCAATCTGGCAGACAAATCCCTCTGGGTCACATGGAGTGTTGACTGCCCTGGAGAGAGCGTCAGCAATGATGAGGTCTTTGCCTGGGGTGTATACCAGCTGGAAGTCGTATCGCCGGAGCTTGAGAAGAATACGCTGGAGGCGTGGCGTCATGTCGTTCAAGTGTTTCTGTATTATATTGACCAGCGGGCGATGGTCAGTCTTGACGGTGAATTGAGGAAGTCCGTACACATAATCGTGAAACTTAACCACACCGGTCAGAAAGCCCAGGCACTCCTTTTCTATCTGCCCATAGCGCTGCTCCGTGGGGGTCAAGGCGCGTGACACATATGGGGGCCCATGATGAGGCCTCATCGCATTGCAGGAGCAATGCCGGATTGGCTGGCATGGGTCGAAATTTTGGTCTCTTTTGCTGGATCAAAGAAAGCTAAGACCAGGGCCGTGGTGAGTTTGGTTTTGAGTTCTCTCCATTCGCACTCGTGGGCAGGGAGCCATTGGAAGTCTGTCGTCTTCCTGACCAGGTTCCTGAGAGCCTTGGTATGAGAGGCGAGGTTTGGGATGAACTTCCCTAAAGAGTTGACCATGCCCAGTAATGCACGATCAATTAAACTCAAAGACGAGGTTGTAGCATAACTGAAGGCTTTAATAGACTAGATCTGTTCCCCAGCAGCTTCGGTACAAAACGAGGGCTGCTGGGACGGCACCGGTTCTTATACCCTGCCTCTCAGGGCGGAGCTACATACCAAACAGCCAATGGTAAACTCCTAGGTTTACCCAATGGTCTACAGCCTCTCGGGTACTGCAATGCCTGATAATACCACACCCAGAAATCGGAGGACCGCCTTCTTGTCCTCTGGCGTTTTCATGGCTGTGATAGCAGCCACCTTGTCCGCATCCGGCCGCACACCCAACTGGGAGATGTGGTCCCTGAGGAACTTGAGTTCCGTCTGACCAAAAGAGCATTTGGCCCTGTTGAGGCGGAGGCCCTGCTCACGTATACGTTTGAATATGCGCTGGAGGCGACTGATATGCTCCTGCGGGCTGGTGGACCAAATGATTATGTCGTCGACATAGACGTGAACACCTTCAATGCCTTCCATCATTTGTTCCATAATCCTATGGAACACTTCTGAAGCAGATATGATCCCAAACGGCATCCTGTTGTAACAATATCTGCAGAAGGGGGTGTTAAATGTACACAGTTTCCTGCTGGATTTGTCGAGCTGGATTTGCCAGAATCGTTTTGAGGCGTCGCGTTTAGTGAAGAGCTTGGCGCGAGCCATCTCGCATGTGATCTCTTCGCGCTTGGGAATTGTGATATTGCGATTTAGATCCTTGGGATCAATGCAAATTCTCAATTCGCCGGAAGGCTTTTTTACACACACCATGGAACTGACCCAGTCGGTCGGTTTCGTGACTCTGGAAATCACTCCTTGGTCCTGGAGGTCCTGCAGCTGCTGCTTGAGGCGGTCCTTAAGGGGTGCTGGGACCCTGCGAGGTGTGTGCACCACAGGCGTGGCATTCTGTTTCAATAAGATCTTGTAGGTGTACGGGAGCGTGCCCATGCCTTCAAAGATGTTGTGGTGCTGGTTGATGATGGCGTCGAGTTGCGCCCTGAAGTCGGTGTCCTGAAAGGCAGACGTGTCATCAGGAGAGAGAGAGTGAACTCTCTGAACTAGGTTCAACAGCTTGCATGCCTGCGCGCCAAGCTGGGAGGCTTTCGGGGAGCCCATGGTTTCAAAAGGAAGGTTGGCTTTGCGTGACCTGTGCGTCACTTCAAGTTGGCATGAGCCGCTGGCATCAATGATATTGCCATTGTAATCCAATCGCTGGCAGGCTGATGGAAGGATGGCTGGTTTGACACAAAGGTTTTGGAAGTCAGGCCGCGCAATGACGGAGGCACCAGTGTCCAGGCGGAATCGTATTTGGGACCGGTTGACCTTCAGGGTGACACACCACTCATCGTCTGGATCGATGTTGTATACCGACAGCAGCTGGTGTCTTTGCTTCAGGGACACCATGTTTTTTGTCACGATACCGACTCAAAAAGGCGCCTTCGGGTCCTCGGTGTCACTGCTGTGTGGGAGGTCCGCATCGGACTCGGTGACCGTGGGTTGAATTGCCCGGACATTCCTGCGAGGCTGGCTGAAGCAATATGAGTTGGCAGGCTGAGCTGCTCAGCATAAGGCAGCATAGTGGCCAAGTCTGCCACATCTTAGGCATTGTCGAGATTTGGCAGGGCATTGCCGTTTTAAATGGGCGGAGCCACAGTTGCCGCACGTCGTAGCGTCAGCACGTTCGCTGCGCCACCGCGCATGTGCGGTGCGGTCGTGCATGGTGCGCGCCTGCGCATTATGTTCTTCGACATCGCCGTCCCCTCGTTTGGTGCGCACAAGCGCGGGAGTCCGCAAAAAGTGCGCAAAATGGCCGCCCTCATCCAGGCTGAGGCCCTGGAGTTGCTCAATTGCTCGGACCCGTTCAGCCTCGTGGGGACCTTGCCGTGCCGTTTCAGCCGCTTGGATGTGGGAATATCGACTCGTGGCATTTTCGCGTGGGACACAGGTCTCAATGGCGGTCGCTAGGGTGAGCTGCTTTACTTTGAGGAGCTGCTGTCGTAGGGGGTCCGACTGAACACCAAAAACGATCTGGTCGCGTATCATGGAGTCGGAGGTGGGCCCGTAGCTGCAAGATTGCGCAAGGATGCGGAGGTGCATAAGAAAGGATTGGAAAGGTTCGTCCTTACCCTGCAAACGCTGTTGGAACACGTAGCGCTCGAAACTTTCATTCACCTCTACGCTGCAGTGAGTGTCAAACTTGAGGAGGATCGTCTTGAACTTTGTTTTATCTTCATCATCAGTAAAGGTGAGAGAATTGAAAATGTGGATGGCATGGTCCCCGGCCGTGGATTGGAGGAGAGCAATCTTCCTGGTATCCGAGGGGTCCTCCCTGTCTGTGGCCTCAAGGAAGAGCTGGAAGCGCTGTTTGAATACCTTCCAGTTGGCCTCTAGGTTACCGGTGATGCGGAGCGGCGGCGGTGGGCGGATGTTGTCCATGTTGCAGGATGACGGTATGCTGGCGGAAGGCAGATCACTTGCAGGTAGGTCTAAAAAGTGCTAATATCCCTCAACTCCTGGTATCATGTTGTGTTGGGCACTCTGAATCCATGGAACACATACAGGTCACCAACACTTGAAATAGTGCAACACTATTTTATTGAGTCATTGACAGTTTAACATACTCTCACTGTGGGTTAATACGATACTAGCTTTAACTAAAGACCTTTGCCTTGTCCTAACCAGTCGATGCACTCAGCACATGGTGAATGTCTGTGTTGCAGGCTGTGAGCTCTGTCCTACTAGGAAGCTGCAGCTCGAATGAGCAGGAACTCTGATGCCCCCTGTCTTCATAGTGTGTGTGCTCTAACTGGTGATTGGCTGCGGTGTTGTGTATGTTGATTGGTCCCACAGTGTGTCCATCAGTGTGTGGCTGCACCATGATATACTGGTGTATATTATGATGTGGAGATGCCGGCTTTGGACTGGGGTGAGCACAGTACGAAGTCTTACAACACCAGGTTAACGTCCAACAGGTTTGTTTCGATGTCACTAGCTTTCGGAGCGCTGCTCCTTCCTCAGGTGAATGAAGAGGTATGTTCCAGAAACACATATATAGACAGATTCAAAGATGCCAGACAATGCTTGGAATGTGAGCATTAGCAGGTGATTAAATCTTTACAGATCCAGAGATGGGGTAACCCCAGGTTAAAGAGGTGTGAATTGTGTCAAGCCAGGGCAGTTGGTAGGATTTCGCAGGCCAGATGGTGGGGGATGAATGTAATGCAACATGAATCCCAGGTCCCGGTTGAGGCCGCACTCATGTGTGCGGAACTTGGCGATTAGTTTCTGCTCGGCGATTTTGTGTTGTCGTGCGTCCTGAAGGCCGCCTTGGAGAACGCTTACCCGGAGATCAGAGGCTGAATGCCCTTGACTGCTGAAGTGTTCCCCGACTGGAAGGGAACATTCCTGCCTGGTGATTGTCGCACGATGTCCGTTCATTTGTTGTCGCAGCGTCTGCATGGTCTCGCCAATGTACCACGCCTCGGGACTTCCTTTCCTGCAGCGTATGAGGTAGACAACGTTGGCCGAGTCGCACGAGTATGTACCGTGTACCCCTGGCACTGCAAGTCCTGGAGGCCTGCCCAGTAATCAATAAGTTTGCAGCCATAGAACTCAGGGAGTTGAGCATCCTTGTCTGTGTCTGGGTGACACTGGTCAGCACCTGGGCAATGGCGCCACTGCCCTCAGCGATGGCCTGCTGAGACTGGGCTATGGCCTGCTGAGACTGGGCCACGGTGTTGAGCGCCTCTGCGATCTGCTGCTGGCTCTGGCTCATGGCTGCCTGTGAGAGGGCAGCCATGTCCTGGGCCATGGACGCCGCCTGCACGGAAAGCCCCAGGCCTGGCATACTGCTCCCCATGCCTGACACCGTCGCACCCATTGCCTCCACCGTGGATGCCACCCATGCGGTTTCGTCCTGGGTGGCACGCATGACCGGCATCACTACCTGCTCCTGCACCCGGGTGGACTCCTCCTGCGTCTGCAGCTGCCGCAAGCCGTCCGTCACCCCCTTCGATCGTCCCTTGGTCCGTGACTGCATCGGGTCTATGGGTGGGGGTGGTAACTCCAGGAACCCGGGACCCGTCTGGGCGACAGATGGTTGCCTGCACCGGGCTGCCTCCGACCGCCCGGCCCCTCGGCTGCTCTTGCCTCCACCTGCTGTACCGGGACGGCTGTGCTTTACACACCAGTTAGTGTCCCAGATGCCTCATCGCCCAAGTGCCCAATCGAGGTGAGAGTCTCTGCGATGGTGGAGGGTGTAGGAGATAGCAGTGGCGTAGTGTCGTGCTCCTCTTCCGACCCGAAGTCCGGGGTCCACTGGAGTGGTGATTCCTGTCCATCCGTCCCCTGTGTGTGGGTGTCGTGTGCATCAGTGTCCTGCGCATCAATGTCCTGGGTTCAGTGTCCTGGGCATCAGTGCCCTGTGTGTCGGTGCCCTGTGTGTCGGTGTCCTGTGTGTCAGTGTCCTGTGCGTCAGTGTCCTGGGTGTCAATGTCCTGGCCGTCAGTGTCCTGGGTGTCTGTGTTCTGGGTGTCGGTGTCCTGGGTGGGTGTGCTCTGGGTGGGTCTCCAGGGTGCGTGTGTCCCGTGCGTCAGTGTCTTGGGTCGGCTGCGACGGGGGCCTGTTGCTGTGGCTGCCCTCCTCGTCGCTGGGTGTGGCCCGCCGGCGTCGCCGCACTCGCAGTAGATGGGGGCAGTGTCCGCCTGGTGCTTAGGGTCTGTCCCTGGCTCATGGGCACCCTGGCACGTCCTGGGGGCAGTCGGCATCCGCGGGGATGGGTGGGTCGACGTTTGGTCCTGCAATACACAATACAGCATGCATGGTTAGACACGTAGATGGGGAAGGGGAAGGGAGGAAATGGGGGATATGGGGAAAGGGGGGATAGGAGAGAAGGGGGATATTGGAGAAGGGGGGTATGGGGGAAGGGGGGATATGGGGAAAGGGGGGATATGGGGGATGGGGAAAGGGGGGATATGGGGGGATGGAGGACAGGGGTGATCTTGGGGAAGGGGATATGGGGGAAGGGGGGATATGGGGGATGGGGAAAGGGGGGGATATGGTGAAGGGGGGATATGGGGGATGGGGAAAGGGTGGATATGGGGGATGGGGGGATATGGGGAAAGGGGGATATGGGGGAAGGGGGGATTGGGGAAAGTGGGGATATGGGGGAAGGGGGGATTTGGGAGAAGGGGGGATATGGGTGAAGAGGATATGGGGAAGAGGGATATGGGGAAAGGGGGGATATGGGTGAAGGGGATATGGAGAAAGGGGGATATGGGGAAGAGGGATATGGGGAAGGGGGATGTGGAAAGGGGGATATGGGGGAAGGAGGATATGGGAGAAGGGGGATATGGGTGAAGGGGGGATGGGGGAAAGGGGGGATATAGGGAAAGAGGGATATGGGGGAAAGGGGGGCAGGCAGTGGAGGGTCTCCCTTGGGTGGTGTGCCCCTGAACTCTGCATCTGCAACCTGCCGATCCTCGGGTCTGCCTGAGGCCCTCTCTTCATGAATGGTGGTTGGTCGCAATTCGGGGGGACCCCTCCGGTCCTCTAACGCTCCCGGTTGTTGTGAGCGCGCTTCTCCTGTGGGGGGCGGGTGGATGGCAGGGATAAAGGGCAACAGTGTTAGGCAGACATATCCATGAGGACCAGCGGCTGTGTGTATGTTGGCAGTGGTTCACAACCCATCCTGCCAATGCAGCCTGCATGGGTGGGTGCAGCCATGTAGGTTTCGCCTAGGCACCCTGGCTGCCCTGACAAAGTCATTGACTTTGTGGCACTGGAAGCCTATCCTGGCTGTTCCGGCCATGGCGCTGACGGCCTCTGCCACCTCCCTCCACAGGCGCCGGCTGAGGCGTGGGGCGGCCCTGCGGCCGTGTCCGGGGTACAGAGCCTCCCTCCTCTGCTCCACTGCGTCCAGGAGCGTCTCGATGTCCCGCTCCTGGAACCTCAGAGCTGCCATTTTGCTGGGTCTCCGGCGGGGGGTCTTTTGTGCTGCGACGCTGCTCGCGTCCGTGATGGGCGACGCCGTCGTGAATGGCGTCACGCCGCTTCTGGCCCATTCCCGGCCAGAAAATTCGCGAAGTTCCGGGGGGCCGGACGCCGGAGTGTTTCGCGCCGTTTTTGGAGCCGGCAGTGGGCCATCGCACCGATTCCCGGAGAATCCCGCCCCAACTCTTTAGTTTTGCTGACATTGAGGGAGAGATTGTTGTCGCTGCACCACTCCACTAGGTTCTCAATCTCCCTCCTGTATTCTGACTCATCGTTATTCGAGATCTGGCCCATTATGGTCGTATTTTCAGCAAACCTGTAGTTGGAGTTGTACAAGTTCCCATTCGCCCTCAGTGTTATATCGAGCTGCTTCAACCATACAATGTTTTGGACTCAACTACTTGCTGTGATAACGAATTCCAGAGGCTCACCACTCTCTGGGTGAAGACATTTCTCCTCATCTCTGTCCTAAATGGCCTACCCTGTATCCTCAGACTGTGACCCCTGGTTCTGGACACACCCACCATCGGGAACATCCTTCCTGCATCCACCCTGTCCAGTCCTGTTAGAATTTTATAGGTTTCTATGAGATCGCCCCTCATTCTTCTGAACTCCATCGAATACAATCCTAACCGATTCAATCTCTCCACGTACGTCAGTCCTGCCATCCCAGGAATCAGTCTGGTAAACCTTCGCTGCATGGAAACATAGAAAACATTTCCTCATTCCATCATCACTGAGTAATGCTGCATTTCTGTCAGGTGTTACTTTGTGAGGGGCACCCTTGCCCCAGAATCCCCAAAGAAACTTCATGAGTTCAAAAAAAACCTAACCCAGAGACTTGAGCATAAAATGAAGGATGATATTCCCAGAGCAGTACTGGGAGAGTGCTGCACTGTCAAAGATGCTGTCTTTCAAATGACTTGTGAAATCAATGGTCCTCACTGTCCCATTGTGGGAAACACCGCTCACTTGATAATAATTCAGAACTTAGTCAAATTCTGAAGAAGTATTTATTTCAATCGATGTTGCAAGAACGGGTGCCACCAGTAAGCAATAGCAGACACACAGAATTCATACAGCATCACCTGTTATATACAAGAAGAGCAGTTTCCTTATCAGTGATTCCTTATTTGGACTTGTTATGTTCATTTTGTCTTCCCCCTTGCTTAGTGGTTTCTGTTAACTTCTGGTACATCCTTGGACCGTCAATTAAAAGATGAGAATGACGCCCCCTGCTTGCACCTGCGTCCTGTTATTGTACATCCTGTTCCTTCCCGAAGGTCAGTCCTGTACATAGTTACAACAACTTGCTCACTGTAGTTTACACAGAACTCCACTTGACATCTTATTTTCCCATCAGGCCCTATTGTTGACATCTTAATTGTGAACCAGAGTTATACATATAAAAACAAAATAAAATGCTCATTTCTGAGAAATTCCCCCCTTTTTTTCTTTTTACTCTTGTTGCTTTTTACACTATGTCGCCCCTTCTAGCCTACCCCAAAATTGTCCAACATCCTCTCAACCTCTCTTTCTATGGGGTCATCCTCTCCTTCAGTCTTCCCTCTTTCTAGTAGGCAAATTGTTTCCTGGCCTCCCTTACCCAGGCGCAATGGCATCTGCTTGGTCAAGGCTGTTCCGATTAGCCTCTGCTCCTATTACTACGATGATGGATACAATTAACCCTTTCCATTTCCCAAACATTCATCAAATGAGGTGGGTATACTTCGTTTAGATCGTTTCCCTTTAATACTCCCCTTCTCCTCTTGCCTTTCATAGGCTATACTGAACGGTATGGCTAGCTGAACTAATGCGCATGTCCCTTTCCATTGGGGGGGTAGAGTGGGTCTTCGGATTTTTCCTCTGCAATACCACCATATATCTGCACGTGGTATTTTTAGTGATGAGTAATTGCCCTGGGTGGTCACGTTCTTAGTCTCAAGACAAGTCTTGAGTTCTCCCATATCTTTACTTAGTCCCGTATCAGAACGACTTATACACGATGTATGATGCGTCACGGTAACCAAGAAGGAGGGAGGGTTTGCTGATTGTTTCTGCGTAACAGGAGGAAACGTCAGAGATAGAGCAGTGCAGGTCATGTTGCCCCAGGCTGTCTCATCTTGGTACAAGGCCATCATACATTCCATGCTCCCTCTATTTTCTTTCCACCCCATTGGAAAGGGCTCCAGATGGGCCTGTGGTCTACCTGATGCGCAAGCATAACAATTGTCTTTCTTCAGCGTCTGGGCCGAATACCTCACCCACTCAATCCACGCATTCTGCCCCTCATAGCCGGTCTCTATCTCAAAGGCTTTCTCTAAATCTTTGACTTCAATTATTTTGACTCCCTGTCCTTCCTCCTTCTTGTCGTTCCTAGTTCCATTAGTGGGAGTTGCCCCCTGGTCTATTGAGATACGGAAGCAGCATTCAGTCTCGCCATTTCTCATTTTTACCCCGAAAATCTCATGTCTAAGTGAACAAATCTTATTGCCTGTCTCGATCTAGGCCGTGTGTTTGACGGTGACGTATACGGGGTTACAAGTTCCAGCCTTGCACGCTGAGGGGGAATTTTTATTAATCTGGTGAATGGATACGACCGGTGGTGCCCCTTTGCGATTGGGCAATTGGCACAACCTTTTCAGCCAACCCCCCCTCTCGGTAATCATCCCCCCCCCGGTAATAATCAAGAGACTCCACCCTAAATTCCTTTCCATTCCCAGCTGACTCGCAGTCTATGAGGGTGCATAGATCCGTCCGTATTACCTGAGGGTACCGACTTTCTGGGATTGTCAATGTAACCAGACGACCGTTTCCGTACTCCCACATCATTAATATTATCATACATTGCATAGTCCATTTTAGCTGTAGTTGCGACATATTATTGAATAGTTCAGGATTCAGTGTCTTTTCAACCTTATCTTTAATGGTTCCTCAGTGGCCTCCACATGCCATTGTTCCTGTTCAGGTGGTGATTTCACGGGTCCCTTCGTTCTGCTGTAATGAGTCCAACCTTTTTCCGCGGTTCGTATGGCAGTCTCTGTGGTTAACAAGACCAGGAACGGTCCGTCCCAAGTGGGTTGAAGCTTGGTTTCCTTCCACGATTTCACCAGTACCCAATCTCCTGGCTTAAATTTGTGGACTGCGAATTCAAGGGGAGGTGTCTGCGCTAGCAGTCCTTGTCTCCTGAGGAATGATAATGAGGAAGACAGTGCCAGAATATATTTCTTTACATAGATATCTTTACATTCTGCAATGGGTAATTCTCCCATTGTTCCAAGGTATGGCAATCCGAACAACATTTCGTATGGGGACAATCCCAAATCTTTTCTTGGAGCCGTTCGGATTCTTAGAAGGGCTATCGGTAAGCATTTTGCCCAGGGGAGCCTAGTTTCTAGTATTATTTTTGACAAATGATTTTTAAGAGTTTGATTCATCCTTTCCACCTGTCCCGACGAGGGGGGGGGTGCCAAGGAGTGTGGAAGTCCAAATTTATCTCCAAACCTCTAGTAGTGCCTTCTTTAATAGAATCGACGAATTCATCTACAGAAAACCTATATGTTTAATAAGTTATTGTGTTTGATATTTTAAAATAAATGTTTAGAATTAGCCTGGAAATTAAAACTTAAAATGATGTGGAAGCTGGTCTTAATAAAACCAAAACAACTTTGATTAAAAAGAAGATCGTTCAAGGACATTTGATAATGGGAATTTGGCAGCAATCCAACTTTTACTCCCAGTCGATGAATTTGAGCTGAAATACTATTATTGAAATGTTACTGAACCAGTAGTATCAAATTTGATTAATTTATTAATTATAATAATTATTTTGAAATGTCTGGTTGTTGGGCCCCTGCGGTTGGCAGGGTTGTATGCTATATTGGGAACTTGCCGGACGGGGAACTGACACTGCGGTTGATAAGACCTTAGAGGTAAAGTGACTTCCCCTGTCCGAGTCTATATTTTCTGCCAACCCGTATCGGGGAACTATTTGCTCCAGAATGATTTTAGAGACTCCGCCTGTGGTGGCGGTGTTTGTAGGGTAAGCTTATTTCAGCCTTCCCACAGGTGATAGTTCAGTATTTGCAGCCTTCTCTGTAACAAACTGTCTCTCTCTCTCTGTATTGATGATGTGGAGATGCCGGCATTGGACTGGGGTGAGCACAGTACGAAGTCTTACAACACCAGGTTAAAGTCCAACAGGTTTGTTTCGATGTCACTAGCTTTCGGAGCGCTGCTCCTTCCTCAGGTGAATGAAGAGGTCTGTTCCAGAAACACATATATAGACAAATTCAAAGATGCAAAACAATGCTAGGAATGTGAGCATTAGCAGGCGATTAAATCTTTACAGATCCAGAGATGGGGTAACCCCAGGTTAAAGAGGTGTGAATTGTACCAAGCCAGGACAGTTGGTAGGATTTTGCAGGCCAGATGGTGGGGGATGAATGTAATATGACATGAATCCCAGGTCCCGGTTGAGGCCGCACTCATGTGTGCGGAACTTGGCTATAAGTTTCTGCTCGGCGATTCTGCGTTGTCGCGGGTCCTGAAGGCCGCCTTGGAGAACGCTTACCCGGAGATCAGAGGCTAAATGCCCTTGACTGCTGAAGTGTTCCCCGACTGGAAGGGAACATTCCTGCCTGGTGATTGTTGCGCGATGTCCGTTCATTCGTTGTCGCAGCGTCTGCATGGTCTCGCCAATGTACCACGCTTCGGGACATCCTTTCCTGCAGCGTATGAGGTAGACAACGTTGGCCGAGTCGCACGAGTATGTATTGCGTACCTGGTGGGTGGTGTTCTCATGTGTAATAGTGGTATCCATGTCGATGATCTGGCGCGTCTTGCAGAGATTGCCATGACAGGGTTGTGTGGTGTCGTGGTCACTGTTCTGAAGACTGGGTAGTTTGCTGCAAACAATGGTTCGTTTGAGGTTGCGCGGTTGTTTGAAGGCAAGTAGTGGGGGTGTGGGGATGACCTTGGCAAGATGTTCATCGTCATCAATGACGTGTTGAAGGCTGTGAAGAAGATGACGTAGTTTCTCCGCTCCGGGGAAGTACTGGACGACGAAGGGTATTCTGTCGGTTGTGTCCCATGTTTGTCTTCTGAGGAGGTCGGTCCGGTTTTTCGCTGTGGAGCGTTGGAACTGTCGATCGAAGAGTCGAGTGCCATATCCCGTTCGTACGAGGGCATCTTTCAACGTCTGTAGATGTCTGTTACGCTCTTCCTCGTCTGAGCAGATCCTGTGTATACGGAGCGCTTGTCCATAGGGATGGCTTCTTTAATGTGTTTAGGGTGGAAGCTGGAGAAGTGGAGCATCATGAGGTTATCCGTGGGTTTGCGGTAAAGCGAAGTGCTGAGGTGACCGTCCTTGATGGAGACGAGTGTGTCCAAGAATGCAACTGATTTCGCCATCTCTGGATCTGTAAAGATTTAATCACCTGCTAATGCTTGCATTCCTAGCATTGTTTGGCATCTTTGAATTTGTCTATATATGTGTTTCTGGAACAGACCTCTTCATTCACCTGAGGAAGGAGCAGCGCTCTGAAAGCTAGTGACATCTCTGTATTGAAACACTGACTCCAGGCATGTTGCAGCCTTCTCTGTAACAAACTGTCTCTCTCTCTCTCTGTATTGAAACACTGACTCCAGGCATGTTGCAGCCTTCTCTGTAACAAACTGTCTCTCTCTCTGTCTCTGTATCTCTCTCTGTCTGTGTATCTCTCTCTGTCTCTCGCTCTCTGTATCTGTCTCTCTCTGCCTTTGTATCTCTCTCTCTGCCTGTCTCTCTCTCTCTCTGTCTCTGTATCTCTCTCTCTCTGTATCTCTCTCTCTCTGTCTCTGTATCTCTCTCTGTCTCTCTCTCTCTGTATCTCTCTGTCTGCCTCTCTGTCTGTCTCTCTCTGTCTGTCTCTCTGTCTCTCTCTGTCTCTCTCTCTGTATCTCTCTCTCAGTATCTCTCTCTCTGTCTCTCTCTCTGCCTTTGTATCTCTCTCTCTGCCTGTCTATCTCTCTGTCTCTCTCTCTGTCTCTGTCTCTCTCTCTCTGTATCTCTCTCTCTCTGTCTCTGTATCTCTCTCTCTCTCTCTGCCTGTCTCTCTTTCTTTGTCTCTCTATCTCTCTCTCTCTGCCTGTCTCTCTCTCTCTCTCTCTCTCTTTCTTGCTTCCCCCTGGCGGGTGTTTATTCTCCCACAGTCGCATACCTGCTCTTCTAATCATACCCCTTTCTTTCCCCGTGAATAGGATACTCATAATGGACATTAATTCGGTCCATGTGTATATATTAGGACCTAAGAACTGATTGAATTGTTCCGCCAGTCCTAAGGGGGCTTCCATTAACGTACATAGATATCTTTCTTTTTTGAATGCTCTGACTTCTCCTGAATTTAAAGGAGAATTTACAAATCCTACTTCTCCCTCCCCAATAGGGACTTCCCGAAGGGGGTTCATTTTTGTTATTTTTTGTTCCTTTCCCTGTCCTTTCATGGATCTTAATATCATTTTACTCTCTCCTTCTTTTTCAGGGACTTTCTCTGATTTGCCTTTATTCATTTGTTGGTCATTTGGCGAGTCCTTGTCGTTTGACTTATTCTTATAAGGGGGTGGCAAATTATCTAGGACGTCCCATTGTTTAAGAGGGGCTGTGGGAACGTCTTCGCCCTGTGGGATTAATGGATATATTCGGGTGGCGTTCCTGCTGGGAAGCCAACAACTCGCGTAACTTACTTCTTTATCGGAACAGGGTCTTTTATCATTGACATATATATTCAAAATTTGGCACACCCAATCTTCGTCCGAACCGTATTTCGGCCAAAAGACTGAGGGTTCACAGATTGCTTCTTTTGTCCACATGAAGCAACAAAATTTTATCATTGTTTTCCTGTCCTTATTTTTTTTGTACAACTCTCAAAATCCCAATTCACTAACATCCGACCCAATGGACTTTCTGGTGGGATATTGTTAGGGATTTTCTTATCGGCGCCGTCTCCTTGTTTCGAGTTTTTACTTCCCATTGTAATATAATCAACTTTCACTTATTTCTAAGTAAAGTGTCTAGTTATGACTGGTCCGTCAAAACAATCACAATTTTGAAAGTACTTATATCATCAATCCGCCCAAACACTTATACGGATGTCTAGATATAAACTCCAGAGTCCTTATATCATCAATCCGCCCTTACGGATGTCAAGATACAAACTCAAGTCAACAAGGCAATACTTATAAAGTTGTTTTTCTTACCTTGCTCTGTGCACAGAGTTGCCTGACTTTCACTTCCACGGCTCTGCCTGCCACTATAATCCGTTATGTGCTTCTTCAGAATGTGTTCAGTTGACCGTGGGTAACCACTCAAGACGAAGTACGAGACCGTTTAAATAATGGGCCGCGTCTTCTCGCTTCCCCTTGATCAATGAAGATGGTCCCGGAACGAGCCCCCAATTGTGAGAAACACCGCTCACTTGATAATAATTCAGAACTTAGTCAAATTCTGAAGAAGTATTTATTTCAATCGATGTTGCAAGAACGGGTGCCGCCAGTAGCAATAGCAGACACACAGAATTCATACAGCATCACCTGTTATATACAAAAAGAGCAGTTTCCTCATCAGTGATTCCTTATTTGGACTTGTTATGTTCATTTTGTCTTCCCCCTTGCTTAGTGGTTTCTGTTAACTTCTGGTACATCCTTGGACCGTCAATTAAAAGATAAGAATGACGCCCCCTGCTTGCACCTGCGTCCTGTTATTGTACATCCTGTTCCTTCCCGAAGGTCAGTCCTGTACATAGTTACAACAACTTGCTCACTGTAGTTTACACAGAACTCCACTTGACATCTTATTTTCCCATCAGGCCCTATTGTTGACATCTTAATTGTGAACCAGAGTTATACATGTAAAAACAACATAAAATGCTCATTTCTCATACCATCAGGCGGATGGAAAAGCTCCAAGTCCACATGTTCGACTAAGAATAGGGGAGTTCTCTCCAGTTTCCAGACCATTATTTATTCCTCAATACACATCACCAGAAACATTATCTGGTCATTACCACATTACTGTTTGTGGGAGCTTGCTGTGCATAAATTGGCTGCTATGTTTCCTACATTACAAGAGTGATAAGAGTCAAAATGTACTCCATTGGCTGTGAAGTACTTTCAGACCACCTGACGTAGTGAAAGGCGCTATATAAATGCAGGTCATCCTTTTGATGGTTTACACTATAAACGTACACAACTTTAAATCAAAAATCATTTAATCAAAGTGCTGCTTTTAAAATAACATCTGCTACCATCCTCAGACAACGAAAGTGACACCCCCACGTTGCTATGCAGTCGGAAGTCAGGGTGAAATTTGGCTTCCCCCGGGGAGGGGGGTACCACTTTAAGACCTTTAACCGACGGAAGTATTTATGGTTTCCGGTAAGATGGCGGCGTCCATGTGAAAGGCTGATTGCCGCTGTGTTCAGGATGTGGGCTCAGTGTCGGCCGCTTGTCCTCCTCCGGCCCAGGCCCGGCCTCTGGATCGCCGCCCGTGGCCGCAAGTCCCGCACCGACCCGCCGGCCAAATCCAAGGCCGATTGGCTGCGGGTCCCCACACCGGTCGACCCAGCGGAGCAGCTGGTGATGAAGGAGCGATACCAGCAGCAGGTGGCCATCATCGGGGCCCTCAGGTCAGCACCGGGGGAGGGGGTGGTAAACATCCCCAAATAATGGAGAGAAACATCAATAAGTGGTCTTCTGGTTTGGAAAGTGGAGGGGGGCAGCTGAGGCAGGTACGAGGACCCAGAGGGAAGGTACGAGGACCCAGAGGGCAGGTACGAGGACCCAGAGGGCAGGCAGGTACGAGGACCTGGAGGGCAGGCAGGAGGAGCCGGAGGGCAGGCAGGAGGACCCTGAGTGTGGGCAGGAGGACCCTGAGTGTGGGCAGGAGGACCCTGAGTGTGGGCAGGAGGACCCTGAGTGTGGGCAGGAGGACCCTGAGTGTGGGCAGGAGGACCCTGAGTGTGGGCAGGAGGACCCTGAGTGTGGGCAGGAGGACCTGGTGGGCAGGCAGGAGGACCCGGCGGGCAGGCAGGTGGATCCGGCGGGCAGGCAGGAGGACGCGGCGGGCAGGCAGGAGGACGCGGCGGGCAGGCAGGAGGACGCGGCGGGCAGGCAGGAGGACGCGGTGGGCAGGCAGGAGGACGCGGCGGGCAGGCACGAGGTCTGGCGGGCAGGCACGAGGTCCCGGTGGGCAGGCACGAGGTCCCGGCGGGCAGGCACGAGGTCCCGGCGGGCAGGCACGAGGTCCCGGCGGGCAGGCACGAGGACCCGGAGGGCAGGCACGAGGACCCGGAGGGCAGGCACGAGGACTCAGACAGCAGGAGTGTCCGTCGCTGCGATTGTCCAACAGCTTTGAGGTTCTCTCAGCTTGTTTGGATGAGAGTGGAGGCTGCAGGGTGACTGACCGTGGCACCGGGGTACAGGATAAGAATGTAATAATATGGGGCAGTGTAGTGAGGGGGATTGACATTGTTCTGCAGCAAGGAGCCTGAGTCCAGATGGTCTTGTGAACTGCCACCGCGGTGCCAGGCTTTCGGACATCTGTTCAGGGCTGGTGGGGAATTTGCAGTGGAAGGGGGAGGATCCAGTGGTTGTGGCCCTTGTAGGTACAAATGACAAAGGTAGAACGAGGAAAGAGATTCCACACAATGTTTGAGGAGCTCGGCATTAAATTAAGCACGACAACTTCCAAGCTACTATCTTCGAGTTATTACTCGAGCTGCCCAGGTTCCACAGGGTTCAGTGCTAGAACCTTTGCTGTTCGTAGCATATACAAATGATTTGGAGGAAAATGTAACTGGTCTGATTAGTAAGTTTGCGGACGACACAAAGGTTGGTGAATTACGGATAGCGATGAGGACTGTCAGAGGATACAGCAGGATTTACATTGTTTGGAGACTTGGGCAACGAGATGGCAGATGGAGTTTAATCCGGACAAATGTGAGGTAATGCATTTTGGAAGGTCTAATACAGGTAGGGAATATACAGTGAATGGCAGAACTCTCAAAAGTATTGAGTCTGAGCGATCTAGGTTTACAGGTCCGCAGGTCACTGAAAGGGGCAACACAGGCGGAGAAGATAGTTAAGAAGGCATATGGCATGCTTGCCTTCATTGGCCGGGGCATTGAGTATAAAAAAAGTCATGTTGCAGCTATATAGAACTTTAGATAGGCCATATTGGAGTATAGTGTTCAATTCTGGTCGCCACACTACCAGAAGGATGTGGAGGCTTGAGAGAGGGTGCAGAAGAGATTTACCGGGATGATGCCTGGTATGGAGGGCATTAGCTATGATGAGAGGTTGAATAAACTTGGTTTGTTCTCACTGGAATTACAGAGGTTGAGGGGTGACCTGATAGAGGTCTACAATATTATGAGGGGCATAGACAGAGTGGATAGTCAGAGACTTTTTCCCAGGGTAGAAGGGTCAATTACTAGGGGACATAGGTTTAAGGTGCGAGGGGCAAGGTTTAAGGTGCGAGGGGCAAGGTTTAGAGGAGATGTACGAGGCAAGATTTTTACACAGAGGGTAATGGGTGCCTGGAACTCACTGCCAGAGGAGATGGTGGAAGCAGGGACAATAGTGACATTTAAGGGGCATCTTGACAAATACATGAATAGGATGGGAATAGAGGGATACGGATTCCGGAAGTGTCGAAGATTTTAGTTTAGACGGGCAGCATGGTCGGCGCAGGCTTGGAGGGCCGAAGGGCCTGTTCCTGTGCTGCACTTTTCTTTGTTCTTTGCTCAAATTGGCAGAGTGGGCACACAACATTAGAGAGATGAATACGTGGCTTGTAAGACTGGTGTGGGAGAAGTGGGGTTTTGGTTCGTAGGGCACTAGAATCAGTACTGTGGAAAATAGGCGCTGTACTGTTGGGATGACCTATGTCTGAACTGTGCTGGGACCAGTGTTCTTGCAAATCGCATAACTAGGCAAATAGAGAGGCCTTTAAACTAAATAAGAGCGGGGGTGGTTCTGGAGAGGGGATATGTAGGCTTGCAAAGCAAAAGGATATAAAGCAGTAAAAGTCAGTTATTTAGATAATGATACCTCGGGCAGCAAGGTAGCACAGTGGTTAACAGCGCCAGGGTCCCAGATTCGATTCCCGGCTGGGTCACTGTCAGTGCGGAAGGCTGCACGTTCTCTCTGTGTCTGCATGGGTTTCCTCCGGGTGCTCCGTGTTTCTTCCCACTAGTCCCGAAAGACGTGCTGTAAGGTAATTTGGACATTCTGAACAAGCGCCGGCATGTGGCGACTAGGGGCTTTTCACAGTAACTTCATTGCTATGTAAGCCTACTTGTGACAATAAAAAAGATTGTTATTATTACCCAGAGTGTGATAGGAAGGGACAGTGTGTACAGACATTTAAAAAAATACATCAAATAGGGTCAAAGGGGGAAAAACTGGTAGAAAGGCAAAATTGTGGTAGCTCTTTAATGCACGTGGCATAAAATTAATGAATTAATGGCACAGATTGAGATTAATGGGTATGATCTCATAGTCTTTATCGTAATAATAATCTTTATTGTCACAAGTAGGCTTACATTAACACTGCAATGAAGTTACCGTGAAAAATCACCACCAGTCAGCTCTCTCTCAAAAGGGGAAAGCAGTCTATGGTCCTCAGGGGCTATTCACTCCCTCACTAAGAGTGTCAGTTTAGATTTTACACTCGGGTCTCTGGAGTGGGATTATGATTTCCCCCCTGCCATCCTTCTGACTCAAGTGAGGGTGCTACCAACTGCACCACGGTTGGCACAGTTCTTTCTTTATGTCAGGCAACAGGAAACTTGCCATTTAGATTCCTTAGTAGTGGCTTCAGCCCCTGCAACATGGTGACGGGTTTTGATTTTGAGGGTGGCACAGTGGTTAGCACTGCTGCCTCACAGCTCCAGGGTTTCGGGTTCAATTCCAACCTCGGGTGACTGTCTGTGTGGAATTTGTACATTCTCCCCGTGTGTGCGTGGGTTTCCTCCGGGTGCCTCAGTTTCATCCCACAGTCCAAAGATGTGAAGGTTAGGTGGATTGGTCATGTTAAATTGCTCCTTGGTGTCCAGGAAATTGTAGGTTAAGTTACAAGGATAGGGTGGGTAGATGGGGGAGCGGACCTGGGTAGACTTGTTTTGAAGGGTCGATGCAGACTCGATGGGTTGAATGGCCTCCTGCACTGTATGATAATTAGGCCAATCGAAAGGCGAGGTGAGTGAAATCTGATTTTTTTTCTCTTCCACCGCTCAACTTGAAGGGCCGAGTTTAAGGAGGAAATGTTACGGAAGCGTTATGAAGAGGAGGTGGGCTCGCTAGCAGCGGAGCGAGCAAAGGTAGAAACTGAAGAACATCAGAAGTTGATGGCTTTCAATAATCTGGAGAATGAAAGACTTCGCAAAATCCGGTGAGTGGCACCTTCTTTAAAACCCAGGCCGAGCATCTTTCTCTATTTATTTCCCTTGTTTCTCTCCTTGTGCCTCTTCTTAATTCATCTTGTGTATGACACCAGTCTCCTCATCTCAACCCAATTTCTATTAAACTACTGATCACTCAACTTCCCCTCCTATGCCCCAAAGTAGCTCGAAAATGGTTCTCCCTCTCACTTCCTGTTATTGTCACCACTCTTCTCAAAAAAAAAAATCCTTGACCACACTGTCTTTGCATATCACTGTTGTAACAAACCCAGTTGATATGGGTTAGGTTTAGCACAGTGGGCTAAATGGCTGGCTTGCAATGCGGAACAATGCCAGCAGCGCGGGTTCAATTCCTGTACCGGTGTACCCGAACAGGCATCGCAATGTGGTGACTAGGAGCTTTTCACAGTAACTTCATTGAAGCCTACTTGTGACAATAAATGGTTATTATTATTATAACTGGGCGGGAACATCATCAGAATGGAACCCAGGCTCAAACGATCATAACTTTTACTTGTTTAATAAAACTTGGAGGAACAGCGTCACAGTTTTAAGAATGAGAAATATTTGAGGGCAGCACGGTAGCATTGTGGATAGCCCAATTGCTTCACAGCTCCAGGGTCCCAGGTTCGATTCCGGCTTGGGTCACTGTCTGTGCGGAGTCTGCACATCCTCCCCGTGTGTGCGTGGGATTCCTCCGGGTGCTCCGGTTTCCTCCCACAGTCCAAAGATGTGCGGGTTAGGTGGATTGGCCATGATAAATTGACCATAGTGTCCAAAAGTGCCCTTAGTGTTGGGTGGGGTTTCTGGGTTATGGGGATTGGGTGGAGGTGTTGACCTTGGGTAGGGTGCTCTTTCCAAGAGCCGGTGCAGACTCGATGGGCCGAATGGCCTCCTTCTGCACTGTAAATTCTATGAAAAACATGAAACGTTGGTTTATGATTCAATACACCTTTACTCCCCCTTAGTTTAACACAAATACATCGGTTTTAGGATTAACACAGATTACAAAGTACACCGTAATCTACAAACATCTCATTAACACACTCATTAACATACAAGATGACTGTGGTCAAATATACGCACTCGGTTCTGAAATTAAGTTCGTGTCTGTCCCCCCAGATGATGATCACATGAGAGTTTCCAAATTCCACTCCCAAAAACACCCCTTAAATTCTTCTCTTACAAGTATCCTTTTCCTTAGCGGTTTGCATTCTGAACTCTAGTCCAGGTTTTACAAATGACTGACAACCCAAACTTCAGCTCCACTTTTAACAGTGAATCCAGTCCAGAATTTTACAGCACCCCCTTTTCAATTCCTTTGTCTTAACTGCTTTTACACAAACTTCGAGATCCAGCCACTACTCTGTTTCCTGTCTGCTAACCGATTCTTAATCCATGCTAATATATTTCCCCCAATCCCTTGTGCTTTAATATTGTACACAAACCTCTTGTGTGTCACAAGCTTACTGAAAATGCAAATACACCACATCCACTGGTTCACCCTCATCTATTGTACTAGTTACATCCTCAAAAAAACTCCAGTAGATTTGTCAAACATGATTACCCACTCATAAATCCATGTTGACTTTGTCAAACCTGTTGATATTTTCTAAGTGTCCTGTTATCACAGCCTTTGTATTAGGCTCGAGCATTTTCTGCTACTGATGTTATGCTAACTGATCTGTAATTCTCCGTTTTCCCCCTCTCCAAATGTAACAGCGGGGTTACATTTGTCACCTTCCAATCTTCTGAGACTGTTCCAAAATTCTGTAGATTCTGGAAGATGACAACCAACGCATCCGCTAGTTCCATGGCCACCTCCTTTAGTACCCGGGATGTAGATGTAGATTCATGGGGACCTGCAGGCTTTCAGTCCCATTAATTTCTCCAGCATCTTTATTTAGGAATACTGATTAATTTCTTTCGATTCCTCCTTCTCATTAGACCCTTGGTTTCTGAACATTTCTGGGAAATTATTTATCGTCTTCCATGAAAACAACTAAAGTAGTTGTTTAATTGCTTTGCCATTTCCTTGTTCTCTATTATAGATTCTCCCGTTTCGGACTCTTAAGGGACCTGCATTTGTCGTCACTGATTTTTTAATATACATAGAAGCTTTTACAGTCCACTTTTATGTTACTTGTAAATTTACACTCATACTCTGTTGTTCCCCACTTCATCAATCTCTTGGTCATCATTTGCCGAATTCTGAACTGCTCTCAATTCTTGGGTTTGCTACTTTCTCTAGCAACTTCATATGACTCCCCTTGGGATCTAATACTAACCTTAAATTCTTTTGCAAGCCATAGTTGGGCCAATTTTCTTGATGTGTATTCGCACCAGAAAGGAATGTATAACTGTTTCAATACATGCCTTTGTTCTGTAAATATCAGACATTGTCTAACCCCCATCATGCCTTTTAATGAAGTTCCACAATCTTATCTTGGTAATCTCACACTTCATATATTTGTAACTTCCTTTGTTCAGATTTAGGACGCTAGTTTCAGATCGGACTTCTTCACTTTCCATCCTGATTAAGAATTCTGCCATGTTATGATCACTGTTCCCTAAAGGACCCCGCACAACAAAATTGTTAATTAGCCCCTTTCTCATTACATAATACCGAATTTAGGTATGTTCCCCTCGTTGGTTCCTCGACAAACTGGCCTAAAAAAACCCATCCTGTTCACACTGCAGGAATTCATCCGCTCAGTATTGTTGCTAATTTGATTTTCCCAATCCATATGTAGATTAAAGTCACCCATGATTACTGTAGCACCGTTGTTACATGCTTCTCTAATGTGTTTACTGCCATCCCTTACCTTACCACTATTGTTTGGAAGCCTATAGACAACTCCCACTAATGCTTTCCACCCCTTGTTGCTTCTTGGCTCCACCCAGGCAGATTTTATGTCTCGGTTTTCTAAGCCATCATCCTTTCTCATTATTGCACTGATTTCCTCCTTAATTATCACGCTACCTGACCTCCTGTCTTTTTTGCCTGACCTCCCTAAATATCAAATGCCCTTCGATATTCATTTCCCAGCCTTGGTCACCCTGCAGCCATATCTCCCTAATCACAAAGATATCGTATCCGGATATACCAATTTGCGCTGTTAATTTGTCTACCTTATTGCGAATGCTCCATGGATTTAGATACGGTGACTGTCTTTTTAACATTCTTACACATTGTTTTGTACTATGACCCAATGACTGCTAACCCTCCTTGTTTCTTCTGCATTCCACTTTTGTTTTTTGGTCTTTTATTTCTGTCTTTGTTTACCCCTCTTGTGTCTCCCCACTCACGTTCCAATCTCCCCCCCCCTTTACTTTTGTTTAAATTAAGCTCTAGCCCCTGAGAGGATATTGGTCCCGGTCCTGCTGGGGTGCAACCTGCCCAGGCTGTACAGGTCTCGCCTTCCCCAGAATCGGCCACAGTGCCTCTGGAATCTAAATCCCACCCTCCTACACCAACTCTGCAGCACGCATTCATCTGCTCTATTCTCCTATTACTGCCCTCACTAACGCGTATCATCGGGAGTAAATCGTACTTTTTGGGGTCCAACGTTTTAATTAATTTGCTGGCTCCCGATATTCGGCTTTCAGAACCTCATCCCACTTCCTCCCACTTCTTACCTACATCATTGGTACTGATATGGAGCACCACCTCTGACTGTTCACCCTCTCCCTTCAGAATGTCCTGCAACCGTTTAGTGATATCCCTGACCCAGGAAGGCAACATACCATTCTGGTGTCATGTTTGTAGCTGAAGAAACGTCTATCTGTTTCCTTGATGATAGAGTGGCATGTCGATATTGCTCTCTAATTGTTCTATACCCCTCCCCGCCCCTCCACCCACCCTGCAGCTGAAACACGCTTGCTGCATTCCCCTGAGGAATTACCTCCCACAACAGTATCCAAAATGGAATACCTGTTAGAGAGAGAGAGAGAGAGGGGGAGATGGACCTAGGGGAACCCTTCACTACCTTTTCAGTGCTTTTGCTCTGTCTGGCGGTCACCCATTCCTTTTCTGCCTGTGCACTCTTTACCTGCGGTGTGACCACCTCACTGTTCATGCTATCCACAAAGATCTCATCCTTGCGGATACCCCACAGTGACTCCAGTGGCAGCTCCAGCACCAAAACACGCATTTCAAGTAACTGCAGCTGGAAACACTTCCTGCACATGTGGACTTCCCACATCGTGCAAGAGCAGCATTCCACATGGCTGAGCTGCCATGACTTGCCCTTAAATTACTCCCTTCACTTTTACTCCCTCTAGTTTAGGGTAGATTAAGGACAGTAGAAACACTCACCGGGTCAGAGCATCCATCAGCCCAATTTTAAAGCTAGCCTAAAACTCATCATCTTCCAACCCAAAAGGCCAGCTTTTAGTTAATTGCAAAATTAAAGAAAGACTAGACTTGGATAGAAATTAACCCTGAATTTAAATGTTAAATATCCTTAGTCACCAAACTCCACCTTTTGCACGCCACTGCAGTCCAAAGGCGCAGTCCAGTGCAGACAAAGTCAGAACTTCTTGGTGACTGTCAGTCCTCTAGTTTTGATGTTTCCCACAGTATTTACTCTTATCAAAAACCTTTCATGATTTTCAAAATCTCAACCAGGTTACCCCTTGAAGAATAAGGGCTGGTTGTATGAAATCTAATGGCTGCATTTCAAAAGTACTTAAATGGCTGGTACACATCCCCCATATACAAATGCAAATTATTTTATTTTAAGACTGGAGAAGGGGCGACTCAGCATCCATTTTAATTAGTATCTTTCTGTTTGGGTTGCGTGACAGGGAGGAGCGACTCCAGCAAGAGGCAGAAGAGGAGCAGGAGCAGAAACTCGAGGCAGCCATCCACAGAGAAAAGAAACGGGAGGAGTTCCTCAAGGAAAAGGAGCTGGAGGTGCTGCAGCTGCAGGTATGCATTGAGAGTGGGCGGGAGAGACATTTTGCTCTTTTATTTCAGACCTCCTATCCGTTTCTGAAAATTGTGTTTATCCTCCCTTCCATCTGAGGGGAATGGAGAGCGGAAAGCTTTCTAGCTTTCTACCACTGCCATACAACATCTGCGTCGAACACTCCCAGGACAGGCACAGCATGGAGTTAGATACAGAGTAAATATCCCACTACACTGTCCCCATCAAACACTCCCAGGACAGGTACAGCACAGGGTTAGATACAGAGTAAAGCTCCCTCTACACTGTCCCCATCAAACACTCCCAGGACAGGTGCTGCAGGGGGCGAGATACAGGGTAAAGCTCACTGTATACTGTCCCCATCAAACACTCCCAGGGCAGGTGCTGCAGGGGGCGACATACAGGGTAAAGCTCACTGTATACTGTCCCCATCAAACACTCCCAGGACAGGTACAGCACGGGGTTAGATATAGACGAAAGCTTCCTCTACACTGTCCCCATCAAACACTCCCAGGACAGGTACAGCACAGGGTTAGATACAGAGTAAAGCTCCCTCAACACTGTCCCCATCAAACACTCCCAGGACACGTACAGCATGGGGTTAGATACAGAGTAAAGCTCCCTCTGCATTGTCTTCATTAATTCCTCTCAGGACAGGTACAGCACGGGGTGAGATACAGGGTAAAGCTCCCTCTACACTGATCCATCAAACACTCAAGTCAGGTGCAGCATGGATTACATGTATCCATGGGATTCATTCATCCTACTTTACAGGTAGCCTCAGGATTCATTCATCCTACTTCACAGGTAGCCTCAAACGCACCTTTTGCCACATCAGAATCTCCCTGATTCCAGTGTCTATTTGACAACGACACGCAAGATTGTCTAAACATGACTCTGTTCCTCATTCTGATGTACAATAACTGTTGCTTATCAGAATTTGCACTGACATTATCCAGCTCGGGTGAATCCCAGGGAGAGAGAGGGAAAATATTTTTTATACTCTCTTAGGTTGGATTTGAAGCCTGCTTTCAGAGCTGAAAGAACAGTGTGCTAACACTGTAATACTCTCCTTCACGGCAGATTGTTGTCAGAAAAAATGGATTTCTCATTTACCATTGAAAGTGGTTGTTTTGATTAATCATTGTGTGCGCGTGCGCGTGTGTGTGTACAAACAATACTCCAGTTGTGGCGTCCCCAGTGTTTTATACAATTCTAACATTATATCCTTACTTTTAGATTCTTACCTCTGCCAATGAAGGAGAGCATTCCATATGCTTTCTTAACAACCTTGTCTACTTGAACTGTTCCCTTTAGGGACCTGTGTACTTGTACGCCAAGATCTCTCACTTCAACTACCCCTCTTAGAAGATTCCCATTTATTGTGTTCTCCCTGTAACTGTTCAACCTCGTGTTGTACCTTTTAAAACCTCTGGTTCATTCGACCAGTTTACTTACTCAAAGTTTTACTCGAGTGTCTTTATTTACGAGATGAACAAAGGACAAAACAGGTTCACAGTTTAACGCTATTTTATTCACAATTCTATTAGTCAGGAAAATATGACTCACAGCTGAGCTTTGGGTTTTACCCGCACTTAGTAAAGGAGGCTGGCAGGCTTCAATCACTCGATGTTGATGTCTTCCCTGGGTTCGAAACCCAGGGCCCTTTCTTCTTGCGATGGTTGTGCCATGTTCTCGCTCAAGATCTGTTCGATGCTGTTTTCTTATACTGGGAAGCTTGGATTGAGTCATTTATATATACGTCCACCACCGGCCATTGTCCTAACCAAACCCCACTGGTTAATGGGAAATAGAGTATACTCCTGTTTATCGATGATGGTTCAATCAATTGTCCTCTGAAACTTCCCTTGCCTGACTAGCCATCAGCTCATTAATGAGTCTGATGGCTTCTTTTGTCTGTTCTTCGTCCTGCTGCAAAGTTGATCACCTGTATCTGGAAGTTTGTTACATATTCATAGACTTGGAGTGAGTAATCAAAGTCCATTTTGCAACAACAGGTTTATTGTTTGACTTGAGTGCTTTTTGCAGATGGCCACTGTTGATTCCAGCCGGGGTTTCATGAGACAGTTTCTGTTCCTGCCCCACTTGTATCTCCTCGGACTGTTTTCAGTATCACACTCGCTAAATGCATGACCTCACACTTCTCTGTATTAAATTCCATCTGTCACTTTATCGCCCACTCCACCAATCTATCTACATCGTTTTGAAGGTTATAATAATAATCTTTATTATTGTCACAAGTCGGTTTACATTAACTCTGCAATGAAGAGTTAGGTTTAGGGTTTGGGCAGCACAGTAGCATTGTGGATAGCACAATTGCTTCACAGCTCCAGGGTCCCAGGTTCGATTCCGGCTTGGGTCACTGTCTGTGCGGAGTCTGCACGTTCTCCCCGTGTGTGCGTGGGTTTACTCCGGATGCTCCGGTTTCCTCCCACAGTCCAAAGATGTGCAGGTTAGGTGGATTGGCCATGCTAAACTGCCCTTAGTGCCCAAAATTACCCTTAGTGTTGGGTGAGGTTACTGGGTTATGGGGATAGGATGGAGGTGTGGACCTTGGGGAGGGTGCTCTTTCCAAGAGTTGGTGCAGATTTAATGGCCGAATGGCCTCCTTCTGCACTGTAAATTACTGTGAAAAGCCCCTAGTCGCAACAGTACGGGTACACAGAGGGAGAATTCAGAATGCCCAATTCACCGAACAAGCAGGTCTTTCGGGACTTGTGGGTGGAAGCCGGAGCACCCGGAGGAAACCCACGTCGACACGGGGAGAACATGCAAACGCTGCACGGACAGTGACCCAAGCCGGGAAGTTCAAGTACACAATATCAGGGCTGAAATAAAGTTTAGAAAGGAGTCAGGGACTGAATTTTGTGTTTGAATGTGCTACCTCGACACACTTTGCATAGTTTTCCCATCGTAGTTTTTTTTTACAGGTCAGCAGGGAGCACATTAGAAGCGCCAGCCCACAAGCCCTCCCTTTTCTTGGCATCCACCCTCCCCAGCAGCACTGAGCCTTTCCCAGTGCACAAATCAGGCTTAGCTGCTTGTTGATGGGTCAGCCAGCGTGAAATGGTATTCCAGTGTGTTTTGCGCCCTCTTCTGGGCCTGCTGAGTGCATGCTCCCAACAGACGGAAAATTCAGGCCATGGTGTTTCCCTGTGTCCAGTGCCCTTGTCCACCGAGGCGCTCGGATGTTGCAGATTTGAAAGGTGTTGCTGAAGAAGCCTTAATGGGTTGCTGCGATGCATCTGCAAACTTCATTGTTTGTGAAGTGCTGAGGAACTGTTGCTCTCTTTGGTTGTTTCTAAATATGGCGGTTAATATGGTCGCCTTCCTTAATTCTAATTACGTTTGTTTTAGATTCGCCTGGTATCTTTCGATATCGCCACAAGGTTCAAACCCAAATACTGATCAAAGAGTCGGTACACCAGTTAATTAGTTCAAAGTCAATACTATTTATTTACACACACAGCAATATCTACTCATGCACGAAATACTACAGACTAAACTATCACTACTGCTAAAGCCTATACTTAGCTTCGGGCGCCCACTCAGTCAGAGGAACAATGGCCGTTGTTCGGATCTGAGGCTGCTGGGGTCAAAGTGGTAGAGGGGAATAGTTACGGTTTCTGTCTGGTAGCGAGCGTTGACCTTGGACTGACTTGCTTCGGGTGTAGCTGGTGGATGGGTCTCTCCTCTTTGAGAGCCGATTCCAAGAGAGCGATTCTCTCTTGGGGCCTTCTTCTTATACCCGAAGGGGGCTTTGCGCGCTTTTGGGCGGGCCTTGAACTTGGGCCATTTCTTGATCATTCGCATTGATCCTGACCAATAAAGGGGTGGGTGCCCTGATGGCTGGGCGTGTCCTAGGTGGCCGTTGGCCTGCTTTGTTTTCTGCTTTCGGTTTGGGGAACTGGCGCCGCGAGGTCTGGGGCCAGATCGCTTACTTAAGTATCTTCCTTTGTTCCCGGAGATGGGCCATCCATATGCTAATGGGCCGACAGTTTCAGTCTCGTCTGGGAGCTACGGCTCCAATATGCAGACAGGCGCTGTGCCTGCTTGCTTTCTTAACATTGTCCATTTTTCCCTGCAATCTTTGCAAATGTCCATTTTGTATTCTGGAAGTGGCCATCCCAGATGGCTACAGAACGTGCTGTGCTCATGAGAGGCCTCACAAAGGTCGGATGTCACTCTTGTTTTAATCAGCATGAACCCTTAGCCCAATTATGACTTTGTAATGCAAGGTAGGCTGATGAGAGTTAAGGATGAGGGGGGAAATTAGGTGAGATTACGGGTAATATCAATGGAAAATTTAAATGGACATTATTATTGTGTTCCCTTGTGTGATCCCTTCCAGTCCGTAATCGGCGTGTTTGCATGCAAGATGTGTTTATTTCCTTACCCTCAGAGTAACTTCTCCTTATTTAAAATAAATTCCAGCAGCAGGTTTTTTTAGGTAATTTTTAAAAATAAATTTATTATCACGCCCTTGCCTCAGATGTTTAAATCACAGCACCCCAGTCACACGTCTCACTCACACCGTCGCACACGTAAAGATTAGCAATGGAAGAAGTTCAAGCCATAAAAATGGAATGGAAATCTGTCTCTGTCAGTGCAGGCCTGATGTCGTCTTAGTTGAGTTGGTACATCAGTTCGAGCGACGGTCTTTTAGAAGCATAGGATTCTCGTGAAACTGCGAAGTCTCTTGTAGCTGAATAGCCAGGAGGTTGGTTCTCAGGTGAACTAGAACAAGTACAGTACTTTAGCCGTTTCAGGTGTTACCAGTGTTTCAGATGCTTCTCTGCTAGATCTCTCCAGTCCCAGGAAAGTTAGTTTAAGTCACGTGACTGCAGGGTTAACACTCCTGCGATCCAGATCATCATGATGCAATAACACTTGACAATGGTCAATCATTCTAATCTCTGCCCCAACTTGTGCTTGAGTTCTCCTTTGTTCAATTTGATACTCTGTGACCAACAGTCTAGAGACCCAATATTCCTCAATCCTCACACAGTGAGGTGTTTAAACTTCATGGCTCACTGTGAACTACCCTCACTCTGGTCCATGTTTAATTAAATATTGGTACTGTTGTTAAATTCTGTCCGCATTTTAAATGCCCATAGTCACATGTTAAATTTGGGGAGCTGGTGGTGTCGCGATATTTTCGCAGGACTAGTAATCCAGAGACCCAGGGTAATGTTCATAGAATAGAATTTACAGTGCAGAAGGAAGCCATTCGGCCCATCGAGTCTGCACCGGTCCTTGGAAAGAGCATCCTACCTAAGCCCACACCGCCACCCCATCCCTGTAACCCAGCAATCCCACCTAAACCTTTTGGACACTAAGGGGCAATTCAGCATGTCCAATGCACCTAACCTGCACATCTTTGGACTGTGGGAGGAAACCGGAGCACCCGGAGGAAACCCACGCAGACACTGGGAGAACGTGCAGACGCCGCACAGACAGTGACCCAAGCCGGGAATCGAACCTGGGACCCTGGTGCTGTGCTAACCACTGTGCGACCATGCCGCCTGTTCTTGGAAACCAGGATCGAAACCCACCACGGCAGATGGTGGAATATGAATTCACTAAAAATCTGGAACCTTCAGCAATGTGGTTGTCTCTTGAATGCCCTTAAATGCCCTCTGAAATGGCCTAGCAAGCCACTCTGTTCCAATACAATGAGGGATGCCCACATCCTATGAATGGCTACTTTCACAAAGTATGATCTTAAAATCCATCATCCTCCTGCTTGTACTGACAATTGAAATAGAGTGTCAATTCAGTGGATTTCTGGGAAAGAAGTGGTTTGGAGACATGGGGAGCTGGTGAGGGAAGAGTGGGGTTTAGGGAAGTTAAAAAATAATGCCGCATTATCTCAAAGAAATAATTCGGCCAACACTGATCCTCCAATTGATTTCACTGAAAGCACAGGCACTTTGGTGCTTTGGAACATCCTGGGGTCGTGAAAGATGCTACATAAATGCAAGTTTGGGTGTTGATCTGCTCAAGAGGGGTGTCTTTGTTCATCCTCTCTCAACTTCTTTTAATTTACAGGAGGCGGTGAAGAATTTCATCACGCTGGAGAATTTGGATGAACGCATCGAGGAAGCTCTAGACAATCCGAAGAATTACAATTTTGCCATCGATAAGGAGGGCAGGTTCATGAGGAGGACCGTAAAGCAGTCAGCTGATCGGAACCCGCCGGGTACTGCCATGCCCTCTCCTCCTGAGTGAGGGCTCATTGACCCATGGGGCTGGGACGGGGAGTTGGCACAAGCCTTTGGACAGTAATCCAACCATCAACGGGTTGACCAGCGCACACCTCTTTGTAGTTTAGTTTGTCTTGGCTGTGGTACGATAGCTCTCATCGCAGCAAGAGTGGACAGCTTCAGAAAAACAGGGGCGTTAATTGGCGATGAGACATCGGAGAAAGTACAGATGGTAAACTCCTGCGTTTGTCCAAAGAGTAGGGTGCAGTGTCCTAAATGGAATTCGTCCATTGTGTACTGCTTCATAACCGCTGTTTTCAGGGTGTATATCACTGAATTTCTTCACAGTGTAAAGTCAGTCAATTCACTGTTAACTCCCTGAGTGATGTGCTCTGCACCTTGCAATATAATAAAGGGTGAAGTAGGAATAAGTAGACTTTAATAAGACTGGAGTTAAATTGCATCGATAAATACAACACAATCAGGTCAGGTTTCACATTGTGTCAATAAATATTACAGCAGTGTTACATTCTATTATCTATAATAAGGAAAGAGCACATAAAAAGCCTTGTATAAATAAATATGAAGGCCAGGATGAATTGTGCTACAAATGGAAGGGTCTCCATTGAGTACGTCATTCCAGTGGCATTGTGATAATGTTACTTGGCTAACACATGGCATGAATCGATAAAGAAGTTAAGTGTGGGTGGGATATGATCTGTCAGATTCATTGAAGCCTTCAAGAGTGAAACCGATAGATTGTTGTTGATTCATAGAGTCATTGAAAATGGGTGACAGGTTTACCAACATATGTATCAAGAGCAAGAGTAGGCCACTCGGCCCCTCGTGCCTGCCCTGCCATCCAATGAGGTCCTGGCTGATCTGATTGCAATTTCGACCCCACATTCCTGCGTACTCCCAATAACCTTCCCACCCCCGCCGTTTGTTAATCACGATTCTATCTGCCTTAAAAACATTCAAAGACTCTGCTTCCACTGCCTTTTGAAGAAGAGTTCCAAAGTGGAGAAAAAAAACTTCTCCTCATCTCCATCTTAAATGGGTGACCCCATATTTTAAACAGTGCCCCTTAGTTCTAGATTCTCCCACAAGAAGAAACATCCTGGCCACATTCACCCCGTCAGGATTTTAAAGGTTCGATCAAGTCGCCTCTTACTCTTCTAAACTCCAGTGGATTAAAATCTAATCTCTTCAAATCTTCCTCATAATACCCATTATTGGTATTAGTCTGGTAAACCTTCTCTGTACTGCTTCAAATGAATTTACATCTTTCCTTAAATACTGATCAAAAATATGCCAGATGTGGTTCTCACCAATGCCCAGTACAACTGAAGCATAACCTCCCTACATTTGTAATCAGTTCCCCACACAATAAACAATAACATTCTATTAGCTATCCCAATTACTTGCTCTACCTGTATAATAGCCTTTTGTGATTCATGCACTAGGTCACTGCCCTCTGTATCTCTCAGCTCTGCAGTCTCAACATTTAGATAACTAACCTTTTTTAAATTCTTCCAAATTGTCCAAAATGGACAATTTCACATTTGCCCACGTTATACTCCATTTGCCAGAGTTTTGCCCACTCACTTTATCTATCTGTGTCCTTTGTAGTCTCCTTATGTTCTCTTTACAATTTACTTTTCTACTTTGTGTCGATAGCAAATTTAGCACCTTCAGTCCCTTCATCCAAGTCATTGATATAAATTGTAAAATGTTGAGGCCCCAGAACTGATCCCTGCAGCACACCACTCGTCACATCCTGCCAGCTTGAAAAGACCATTTCTGCCAACTCTCGAGTGTAACACGGCCATGGTGCTGCGCTGCTCCTGATGCACCACTCTGTCAGTGCAGACCTGTTCCTGAACTCCACCTCCATGCCGAGCTAGTCTTTATGGACATCACCCTGCTGCTGGACCGCCTGTGTCACCGTTGCAGATCAGTACTGTGTCTGGTGGTGGAGGTTACAGGTGTTCCCTTGCCCCCCCCCCCCCCAGGATGTGGGACATGGAAGCTAGACCCCGGCACGCTGCATGAAGAGTTCACAAACAAGGGGGGGGTCAAAGGATTAATACATTGTATACTGGGAGAGGATGCACAAAGACTCCAGATAAGGTGGCAGCGCTCCAAGTGGGGCATGGGCACCTTGCGGGTTGTGAGCTTATGGGGGCGTGGTTGAATTGCGCAACAAACCTCTTGCATCTGCTCACCTTTTCCCTCTGGGTTACTGACATCCTGGTGAAGACAGGTTGGCTGGAGAGAGTGATACGAGTGTGTTGGACTGGTATTTAAATGTAGCGCCTGAACCTTTGAAACTGTCAACTGACGGCGGGCAATCAAATAAAAAGCCAGCCCGCCAAGTGGCTGGAAGTGGAACATACTGTGCATAACTAATGAGGTTCCAAGTGCAGAATCTGCCTCAGGATCCGGTCATTCTGGTAAGTGGGAAAGAAGGCACCCCCGGAGCCATCCTCCACTGCCCGATGCTTGAATTCAGCCGTGTTCTGTGATTTCTAAAGGTTTATCATAACTTCCTTGCATTTGATACGAACTTCAGATACATCCGACGTTGTCCTTATGACTCATCAACTTTAATTACAGATAGACTTTCTAATACCCTCCATGTATCAATATTTAGCCCTTCCAAGAATTAGATTTGGCAGTGTATTCTTCCTTGGTGAAGGCAGATGCAATTAATTCATTTTATACCCCATGGCTGCTCGCAGCCATGTGTACATTGTCTTTGTGGTCCCTCATTGACCCCACCACTCCTCTTGCTACCTTTTTATTATTTATGTGCCCATAGAAGACTTTTTGATCCCCTTCTGTGTTAGCTGCCAGTCTCGTCTTATACATTCTCTTTGTCTTTCTTATTTACATTTTCATTTCTCCTCTGAACTTCCTACATTCAGTCTGATTCTCACTTATGTTATCAACCAGACACAGTCAAGTGCACCCTTTTTGATAGGAGGCAAGCCAATTAGGACAGAGATAAGGAGGAATTTGTCAGTCAGAGGGTGGTGAATCTTGGGAATTCTCTAACCCAGGGGGCTGTGGATGCTCAGCACTTGGGCACGTTCAAGACAGAAATCGCTAGATTTCTGGATACGAAAGACATCAAGAGATAATGGGGAGAGTGCAGGAGGGTCAGCCAAGATTTAGTTGAATGGTGGAGCAAGCTTGAGGGGCCGAATGGCCTACTCCTATTTCCTATGTTCCCACAAAAAGTGTAGAGCTGTGACCTTCGACAAGGTACTATCAGCAACTATGCTGCGAACTTTACATAACCTACCCCGAAGGAGATTAATCAGCTAAAAAAAGTTTCACATTTTCCAAAATTCCCTAGATTTAGGAAGGTTCCATTAGATTGGAAAATAGTGAATGCAACTCTTTTATTCAAAAAGGGAGACAGAAAGCAGGAAACTACAAGCCAGTTAACGTAATATCTGTTGTAGGGAAATTTTAAAAAGTTATTATTAAAGCTGGTGGTAAGGCACTTGGCAAAAAAAACAAGAAACAAAATCAATCATTATCTTTTTTTAAAAATATGTTTTTATTAAGAATTTTTCAACAATATTTTCCACCTTACAAACAACCCCCCCCCCCCCCCCCCGTAATAAAGAAAAGAAAAAGAACTCACGTGGCAAGACATGAACATGGCAAGTCAATAAGATACAGAACTTTGTACATTGGATTCTTCCCGTACATGCCAGTTTCCAGATCATTCATGTGTTTTCTTGCTCAAATGCCCCCCAGAGAACCCCCCCCCTCCCTCCTCTCCCCCACGAACAACGTCCACCCCTCTCCCTCCCCCCCCCCCCCCCCCCCACCCCTCTCCCCTCCTGGGTTGCTGTTGCTACTGTCCGACCTACATCTAACGCTCTGCGAGATGGTCTAGGAACGGTTGCCACCGCCTGTAGAACCCCTGCGCAGACCCTCTCAAGGCAAACTTCATCCCCTCCAACTTGATAAACCCAGCCATATCATTTATCCAGGCCACCACGGTGGGGGGCTTCGCCTCCTTCCACATTAGCAAGATCCTTCGCCGGGCTACTAGGGACGTAAAGGCCAGAATGCCGGCCTCCTGCACTCCCGGCTCGTCCACTACAAATAGTGCTAGCCCCCAGCTTGGCTTGACCCGGACTTTCACCACCTTAGATACTGTTCCCGCAACTCCCCTCCAGTGCCGGGCATGACCAAAACATATGGACATGGTTCGCCAGACTTCCTGAGCACCTCCCACATCTGTCCTCCACCCCAAAGAACCTACTCGGCCTCGCCCCCGTCATATGCACTCTATGAACCACCTTAAATTGTATCAGGCTAAGCCTGGCACACGAGGAAGAGGAATTAACCCTACTTAGGGCATCAGCACATAGCCCCTCCTCAATCTCCTCCCCCAACTCCTCTTCCCATTTACCCTTCAGCTCCTCTACCAAAGCCTCCCCCTCTTCTTTCATATCCTGGTATATCGCCGACACCTTGCCCTCTCCGAACCATACGCCCGAAATCACCCTATCTTGAATCCCCTGTGCCGGGAGTAGCGGAAATTCCCTCACCTGCCGCCTCGCAACTCTCTCACTTGCATGTACCTGAAAGCGTTTCCCGGGGGTAGCCCAAACTTCTCCTCCAGCGCCCCGAAGCTCGCAAACGTCCCGTCAATGAACAGGTCCCCCATTCTTCTAATCGCAGCCCGATGCCAGCTCTGAAACCCCCCGTTCATTCCTTCCTGGGACAAACCGATGATTGTCTCTGATCGGGGACCACACCGAGGCTCCCGTCGCACCCCTGTGCCGTCTCCACTGCCCCCAGATCTTTAGCGTTGCCGCCACCACCGGGCTCGTGGTGTACCTTGTCGGCGAGAGCGGCAGCGGTGCCGTCACCAGCACCAGCAGGCTCGTTCCTTTGCAGGATGCCATCTCCAACCTCTTCCACGCTGCCCCCTTTCCCTCCATTACCCACTTACGGATCATTGCCACGTTGGCTGCCCAATAGTAACCACCCAAATTCGGCAACGCCAACCCTTCTCTATCTCTGCTACGCTCCAAGAACCCCCTCCTTACCCGCGGAGTCTTGCTCGCCCACACAAATCCCATAATGCTCCTGCTTACCCTCTTAAAGAAGGCCTTAGTAATCACAATTGGGAGGCATTGGAATACAAAAAGAAACCTCGGGAGGACCACCATTTTAACCGACTGTACCCTACCCGCCAGCGAGAGTGGCAACATGTCCCACCTTTTAAAATCCTCCTCCATCTGTTCCACCAACCGCGTCAAGTTAAGTTTGTGCAGTGCCCCCCAGCTCCTAGCTACCTGAATCCCCAAATATCAAAAGCTCCTTCCCGCCCTCCTCAACGGTAGGTCGTCTATCCCTCTTCCCTGGTCCCCCGGATGGATCACAAAGAGCTCACTCTTTCCCACATTGAGCTTATAGCCCGAAAAGTCTCCAAACTCACGTAGGATCTGCATTACCTCAACCATCCCCTCCACTGGATCCGTCACATACAGCAACAGGTCGTCTGCGTACAGCGACACTCGATGTTCCTCTCCCCCTCGAACCCCCTTCCATTTCCCCGACTCCCTTAACGCCATGGCCAAAGGTTCAATTGCTAATGCAAACAGCAGAGGGGACAGGGGGCACCCCTGCCTCGTCCCTCGATACAGCCGGAAATACTCCGACCTCCGCCGGTTCGTGACCACACTCGCCACCGGGGCTTTATACAGGAGCTTAACCCAACTAATAAACCCTCCCCCGAACCCAAACCTCCTCAACACTTCCCAGAGATACTCCCACTCTACCTGATCAAAGGTCTTCTCCGCATCCATGGCTGTCACTATCTACGCTTCTCCCTCCACCGATGGCATTATTATCACATTTAGGAGCCTTCACACATTAGTATTTAACTGCCTACCCTTTACAAATCCCGTCTGGTCCTCGTGAATCACCCCCGGGATACAGTCCTCAATCCTCGTGGCCAAAATGTTTGAGCTAGATGTGGATCTAGCTGGGGGGGGGTACAGTGCAGCAGCAACCCTAAAATCCCCCCTCTCTCCCCCCTTCCCCCCCCCCCCCTTCGTGGCCAATCCCCTGACCATTTTTGCAAGCACCTTAGCATCTACATTAAGGAGCAAGATCGGTCTGCATGACCCACATTGCGGTGGGTCCTTATCCCGCTTCAAGATCAAAGAGATCGTCGGAGGCAGGGTCCCCCCTCCCTTGCTTCATTGAAGGTCCTTACCAGCAACGGAGCTAACAGGTCTACATACTTCCTATAAAACTCCACCGGGAACCCATCCGGCCCCGGGGCCTTCCCTGCCTGCATACTCCCCAGTCCTTTAACCAGCTCTTCCACCCCAATTGGCGCCAGGTCGAACTCCGTCTGGAGACTTCATCTCTCCCTGAGTAGTCCCCCATCAGGAGCCTCTGCATAGCTCCTGTCCACCCTTAAAATCTCCTGCACTAACCTCTCCCTTTCCCTGCCCTCTCTCTTCACCCTATGAGCCCTGATGGAGATTAACTCTCCCCTGACCACCGCCTTCAGCGCCTCCCATACTACTCCCACCTGCACCTCCCTGTTGTCGTTGGCCTCCAGATACCTTTCAATACACCCCCACACACTTCCTCGTCTGCCAGCAGTCCCACATCCAACCTCCACAGCGGGCGTTGGTCCCTCTCCTCCACCAGCTCTAGCTCCACCCAATGCGGGGCATGGTCTGAAATGGCTATGGCCGAATACTCCATTCCCTCCACTTTCGGGATCAATGCCCTGCCCAGAACAAAAAAATCTATCCGGGAGTAGGCCTTATGTATGTGGGAGAAAAAATAAAATTCTCTGGCTAAAGACCTGGCAAATCTCCACGGATCCACTCCCCCCATCTGGTCCATAAACCCCCTAAGCACCTTGGCCGCAGCCGGCCTCTTCCCCGTCCTAGATCTGGTGCGATCTAATGTTGGGTCCAGCAGCATGTTAAAATCCCCACCCATTATCAAGCTCCCTACCTCCAGGTCTGGAATACGCCCCAGCATCCGTTTCATGAATCCAGCATCGTCCCAGTTCGGGGCATATACATTCACCAGTACCACCTCCGTCCCCTGCAACCTACCACTCACCATCACGTATCGGCCTCCCTTGTCCGCTACTATGTTCTTGGCCTCAAACGACACCTGTTTTCCCACCAGTATTGCCACCCCTCTATTCTTTGCATCCAGCCCCGAATGGAACCTGATCTGCCACCTTCAGATGTGTCTCCTGAAGCATGACCACGTCTGCCTTCAGTCCCTTTAGGTGCGCGAACACTTGGGCCCTCTTAACCGGCCCATTTAGGCCTCTCACATTCCACGTGATCAGCCGGATTGGGGGGTTACCCCCCCCCCCCCTCCGACTAGCCATCATCTATCTTCGGCCAGTCCCGTGCTCGCGCCTCCCGCACCCTCCAGTCCCCCAGGCGGGGAACCCCCGCCCCGACCACCACTTCCATTTTCAGTTCCCCCTCGGACAGTGCAGCAGCAACCCTAAAATCCCCCCCTCTCTCCCTCCTCCCCCCCCCCCCCCCCCGCTAGATCCACATCTAGCTCTTTTGCTCCCCCCATATTCCGTGAGTCAGCTGACTTCTGCTGACCCCGCCTTCCCGTTGATCTCCCCCGTGTGGGAGTCTCTCCTCCTCCTTACCTTCCTCCATGCCCCCCCCTTTTGGCGAGGGAAAAAGCCCACGCTTTCCTAAACCAGCCCCGCCCCCTGTGGCGCAGCTCCTGTTGCGGCCATTATCCCAGTTCCCTCATCCCCGAGTCTCACCTCCCTCCAGCACAGACGAAAATCAATCATTATCAGAGGCCTCTCCCACCCAGGCATTGCCCTTCCAGACCCTTCCATCATGCAGAAGTCTGAAGACCCGCACATCCAGACATAGAAACAGCTTCTTCCCTACAGCTATCGGACTCCTCAACGACTCCCCTCGGACTGATGTGTTCCCTGTAAGAACACTATTCACGATGCCTTATGCTGCTCTTCTCATGTATTTGCTTTATTTGGTCCCTTGTTCCGTACTGTAACTAATCACTGTTTGTTGATGTTCCATTTGCTCATAGAACATACAGTGCAGGAGGCCATTCAGCCCATCGAGTCTGCAACGACCCACTTAAGCCCTCACTTCCACCCCATGCCTGTAGCCCAATAATCCCTCCTAAACCTTTTTGGTCACTAAGGGCAATTTATCATGAGCAATCCACCTAACCTGCACGTATTTGGACTATGGGAGGAAACCGGAGCACCCGGCGGAAACCCACGCAGACATGGGGAGAATGTGCAGACTCCGCACAGTGACCCAGCGGGGAATTGAACCTGGGACCCTGGCGCTGTGAAGCCGTGCTATCCACTTGTGCTACCCTGCTGCCCTAAATGTTCTTTGTTGATTATTCTTTTTGTCTACTGTGTACGTTCCCTCGGCTGCAGAAAAATACTTCTCACTGTACTTCGGTACATGTGACACTAAATCAAATAAAAAATCAATCAAGATAATCAGGCAGAGTCAACATGGTTTTGTGAAAGGGAAATCATGTTTAACCAATTTACTGGAGTTCTTTGAAGAAGTAATATGCTGTGGATAAAGGGAAACCTTTGAATGGTCTATACATTTGATGTGGTGCCACTTAAAGGTTATTGCAGAAAATAAAAGCTCATGGTGCAGGGGTTAATATATGGTATGGATAAAAGATTGGCTTGCTGACAGGAAGCAAAGTAGTCGGCATAAATGGGTCATATTCTGGATGGCAAGTTGTAACGAGTGATGTGCCACAGAGATCAGTGGTTATCGGGGGTAGGCGGGATGCAGACTTGCGGTTATAATCCGGTCAACCATGATCTTATCAAGCAAGAACACCCTCTGATGAGATCAAAATTGCCCAAAATATTCCAGGTGTGGCCTCACCAAAGCCCTATATAATTGCAGCAAGGCATCCCTGCTCCTACACGAATCCTCTCACTCTGAAGGCAATATGCCATTTGCTTTCTTTACGGCCTGCTGTACCTGCATGCTTACCTTCAGCGACTGGTGTAGAAGGAAACCCAGGTCTCATTGCGCATTCCCCTCTCTCATTCTATGGCCATTCAAATAATAATCTGCATTCCTACCTTGCCTGTTTTTGATAACCTCGCAGTTATCCACATTATACTGCATCTGCCATTCATTCGCCCACTCACTCAACCTATCCAGGCACAAACAGTAGCACAGTGGTTAGCATTGTTGCTTCACAGCGCCAGGGACCCGGTTCGATTCCCGGCTTGGGTCACTGCGGAGTCTGTACGTTCTCCCCGTGTCTGCGTGGGTTTCCTCCGGGTGCTCCCTTTTCCTCCCACAGTCCAAAGATGTGCACGTTAGGTGGATGGGTCAGGTTAAATTACCCTGTAGTGTCCGTTAGGTGGGGTTGCTGGATAGGGGGAGGCGTGGGCTTAGGTAGGGGGCTCTTTCAGGGGGCAGGTGTAGACTCGATGGGCTGAGTGGCCTCCTTCTGCACTGTAAATTCTATGCAATCACATGGAACGATCTGCATCCTCACAGCTCATCCTCCCACCCAACTTTGTGTCAGCTCAATTCCAGCCTTAAATAAATATCCCAGGTGACATTCAGGATTTCTATTTCGCTCTGTCCTTAGGCTGTTGTGGACTTGAGATTTTCCTTTAACAAATCAAAAGAAAAAGTTTTGTAAGGTGACAAAAATAGTTTGTGGAGCGCGTGCGCACTGAGCGGACTTGCAGTGAGCAGTGAAGTGGAGGCGGGTGAACAATGCGCGAGCGCACTGAAGAGCAGCCTGGGCTTTGTAGTTCCATCCGCTTGTCGTCCCCTAGGCCGACAGGGAAGACTGAACTACACCACCCGGGAGGGCAGTGCGCGGGGGCGCGCCTGCGTGCTGCTGCTCCAATGCCGATACGCCACGGTCAGTTCGCCAACATGGCGGTAGTGGGGTGAAGGGAAGCGGGAAAACGGATGGTGAGCGGGGTTTGCGGCCTGAGAGAGCAGCGAGAGCGAGGGAGAGAGCTACACTTAGAGATTTAACACAGACAGAGACGAGCGAACGGGGGGGGGGGGCGGGGAGAAGGAGAAGCGCCGGGGCCTGAGCCATGGAGAGGCCCAGGGTGGAGCAGCTGCTGGAGTTCAGAAGGTAAAAGAGAAAGAGGATGAATCTGGCCCTTAAACTGTCCACGCTGACCCTTCAACTGTCCGCACTGACCCTTCAACTGTCCGCACTGACCCTTCAACTGTCCGCACTGACCCTTCAACTGTCCGCACTGACCCTTCAACTGTCCGCACTGACCCTTCAACTGTCCGCACTGACCCTTCAACTGTCCGCACTGACCCTTCAACTGTCCGCACTGACCCTTCAACTGTCCACACTGACCCTTCAACTGTCCACACTGATGCACTTACAAGATGCACCGCAGGAACCTACCAAGGATCATTAGGCAGCATCTTCCAAACCCACAACCACTACCATCTAGAAGGACAGGAGCAGCAGATACATGGGAACACCACCACTTGGATGTTCCCCTCCAACCCACTCACCATTCTGACTTGGAAATTTATCACCGTTCTATCACTGTCACTGGGTCAAAATCCTGAACTCCTTCCCAAGATCACAGTGGGTATACCGGCACCACAGGACTGCAGCGGTTCAAGAAGGGAGCTCACTACCACCTTCTCAAGGGCAAGTTGGGATGGGCAACAAACGCTGGCCGAGCCAGTGAAGCCAACATCCCATAAAAAAATTAATTAAAAAAGGCCCTTCAACTGTCCACACTGACCCTTCAACTGTCCACACACCCTTAAACTGCCCACACTGACCCTTC
Source organism: Scyliorhinus torazame (assembly GCF_047496885.1). Taxonomy (NCBI): domain Eukaryota; kingdom Metazoa; phylum Chordata; class Chondrichthyes; order Carcharhiniformes; family Scyliorhinidae; genus Scyliorhinus; species Scyliorhinus torazame. The sequence continues at coordinate 338,725,579 of NC_092709.1, forward strand.
AACTGCCCACACTGACCCTTCAACTGCACACACTGACCCTTCAACTGCCCACACTGACCCTTCAACTGCCCACACTGACCCTTCAACTGCCCACACTGACCCTTCAACTGCCCACACTGACCCTTCAACTGCCCACACTGACCCTTCAACTGCCCACACTGACCCTTCAACTGCCCACACTGACCCTTCAACTGCCCACACTGACCCTTCAACTGCCCACACTGACCCTTCAACTGTCCACTCTGACCCTTAAGCTGTCCGCGCCGACCCTCGAACTGTCCGCGCCGACCCTTGAACCGCCCGCGCCGAGCCGCGGACCGCCCGCACCGAGCCGCGGACCGGCCGCACCGAGCCGCGGGCCGGCCGCACCGAGCCGCGGGCCGGCTTCTCAAGGGCAAGTTGGGATGGGCAACAAACGCTGGCCGAGCCAGTGAAGCCAACATCCCATAAAAAAATTAATTAAAAAAGGCCCTTCAACTGTCCACACTGACCCTTCAACTGTCCACACACCCTTAAACTGCCCACACTGACCCTTCAACTGCCCACACTGACCCTTCAACTGCACACACTGACCCTTCAACTGCCCACACTGACCCTTCAACTGCCCACACTGACCCTTCAACTGCCCACACTGACCCTTCAACTGCACACACTGACCCTTCAACTGCCCACACTGACCCTTCAACTGCCCACACTGACCCTTCAACTGCCCACACTGACCCTTCAACTGTCCACTCTGACCCTTAAGCTGTCCGCGCCGACCCTTGAACTGTCCGCGCCGACCCTTGAACCGCCCGCACCGAGCCGCGGGCCGGCCGCACCGAGCCGCGGGCCGGCCGCACCGAGCCGCGGGCCGGCCGCACCGAGCCGCGGGCCGGCCGCACCGAGCCGGCCGCACCGAGCCGGCCGCACCGAGCCGGCCGCACCGAGCCGGCCGCACCGAGCCGGCCGCACCGAGCCGGCCGCACCGAGCCGCCCGCACCGAGCCGCCCGCACCGAGCCGCCCGCACCGAGCCGCCCGCACCGAGCCGCCCGCACCGACCCTGCACATCTTTAGACTGGACTGTGGGAGGAAATCCGAGCACGCAGAGGAAACCCACTCAGACATGGGGAGAATGTACAAACTCCACACAGTCACCCAAGGCCTGAATTGAATTTAGGTCACTGGCGCGGTGAGGCAGGGCCTGAGTGACCCTGGTGGAGCATAACCTATCAGTGAGCAAGTTATTGCTCAGTAAGTGCCTCTTGATAGCGCTGTTAATAACTCCTTCCATCACTTTACTGATGTCTGAGAATAAACTGATAGGGCGGTAATTGGCTAGGTTGGATTTGTCTTGCTTTTTGTGTGCAGGACATACCTGGGCAACTTTCCACATTGCCGGTTAGATGCCAGTGTTGCAGCTGTACTGGAACAGCTTGGCTGGGGGTGTGGTGAGTTCTGGAGCACAATTCTTCAGTAATATTGCCGAAATAGTGTCAGGACCCATAGCTATTGCAGTATCCAGTGCCTTCAGCCGTTATTTGATATCACATAGATACATAGATCTATGTGATATGTATCTATGCACTCTATGTATATATGTTCTTTGTATACAGTGCCTTCAGCCGTTATTTGATCTATGTGATATGTATCTATGCACTCTATGTATCTATGTTCTATGTATACAGTCTTCAGCCATTATTTGATATCACGTGGAGTTAATTGAATTGGCTGAAGACTGACATCTGTGATGCTGGGGACCTCCGGATGAGACTGAGATGGATCATCCACTCAGCACTTCTGGCTGAAGATTGTTGCAAAATGAAAATTGCTTATTGTCACAAGTAAGCTTCAAATGAAGTTACTGTGAAAAGCCCCTAGTCGCCACATTACGGCGCCTGTTCGGGGAGGCTGGTATGGGAATTGAACCATGCTGCTGGCCTGCCTGGGTCTGCTTTCAAAGCCAGCGATTTAGCCCTATGCTAAACCAGCCCCTAGAAAAGCTTCAGTCTTGTCTTTTGCACAGATTATCATAGAATTTACAGTGCAGAAGGAGGCCATTCGGCCCATCGAGTCTGCGCCGGCTCTTGGCAAGAGCACCCTACCCAAGGTCAACACCTGCACCCTATCCCCATAACCCAGTAACCCCACCCAACACTAAGGGCAATTTTGGACACTAATGGCAGTTTATCATGGCCAATCCACCTAACCTGCACATCTTTGGACTGTGGGTGCAAACCGGAGCACCCGGAGGAAACCCACGCACACACGGGGAGGATGTGCAGACTCCGCAAAGATAGTGACCCAAGCCGGAATCCAACCTGGGACCCTGGAGCTGTGAAGCAATTGTGCTATCCACAAGGCTACCCAGATGTTCTGGGCTCTTCCATCATTAAAAATGAGGATATTAGTGGAGCCTCCTCCTCCTCCAGTGAGTCGATTAATTATCCACCACCATTCAGAACTGGATGTGGCAGGACTTCAGAGTTTAGATCTGATCTGTTGGTTGTGGGGTCGCCTAGTCCTGTCTAGTACTTGCTGGTTATATTGTTTGACATGCAAGTAGTCCTGTCTTGTCGCTCCAGCAGGTTGACATCAGGCAGGTTGGTGAGGATGAGGTCTAGTATGTTTTTCACTCATGTTGGCTCGTTCACCACATGTCACAGAACCCCCTCAGACTACCCACAGTGACCCCCCCCCCTCAGACTGCCCGCACTGAACGCCCCTCAGACTGCCCACACTGACCCCGCCCCCAGACTGCCCGCACTGACCCCCCCCTCAGACTGCCCGCACTGACCCCCCCTCAGACTGCCCGCACTGACCCCCCCTCAGACTGCCCTCACTGACCCCCCCTCAGACTGCCCGCACTGACCCCCCCCCTCAGACTGCCCGCACTGCCCCCCCCTCCCTCAGACTGCCCGCACTGACCCCCCCTCAGACTGCCCGCGCTGACCCCACCCTCAGACTGCCCGCGCTGACCCCACCCTCAGACTGCCCGCGCTGACCCCACCCTCAGACTGCCCGCACTGACCCCACACTCAGACTGCCCGCGCTGACCCCACCCTCAGACTGCCCGCACTGACCCCACCCTCAGACTGCCCGCACTGACCCCACCCTCAGACTGCCCGCACTGACCCCACCCTCAGACTGCCCGCACTGACCCCACCCTCAGACTGCCCGCACTGACCCCACCCTCAGACTGCCCGCACTGACCCCACCCTCAGACTGCCCGCACTGACCCCACCCTCAGACTGCCCGCACTGACCCCACCCTCAGACTGCCCGCACTGACCCCACCCTCAGACTGCCCACACTGACCCCACCCTCAGACTGCCCGCACTGACCCCCCCTCAGACTGCCCGCACTGACCCCCCCCTCAGACTGCCCGCACTGACCCCCCCTCAGACTGCCCGCACTGACCCCCCCTCAGACTGCCCGCACTGACCCCCCCCCTCAGACTGCACGCACTGACCCCCCTCAGACTGCGCGCACTGACCCCCCTCAGACTGCGCGCACTGACCCCCCTCAGACTGCCCGCACTGACCCCCCCTCAGACTGCCCGCACTGACGCCCCCTCAGACTGCCCGCACTGACCCCCCTCAGACTGCCCGCACTGACCCCCCTCAGACTGCCCGCACTGACCCCCCTCAGACTGCCCGCACTGACCCCACCCTCAGACTGCCCGCACTGACCCCACCCTCAGACTGCCCGCACTGACCCCACCCTCAGACTGCCCGCACTGACTCCACCCTCAGACTGCCCGCACTGACCACCCCCTCGGGCTGCCCGCCCCGCCGACCCCCTCGGGCTGCCCGCCCCGCCGACCCCCTCGGGCTGCCCGCGCTGCCGACCCCCTCGGGCTGCCCGCGCCGCCGACCCCCTCGGGCTGCCCGCGCCGCCGACCCCCTCGGGCTGCCCGCCCCGCCGACCCCCTCGGGCTGCCCGCCCCGCCGACCCCCTCGGGCTGCCCGCCCCGCCGACCCCCTCGGGCTGCCCGCCCCGCCGACCCCCTCGGACTGCCCGCCCCGCCGACCCCCTCGGGCTGCCCGCCCCGCCGACCGCCTCGGGCTGCCCGCCCCGCCGACCCCCTCGGGCTGGCCGCCCCGCCGACCCCCTCGGGCTGGCCGCCCCGCCGACCCCCTCGGGCTGCCCGCGCCGCCGACCCCCTCGGGCTGCCTGCCCCGCCGACCCCACTCCCTCAGACTGAGGCAATAGAACATTTCAAATTTCTTATTGAAATCGGGCAGCATTGATGTTAATGGCCTGAAAGAGATGGTTGCCACACGTTCAGAATGGTGACAACCTTCCATCAAGATGCATCACCCAGTATCACAAAGATGAGGCAGAGCAGTGGCAAAGAAGGAAAGAAAAGAAAGCAAACCCTGCTCTCCCAATCCCACTCTTCATGTGCCGTACTGTCCCATGTGCCCAAAGATTTGTGGGTCGACACTCGCCCTGTTCAATCCATGGCGACCCAGAAACTCATGGCACTGAGCTGGCCTCATCCTCGAATTGAGGGACAGCCGACAACAGTGATGGAAATTGTGGGGCTGCACTCACTAATTGCGTTTGATTTTTGTTAGAATTGGTCAGAAATAAACTTGATCGAGTTGGGTTTTGTTACAGATTTACGATAATTGGCAAAAGATGGAAATTATGAGGGATGTTAATTTTCCAGAATCCGTAGCTTAAAGAATGGTGCACGCAGTTTCAGGCATAACTTTCAAACGATACATCGCAAAATATTTGAAAGGGAAAAGAATTGCAAGACCTCAGGGAATGTTCGGGTCCAATGTACAGTTCATCCCAGTGTCCTGACAAATCCCTCAAGCATCATCACAAAAACTGGTCATATCACTGCTGTCCGTGAGATCTTACTGTGAGCACATTGGCTGCACCTTCCCTTCATTACAAGGGTGACTACAGTTCAAAAGTTCTCCATTGGCTATGCTAAGGCCATAAAAGCTGCAATATTAATGTAGCATAAATGGGGAACGTGGCAAAGTGTCAATGTTACTCTCGAGATGAGAGTTCAGATTTCACCACCGTAGCTGCAGCAATTCAATTAATCAATCTGGAATAAAACGCTAAACTCATTAATAGTAATCATGTTGTAAAAACCCATTGGGTTTACCATTGTCCTTCAGGGGAGGAAATCTGTCAAACCTTGTGACTTCAGACACCGACAATGTGACTGTCTGTTAACTGCCCTCAGAAAAGGTTGAGCAAACCACTCTGTTGTAGGTGTGCCAGCACCACCTGCAGCAAGGGCAGTTAGAAATGGGCAATAAATGCTGACTTCGCCAGTGATGCCCACGGTCCAATATGGACTTTGTCTCTACGCTTGAACGCGCTATAAGTGCTCCAGAACTCACTGGCATTGGACTGTTCTGCCCCTTTCCCGATTTTCAAATGTTCAGCCTTGGTGCTTTTTATAATTTCTGAAATTGGGATAACATTGTAAGGCAACAACAGCATGTTTATTTCCCACTGCTTCTTTATTACAATGGAGCGCTCTCTGCTTGAGTCCTCTTAACAACACTCAAGAAGCTCAACACAATTCAGGTCAAATCAACCGGCTTGATTGGTACCCCATCCGTCATCTTATACTCGCCTACCACTGACGATAATAGTGTAGCATCCAGAACGTGCAATGCAGCAACTCGCCCACGATTCTGACAGCACCTCCAAAACCCACAATCCCAGAAGAACAAGGGCAAAATTTGTATGGGAATATCATCACCTCCAAGTGACACCTATCAGTTTGGAAACATTCTGATGGTCGCGCCTGGCCGAATGGTGGCCTTGGTGCCAAGTTATTTGCCTCGCACTAGTTTTCTGTGCTTCTGGGATGTCTTTTATCCCCATGCACCCACACAGCAAAATGCGTGCTTTCACACTCTGCTGAAGTGTTTTTGACCTTGCCTACTGACCATTTGACTTCCCTTTACACCTTCTGGGTCAATAAAACATTTAGTCATTGACTACCATAATCACAATTTTCCCAACTTGTCAGATCTCCTTGCCTAGAGTGTAATCACAACAGGAATGAAAATAGGAGAAATGTAACAATAACATTTAAAATAAATGCACAACGAGTCACAGCATTTAAGTTAGTTAATTAGCAGCGAAACCCGAAGTAGGAATTTTGCAGGAGTCGTACACTTAAGTACTGGCATTTGAACTTCTCCAAGTGTCTAGCTTCCAATGCCCCCTTACCAGTAACTCTCCCACTTACCATGCACTTTTTTAACATAAAAACAGAAAAGCTCAGCAGGTCTGGCAGCATCTGTGGAGAGAGGGACAGAATTAATGTTTGAAGTCTGTTTTGCTCTTCAGAAAAGGAGTCGTACGGCCTCAAAACATTAACTGTTTCTCTCTCCACAGATGCTGCCAGATCTGCTGAGCAGTTCTGTTTTTATTTCAGATTTCCAGCATCCGCAGCATTTTGCTTTTATTCTACCCGTTCTTTTATTTATTTTTTGCAGAAGGCTCTTAACCATCTGTTCCCTCTCAATTTGCAGGTTACCTACAGATGGTTTTATCCGGGCACTGCTCGTGCTTTACACTCCCTTCGGCATCTGTTTGATGCTTCTCAGGATATTTATTGGTCTTCATGTGTTTTTAGTCAGCAGTGCTCTCCCAGATGGTCTTTTGCGAAGGTATGGCTCTTTTTTTAATAACGTCAGCAGTCCTTAATTAAAGTTTAAAAGTAAATTGCGGAGCACACGTGTATTTTTTACTTTTTAACAGGTAGTTGCTTAGTGATGATTCTCTAGTATTGGGCAGGGTAATAAAGGAGAAAAAGAAAGAGGCCTGAATGAAAAGGCAGAAATGGTCGAGGATAGTGACGTTAAAGGGGCGCCTTGACAAATACATGAATAGGGTGGAAATAGAGGGATACGAACCCCGAAAGTGTAAAAGGTTTTAGGTTAGACGGGCAGCATGGTAGGCACAGGCTTGGAAGGCCGAAGGGCCTGTTCCTGTGCTGTATTTTTCTTTGTTTGACAAAGTGGAGAGACGATGTAGAATGCACAGTTCAGAAACAGGCTGTCAGTCCAGCCCACTCTACTTCATATAACCTTTTTGGTGTAACCTCTTCTTTTCTCCAAAATGTACTTAATCTGGCTTTCCCGAATATGTATCTGAGTTTCGGTCGAGAGGTTGCAGTTCTGTTTCAGATATCTTACCTGCTGCCTTGCATGGCGCATGCATCTTGTGATCTGTTTGAGTCGGACTTGTGCCAAGGTATGGAAAGGCAGCTTTCTAGAATTTAACAGCACGAGAGGTGATCTCATTGAGATGTATAAAATTCTTAGACTTGATGCAAATATTAGGCGACTGTTTCCTTCTAGCTCCTTATAATAATAATTTTTATTGTCACAAGTAGGCTTATATTAACACTGCAATGACGTTACTGTGAAAAGCCCATAATCGCCACGTTCCAGCACCTGTTCGGGTACACGGAGTGAGAATTCAGAATGTCCAAATTACCTAACAGCACGTCTTTTGGGACTTGTGGGAGGAAACCGGAGCACCCGGAGGAAACCAACGCAGACACGGGGAGAATGTGCAGACTCTGTACAGACAGTGACCCAAGCCGGGAATCAAACCTGGGACCCTGGTGCTGTGAAGCAACTATGCTAACCACTGTGCTACCGTGCTGCCCTCATTTCAATGAGATCACCTCATCCTTCTAAATTCCAATGAGTACAATTCCAACCTGTTTAACCTTTGCTCATAATACAATCTCTCCATGTCCGGGATCATCCTTGTGAACATTCTCTGAAGGCCTCCAATGAAATAAAATCTTTACTTAAATAAGGGGGCCAGTACAGCTCACAGTACTCCAGATGTGTCTCACCAGTACCTTGTACAGTTGCAGCAAGACTTCCCCACTCTTGTACTCCAATCCCCTTGAAATAAGGGCCAACATTCCATTAACCTTCCTGGTTACCTGCTGCACTTTTGTGCTAGCTTTGTGTGTTTCATGCACAAGTACCCCCAAGTCCTTTTGTGTTGCATCTGTCTGCAATTTTTCTCTCATTAAATAATGCTGTTCTTTTGTTTGCTTTTCCAAAATTAACAACTTCACATTTTCCAACATTATACTTAATTTGCCAACTTTCAATGTCTTTTTGCAAATTGTTTGTATCCCTCTTGCAACATGCCTTTCCAACTCTTTTAATAATATAATAAAAATAATAGCCTATTGTCACAAGTAGGCTTCAATGAAGTTACTGTGAAAAGCCCCTTTTTTGGACATTCTGAATTCTCCCTCAGTGTACCCGAACAGGCGCTGTCGTGTGGTGACTAGGGGATTTTCATAGTAACTTCATTGCAGTGTTAATGTAAGCCTGTTTGTGAAAATAAAGGTCATTATTATTAATATATATCGTAAACGGTTACAGGTCACCAACCTGAAAAAGAACCCTTAATCCCCACCCGTTTCCTGCCTTTAGCCAATTCTCTATCCGTGCCCATACACTACCTCTAAGTCTTATGACTTAACCTTTTGTGAGGTACCTTGTGAAATGAAAAATGAAATGAAATGAAAATCGCTTATTGTCACGAGTGGGCTTCAATGAAGTTACTGTGAAAAGCCCCTAGTCGCCACATTCCGGCACCTGTTCGGGGAGGCTGGTACGGGAATTGACCCGTGCTGCTGGCCTGCCTAGGTCTGCTTTAAAAGCCAGCGATTTAGCCCAGTGCGCTAAACCAGCCCCTGATGAACGCTTTCTGGTAGTCCAGATACAGCACATCACTTGTTCCCCTGTATCCACTCTGGTTGAGACTTCCTCGAAAAACTCTAATAAAGTCAGACATGAGTTCCCTTTCATGAAGCCATGCCGACTCTGCTTGATTAGGTTATGATTTTTCAAATGTGCTGATATTACTTAATAATTGATTCCAACAATAGATGATGGGCTAATTGGCCTATAGTTACCCGCTTTTTGCCTCCCTCCCTTTTTGAATAGGGGTGTTATATTGGCAGTTTTCCAATGCTCCGGTACTTCTCCAGCATCCAAGGATTTTGGGAAAATTATAACCAATGTTTCCACTATCTCTGTAGCTACTTCTTTTAGAATCCTAGGATACAGGGACCTATCTGCCTTTAGCCCATTAGTTTGTCTAACACTGCTTCTCTAGTGATGGTGATGGTATTTAATTCCTCTCCTGTATTCTTTAGTATTAATGGGATGTCCAAAGTATCTTCCACTCTAAAGATTGATGCAAAATATCATTTTCTAAGGAGCCTATGTAGACTTTGACCTCTCTCTTCCTTTTTCTATGTTTAAAGAAGCTCTTATCAGTTTTTACATTCCTCACTCGTTTGCCCTCATAGATTATTTTCTCTCTCTTTGTTACCTTTTTCCTTTGACATTTGCCTCCTTACAGGAGCAGGGATGTCTTGCTGCAATTATATAGGACCTTGGTGAGACCACACCTGGAATGTTGCGTGGAGTTTTGATCTCTTTATCTGAGAAAGGGTGTTCTTGCTACAGAGGGAGTACAGCGAGTGGTTACCAGACTGATCCTGCGATGGCAGGACTGACCTATAAGGAGAGATTGAGTCGGTTAGGATTATATTCGCTGGAGTTTAGAAGAATGAGGGGGGTATCTCACAGAAATCTATAAGATTCTAACAGGACTAGACAGGGTAGATGCAGGAGGATGTTCCTGATGGTGCGCGAGTCCAGAACCAGGGGTCACAGTCTAAGGTTACGAGGTAGACCATTTAGGACTGAGATGAGAAATTTCATCATCCAGAGAGTGGTGAGCCTGTGAAATTCCCTACCACAGAAAGGAGTTCATGTCAAAACTTTGCATGTTTTCAAGAAGGGATACAGTTTTAAGCAGAAAAGAAATCTAGGAGTATGGGATAGGGTGGAAATCTGGAGTTGATGGAGGTTAGGGGGCTACTTGTATTGTTCATTACAGTTCCAAGCCATTCAAAAAGGACTCCGTGTATGTGGTGTTAGCTGATCTCAACCACGATAGCAAGATTGATGAAACTGGCTTTATCCATGATCTTATTGAATAGTGGAGCAAGCTCTATGGTCGTACCCTCATGCATGGGTGACCCAAGCTATTGGCTAAACACCATCGCCAAGACTGTGATGGAGGAAGAAAGAAGCTCACCACCACCTCGAGGGTCACTTCGGATGGGCATTCAGAATGCCTGCCTTGTGCCAACAGATCCCAGGCAATCCAATAGACTCTCTGACTTCACACCACACTGTGTCGCAAATGTTGTAAGCTCGAGGCATTGCAAACCTTTGCCTTTGAGGATTCAAACTCCGCTTTGCACACTTATGTTTAATTGTGCATGTAGCCGTCTTTTTGATGATTCTGCCCTCTCGGCTGGTTGGAAAGGAGAACCTGGCACTATTTGAAGAAGTCCGGAGAAAATCCTCCCCGGTGTCCTGACTGATATTCCCTCTAAGCAGCGCAGCAACCCGCAAGTTCCCTCCAGGGCCAAGCACAAGTCGGTATCTTTAAGTTACCGCAAGTGTGCAGCTTCACAAAAAAATTAAAGGGCTATCCCTCGAAAGGATAGCTTGTGCACAACAAATATAATTGAAACTTTGACTGTAATGATGAAAGCAGATCACTTTGATCATTATCACATTTCAACTTTACACTCTCTACAATTCATTTTGAAATTAAGTAAATGTCTAGTTTACTTTCAGTTTACAAAGGGGATGGAAGTTGAGTACGTGAAATTAGAAAAGGGGAGAATATTTGTTGAAATAATACAATGTTAAGATTTGTTTTAAATTACCCAACTCTAGTCGCTACTTGCGGTGTGGTACTGAAGCGATGTTGCTCTGACGTTCCCAACTTTATATATGAGATTCTAACCGGAGGCCCTGTCTGCCCCCTCGGGTGAATGTGAAAGATCCTAAGGCATTATTTCCAAGAAGGGCGGGACTTTCTTCCTGATATCCTGGCCAATATTTACCCCTCAACCAACACCACAAAAAATCAATTGCTCTAGTCGTTATTATATTGCTGATTGTGGGAGCTTGCCATCAGCAGCTATGATACCATGTTTGCTTAAATTACAACGGTGGTCCTCCCATCAAAATTGGGATGTCACGAAAGGCTCCATAGAAATGCAAGTTCTTTGTTTAACACACCGACACCTGCCATAAGTATCGGTTGTGTTCCTCCAACAGCTATTGCATAAGATAGACGCAAGATAGTGGAGTCAGGAATCGCTGGAACTGTGCATTATCTAAAAGGGTTAGAAAATTGTCAGTATTTCAAGTGTCAGAACTGTTTCTCTCTATCATTAATCGCTTTTTTGCCCCGCGATCGGGCTTGCTACATATTTGCGCATTAGTCTGCATTTTTCTTTTCCCCGGCATTCCGTCTGCATTTTTTCCATCTTTTTGCCTGCACCTGTCTGTGATGATAGGAAACCAAACTAAATATGGCAAAATAAATGGCAAATACTGGAAATCGGAAAGAAAACTTAGGAGTTAAAACTATAGGATTGCTCAGGGTTTGCGAGGGGCATTCGGCCCATTGTCTGCCAACTCACTGCCCCAACGGGCGGTGCCCAACTTGCCCCTCTTTCGTATCCTGCGCAGCGCTGTCCTCATCTCGTGAAGGATGCGGCGGCTTAATGTTTTGGGCATGGAGAAAGGGTGACCTCCTGAAACGTTGACCTGTCTTTTGTCTTCAGGTGCCGATGGGTCTGCCTTGTATTTTCCGCTTTTTCTGCTCTTGGTTCATAAATTTGCACCATAAGAGGCATGAACGCTTCCAGGCATAGTTCACATGAAGACTGATGACAGCTTTGAGTCTACCAGATGTGTGCTGGTATGTATTTTTAAAGCATGTTAGAGAAGCTGTAGTCAAATCCTTTTTATATATCGTAACATTCACATCCTTCGGACATCCCAATGCGCTTTACAGCCAGTGAATTACTTTGAAGTGTAGCCACTTTTGCAGTGTCAGCATGTGCGACAACCAATTTACACACATTCCCCAAAGACAAAAAGAAAAAAAACTTCATTTCTGCACACTCTTCTTGACATTAGGGTACCCTAAAACAGTCCGTTAGCACACAGCAAGCTCCCATAAATAGTAAACAAAGACGTAGGTGTTGATTGGGGGACAGATATTGGGCAGAACACCAGGAGAACAAAAACAAAAACAGAAAACACTGGAAGATCTCAGCGGGTCAGACAGCATCTGTAGACTGATAAAGGGTATTCCAGACTGGAAACGTTAGCTCTGTCCTCTCTCCACAGATGACGTCAGACCTGCTGGAATGTTCCAGCATTTTCTGTTTTTGTTTCAGATTCCAGCATCTGCAGTAATTTGCCTTTGACCAGGAGAACTATCCCGCTTTGCAAAATGGCCCCATGAAATCCTTTATGTCGGTTTACTGTCTCATCTGAAAAATCTCCCTCAATACTGTGTGACCTCTTGAGGTGGGGAGTGCTATCCCCTCGGTCATGGCTGATGGACTTCTTATTGGTTATCTGCCAAAATGGGATGTACCGCAATTGAGACAGGCAGACCTCAGCACCAAAGAAACTCCAGAAACATTATATTGAGATGGGAGCTGTAAACATGGTCAGGTTGGTTGTTTGCAGCAGCCACTCCCGACCAGCGAAAACAGCTGGAAAAACAGCTGATCTGGCAGCATCTGTGGAGAGAGAAAAACAGAGTTAATGTTTCGAGTCCAATGTTTTAAGACTCTTCTTCGGATAAAAGCAAGCTGATTAGGGCAGGCATGTAAAGGGCAAATAATGTCCAACTGTATTCTGGATGGCGAACAGGAGGCGAGCCTGGTATATCTCATTGTGCAAGTTACCATTCTCTTCAATCACTCTGTTTGAAGTCCGGTGCGCGCACGATGGGCTGGATGGCCTCTTTCTGCACCGTAATGCTTCTGTGGTTCCAAGTCAGGGTTCTGCTCGCAACTGCTGGACGAAAACCTCAAAAGCTGTGGCGTAGCTGGTTAATTCACACCAGAGCTCCAAACTTTGGAGAGCGAGAAATAAGGCAGGGTTTTTCACTGATTAGACGTAGTTGTCTGTAAAGTAAATCGCCACACAAAGCATTTCTCAATCTTATCAATACTGTGTACGAGGTGTTTTCAACTAAATTTAGTGCCTGTGTCTAAAATGGCATCTCGGTAATCCCACCTACAATTAGAATGCAATATTCATTGGTCATTGTTTGGAACTAAGTTTCTTCTCACCTGGTCCTAGATAATTGTGCAAACCTGGTTTGAACTGGCAGTGTGTTTGTGGCAGTGGGAAACATACCACAACTACACTGGTTAAACCCCAGCAGTAGCTGCAATCGTGCAATTATAGGGCTTGGATCTTGCTCACTAGGTGTGCTGAACTTGGTAAGTGAGCTGTGTGTGTGTGCGCATTTGTGTGCACTGCATAACATCCATGTCTTTATTAATGGTGTATTTTTTTGAGACACTGAACGTAACGTCGAAGCCTCAACTGTCCCAAGAAATGTTTCTTTCCCCAGTGTTGATTACTGGTGCTATTCTGTTAAAATCTGACCTCACACTGAATCATGAAGATTTTCAGCATTTCAAAAAGGGGAAAATGTCTATTAATATTATCGGGTGAGGTGAGTTGGTTCATTTGCTTTGCTAGTCGCTACTCCCAGTGCAGTACTGAGGGAATACAGCACTGCCGGCAGTGTAGTCTTTCAGATGAGACATCAAACCTGTCTACGCTCTGAGGTAAAAGAACCCAGGGCATTATTTCTGGAAGAGTAGGGCTGTTCTCCCTGATGTCCTGGCCTCAACAAACAACCTAAAAAATATTAGTCTAGGTGGGAGCTTGCTGTGCACAAGTTGGTTGCCAGTTTTTCCTACATTACTTTGAAACACTATTTTGTTGCTTGGAAAGCACTTGGGACACGAATGTTTTGAAAGGCGCTATGTAAATGTCAGTTCTTAGCTGAGTTTTCACTCAGTCTGGTGCTCAGTAGAGGAAAGGACAAGCCCTGGAGAGGCTGGTAGACCTCTGAATGGCAAAGGCTGAGTAGTTTGTCTACCCAGTGTCCGGTTTTGGGAGGCAGGGTCTCTCACAGAATTATTTTTGCTTCAAATTCTAAATGACGGGGCAGCATGGTGGCCTAGTGGTTAGCACAGCTGCCTCACGGCGCTAAGGTCCCAGGTTCGATCCCGGCTCGGGGTCACTGTCCGTGTGGAGTTAGCACATTCTCCCCGTGTCTGCGTGGGTTTCGCCCCCACAACCCACAAATGTGCAGAGTAGGTGGATTGGCCACAGTAAATTGCCCCTTGAAAAAAATAATTGGGTAATCTAAAAAAAATTTTTCTTAAATGTTAAATTCTAAATGAAATATATTACGTTTCCCTTATCTGTATCACGTTGCAGGGTTATCGTACGGGCAATGTGTGCAATTCTGGGTATGTTTGTCACGCAACGTGACTCCAGGCATCAAGATAAAAATGTCAAAACCTACATCTCTAACCACATCACCCAGTTTGACCACAACGTATTGAATTTCCTCACACCCTGTCACACGGTAAGGTCAAATATTATTAGTCAATCTGTACTGTATGTGTTACAGCGGCATGAGCTTGTGCATCTCCTTGTTTAATGCTGGATATTTTGACCAACCAATAAGCTAGGGTGACACAGTGGTTAGCACTGCTGCGTCACAGCACCAGTGACCCGAGTTCAATTCCGGCCTTGGGTGACTGTCTGTGTGGAGTTTGCACTTTCTCCCCGTGTCTGTATGGGTTTCCTCCGGGTGCTCTGGTTTCCTCCCACAGTCCAAAGGTGGGCAGGTTAGGTGAATTGGCCATAATAAAATTGCCCTTTAGTGTCCAAAGATGCTCAGGTTAGGTGGATTTACGGAGATAGGGCGAGGGAGTGGGCCTGGGTGGGGTTCTCATTCAGATAGTCGATGCAGATACGGGCCAAATAGACTCCTCCTGCACTGTAGAGATTCTATGGTCTTGCTGGTCTGTGTCTTGTTTTGCTCGTCTCCAAGTCATGAACAGTAATCTTCTGTTGCAGACGTGGCTAATTGAAGACGTTGAGCCCCGAAGAAACACCTGGTCTTCTCACCATCTATCCCCCACAGCCCTCTCTCTCCAGACATGACTCATTTTTTATCCTATCAGTTTCACTTACCTTATTACCATTCCATCTTTAATATTGCCATTTAGGTGGAAAAGATTGCTCCTCCCCACCATCCCTTCTTAATCATGGCTTCCTTGGTGTTTTAATTTTCATGCCCTGGAATTTGAAACCTCCCAGTTGAGTTCATTGGCTTTGCTAATTAATTTCCTTTGTGACCATAGGACAATTTAGCCAATGGCAAATTTTGCCCAGGGAATGATGTGATCGATCAGACTGTGGCTTTTGATTTCCTATTGGAACAACGTATTTCCGAAGATAAAAAGAGAACAAAAGTAATCCCCTTGAATTTGGCCCCTTGAACCTGCTGCACCGCTCATCAGGATCATGGCTAATCTTCTAGCTCAGTTATTCCTTCCAGCGCTATCCCCATATCCCTTGATTCTTTAGTATCCAAAATTCTGTCGCTCCCTAACATCAGTGTATACTCCACTGATTATCCACAGTTCTCTGGTGCAGCAAATTACAATGGTACACTACTTTCTGAATGAAGACATTTCTCTTCATCTCAGTCTTCAGTGGTCAACCCTACCCTATCATGACACTGCCCCACATTCTGGACTCTCCAAAGGGGAAACAGCCTCTTGTCATGCACCCTCTCAAGCCCCCTCAGAAATATATATGCTTCAGTGAGATCGCCTCTCATTCTTGTAAATTCTGAGGAATTTAGGCTTAGTCTACTCAATCTCTTTTTGTAGGACAAACCCTTCATCCTGGGAATCAGCCAGTCATTGCACTTCCTGTAAGGGCAAGTATATCATTCCTCAGCTACCAAGAGCAAAACAGTACCATTGCTTTGTAGTGCAATCGGTTGGAGCTGACGCAGCCCTTCCCATTGCTGTGTCCACTGGACACAATGGATTCAGAGAGCTTATCCAGTGAGCAGCTGATCCACATGGATCAGACAATATGCATTTTTGATTGCTGGTGTACATAATGGCCACTTGGAAATGGTACTGCACTCCAGTGGCTTAAAAAGCAACGGAGAAAGAACAGGTGCTTTGAAATATAGTACGGGACAACCAGAGTTTGGAAGAAGGGTTGGTTAATACGTTAGTTTACGACCCTTCACTCGAGACCTCGAGCATTAACCAATTGGGTACTTCCTAATCAGCTTCTTTGATTTTGTAGTGGGTGTAAGAAAACCTTTGCTTAATAGTCATTGGGAATTAAATTAGCTATTTATGTTTAGCCCTTGCTAGAGGGACAGTCTGGCTTCGTGAGCTGGGCCCGTGGGTTCCTGGAGCTGGGATGGATGGACAACCGGACACGTTTGGCTGAGGCGCTCAGACAGTACAGTTCCCTTGAGGGAGCACGCGGTTTGCTGCTATTTCCAGAGGACGAGACAACCAGTGGGAAGGTTGGGCTTCTGAAATTCAGGTACAGTTCATAATTCATAACAATTGGGATGCAGGGACTTGGAGTGTGGATTCAGTTAGATAAGTAGAGATGATTTTCATTTATTATAGCACCTTTCACAATCTCAGGGCATCGCAGAGCATTTCACTGCCAGTAAAGGTCTTTTTTGAAGTGTAACTACTATTCTAAGTGAATGCGACAACCAATTTGCATGCAGAAACTTTCCAGGAATTCCCTTTCCAACAGTGCTGGGTGTGCCTATATCACATGGACTGCCCTGGTTCAAGAAGGCAGTTTGCCACCACCTTCTCAAGGGTAATTCAGGATGGGCAATAAATGCTGGCCTCGCCAAATGCACCCATGTTCCTCGAACAAATAATTTTTAAAAATAAATCTTGCACAAAGAGCAAGTTGTTATCATTGAGTTTTACAAAATTTTGACATTTTGGGACTAGCTCTTTATGTTTAAGGTAATGCGAAGGAGATCATGTAATCTGTTCTGAATTCTACCTGACAGTAACCCTGGGTGGTTTGATTGTCAAGAGATCTTGGATTGTTCCCCTGGGAAGAAGGTGCAAGGCACTTATAATTGGAGACAATAGCAGCAGTCTGCATCTTAACAATGGGGACTGTGCATCCAAAGCCCCATAAGTGTTCTCAGGAATGAAGAATCACATTAGATTGATTCTGGGAACATTAAACAAAAGTAAAATACTTGATCTGAGGGGTATTCTGTTCTGTGGCTTTTGACTGCAAAGAAAGCATTTAGTTAGTAGTGTTTTTAGACATTTGTTGCAGTAAATCTCTTTAAAACGTTAAATTCCAATGTGTCATTTTTCAGCTATTAATTGGAAGTTCAGTTATCAGTCCTTGCAGGGATTGTAACAACGTCTTAATGATCACATCATAGATATATATTGGGGTGTACATTGACCAGGGCTCTGCCGA
The DNA here is from genome assembly GCF_047496885.1 of Scyliorhinus torazame. Lineage (NCBI taxonomy): Eukaryota > Metazoa > Chordata > Chondrichthyes > Carcharhiniformes > Scyliorhinidae > Scyliorhinus > Scyliorhinus torazame. The sequence continues at coordinate 338,743,029 of NC_092709.1, forward strand.
GAATGTACTTGACAATCTTCAAATAGTGCCATGGGACGTTTGACACCCACATCTGAGAATAGCCCATTTCATCTGAAAGTGGCACCTCCTGACAGTGCAGCACTCCCTCAGTACTGCAATGGAGTGTCAGCTAACTTGTGTACTCAAGTTGCTGGTGGCACGCTGGTTAGCACTGCTTCCGCACCACGCCAGAGATTTGAGTTCAATTCTGGCATTGGGTGACTATGTGGAGTTTGCATATTCTCCCCGTGTCTGCGTGGGTTTCCTCCGGGTGCTCCGGTTTCCTCCCACAGTCCAAAGATGTACAGTTAGGTGGATTGTCCATGCCAAATTGCCCCTTCGATTTATGGTCATGTGTACCAAGGTACACTGAAAAGTATTGATCTGCGTACCGTCCAGGCAGATTGTTCCATACATGAAAAAAACATAGGACATACGATAAATACACAAGTAAATACATCGACATAGATATCGGGTGAAGCATACGAAGTATAGTGCTAACAGCAGTAAAGACGTGTAGAGAGATCAGTTCAAAACCATACGAGGGTCATTCAGGAGTCTGAAAACAGCGGAGAAGAAGCTGTTTTTGACCCTGAAGAGGTTGGCAGAGAGAATAACCCGGGTGGGAGGGATCTTTGATTATGCTGCCCGCTTTCCCAAGTCCGCAGGAGATGTAGACAGAGTCAATGGATGGGAGGTGGTTTCGCGTGGTGGACTGGGCTGTGTTCACGACTCTCTGTAGTTTCTTAAGCTCTTGGGCCGAGCAGTTGCCATACCAGGCTGTGATGCAGCCAGATAGAATGAACAAAGAACAAAGAAATGTACAGCACAGGAACAGGCCCTTCGGCCCTCCAAGCCCGTGCCGACCATACTGCCCGGCTAAACTACAATCTTCTACACTTCTTGGGTCCGTATCCTTCTATTCCCATCCTATTCATGTATTTGTCAAGATGCCCCTTAAATGTCCCTATCGTCCCTGCTTCCACTACCTCCTCCGGTAGTGAGTTCCAGGCACCCACTACCCTCTGCGTAAAAAACTTGCCTCGTACATCTACTCTAAACCTTGCCCCTCTCACCTTAAACCTATGCCCCCTAGTAATTGACCCCTCTACCCTGGGGAAAAGCCTCTGACTATCCACTCTGTCTATGCCCCTCATAATTTTGTATACCTCTATCAGGTCGCCCCTCAACCTCCTTCGTTCCAGTGAGAACAAACCGAGTTTATTCAACCTCTCCTCATAGCTAATGCCCTCCATACCAGGCAACATTCTGGTAAATCTCTTCTGCACCCTCTCTAAAGCCTCCACATCCTTCTGGTAGTGTGGCGACCAGAATTGAACACTATACTCCAAGTGTGGCCTAACTAAGGTTCTATACAGCTGCAACATGACTTGCCAATTCTTATACTCAATGCCCCGGCCAATGAAGGCAAGCATGCCGTATGCCTTCTTGACTACCTTCTCCACCTGTGTTGCCCCTTTCAATGACCTGTGGACCTGTAATGCTTTCTATGGTGCATCTAAAAATTGGAAGAGTCAGGGATGTGCAGGTTAGGTTACTGGAATTGGGTGGGTGCGTGAGCTGAGGAGTGGGCCTGGGTAGACCTTCTTTCGGAAGGTCGGTGCAGACATGATGGGCCGAATGACCTCCTCCTGCACTGTAGGCATTCTGTGCTGTTGGGAGACTTGAACTTGATTTTTGAGGGTTCTACCCACTGAGCCACGACTGATTACCTGAGACGCATTTCTGCTATTGTTAGAGTGGACAGGAAGGGGAATGAAATTCCAGTAAACAAACATTTGCTTTTCATTATATTGGTCTCTAAAGTACATTGAGTGTGGCTATGTGAGTGATTTGCCTGTTTGTTTTTATTCCTGTTCTAGCTCCTGGCCTTTTACTATAGATAGCATTGTTCAGCCCCTGCTACTAACGGTAAAGAGACCCTTCGTATCTGTGGTAAGTTATACTTATCTATCTATGTTGATAGAGAGGTTTTTCTTTCTCGCCCCTCTGCCGCAAACTCTCGCCATTCCCCACATCTACCCCCTTGCCTTCCCTCATCTCTCGGTCTGTACAGAATGAAACCTGTAGAGTCGTGTAAATACGCATCTGGTGGAGAGGCGCTTCCACCTTTTAGCTTGATTGTACTAGTTACTGAATTGGATGTGGAAGTGCTGGCAAGGCCAGCATTTATTCTTAATTGCTCTTGCATGATTGGCTTGCTAGGCCATTTTAGAGGCCAGGGATTGTGAAACACAGGTTTGAAGCCCAATCTGTTTTCGCCTCACTGAATTTGAACAAGGGGCCATTGGCGATTGGAAAGTTATCCTACATGGCTGTCGGGTAAGGGAGGGTTCACAATCTAAAATGCTGCTGGCCTTCCTGTGTTGGCTTATTTGAGGGACTGAAGTGTTGGGAAACAATCTCAGCACAAATCATTGCCTTTTGGGGGAGCAGCAGATTATTCCGAACACCAATTGTCTCCTGTTCTGACAACCAAACATGGAAAGTCTGCTCCCTGTTCCCTGGAATGCTGTTCCCTGGAATGTTGTATGTTCTCAACCAGCTGCTTTCTGCCATGTTGAGCAAATGCTATCTCGCTTAACAGTAAGAATCATGCTGCTCTGAAACTGCACTGGGGGATAAGCGAGGCGGATGAGAGAGGATGAAAAAAGGTGACAGGCTATTCAAGGTCTATCTATTTTAATCTGTCATGGGAGGACAGACCTGATGGAAAAGAGTTGCTGCTTCCCAAGACAAGCAGGTCTCTAGAGCCCAACTGAGCACTATTTCCTGTGTGTATTATACAATTTCTAAAACATCCCATTTGTTTAAAGCATGGACGAAATTACATCACAGAAAATTCTTACTCATCTTTCACTAAGTTCCCATTAAGGGAGTATGGTTTGGTGAAAGTGGGATTATTCACTTGCTTGTCAGGCAGGTACATGCACAGATATATACGCACACATATACATTCATGTGCACATGCCCGTTCGAAAGGACAATTGGAAAGGCAGCCTGTTCTTCACAGAAACATTGAAACTTGCAACACAGAAAGAAATTGAATCTGTGCCAGCCAAATAAAGAACTGTTCATCCTAATCCCACTTTGCAGCCCTTTCTCCATAGCCCAGTCCGTTACTGCACTTATAAATGCATATCAGTGCGTATTAGTGCCAGTTAGCCTGGAGTAATCTCTCCCTGTGGCAGAATCGCAGGGAAAGGTGTCAGTGGTAGAGCAGAATAGCATTGCAACTGAGATGAGATGTTGGGGCCTGAGATCAGGTAAAATGGGGAGTGCTTGACTGCAAGTCTCTCCTTCCCTTGGGGGGCAATAGCAAGCCTTGTGTAGAAGCTCCCGCCAGAAAATGGACTCTTGAAACCTAACAGGTTTTCCCGATAACAACGATCGATTAAAGTTCAATATTGGCAAAAACTTGTGCGATTGAGAAATAAAAATGGAACATTGGCCTTCATATCCAGGGGTCTAGAATGCAAGTGGGAAGAGGTCATGCTTCTGCTATACAAAGGTACAAAGGGATATGGAGCAAAGGTTGGTATATAGCGTTAGGTTGCAGATCAGCCATGGCCTAATTAAATGATGGAACAGACACAAGGCTTAAATGGCCTACTCTCCCTCTTGAGAGAAATTAGAAACATTCAGCCATCATGGCTGTGCCAAAGATCAGTCCAATAAAGCACACTCCTCACCATCTCTTTGTGATGTCTGATTGAACTTTGATTAATTCCAGTGCCTAATTTATTTGTTTTGCATTATTCCAAACAATTACCATTTTTGTGTTGGCACCTTCAGAAGTGATGGGGAGGGGCAACCAAGCAAAGAACCAAATCCAGACGGGCAGCCTAGAAATAGGCATTTTATGTGGATGATGTCTCAGTGATCTCATCACTGTGGGGTGGGGATTGCTTTCTTCTTATTCATGAGAGCAAGGTGGATTTGAGATGCATGGTCATGTCCCTCTTACTACGCTCCACCTCAGTTGTCAGTTCATGCATTCCCGCCTTGGTGTGGTAGGAAAAAGGATTCTCACTTGTGAAAGTTATACTATTGTTTTCCCCCCTTTCTCCCCTAGAATGTCGCCGAATCCTCTTGGGTTACCGAGCTGCTGTGGATGTTTTTTATTCCCTTCACCGTTTACCAAGTAAGGTAGTAACTGTCGCTAACTATCACTGGGGGTACAATCGGAAAGGTTGGGTGAACCTGCTCGTGTTTGGCTGATTCCTTTTGTAAGATAAGTCTGCCCCCTCCACCCCGTCTCATATTGGATGCACGCATGCAGCGTCCCATGTTAATGTTGCACACAAGACTATTGGGCTCCTTGGGGCCTCGTTGGCTTGGGGATCCTCAGCTGATTACCTAGTTTTTATGATCTGTCCGTGAGTTTTGACAGAGCAGCCTAATTTTGGTGTAATCAGTAAGCACATAAATTGAAGGATGCCATTCTGGTCATCTCACTCCCTCCAACCGTGTATGACCTCAACTCTACCAGCACCACTATTTTTGCAACTTCACCCCGCTGTCCAACAGATCCTAGTCCTATGGTTCAACAGATCCTAGTCCTACTGTTCAACAGATCCTAGCCCTATGGTTCAACAGATCCTAGTCCTACTCCATTATAAAAATGCTATTTACCCCGAAGCAGCTCACTTCTCTAGGTTTGGGCAGGGTCGGGGATGCAGGGGAATGATGTTGGTCTGGTCCACTAAATCTTGGGTAAAACTGGAGGTTTGCTGACAAATATCAATCGGTTCCTTTCTCCAGTGAATCTGGTCCATCTAACATTCACACCCAGAGCTAAATTATGTTAAACCCGTTGGCTAGAGAAAAGGGAGTTTGAAATTTTACCTGCACTCTTAATGTTGCAAGCAAATATTCTTATTGTACTTTTTTTTTTTTTAAAACAAAACAAATTGTCCTTAAAAAAAAAAAAAAAAGATGTAAGTTTGCTGTTACTCAACTGGAGTGACATGGTGGTTTTGATGCTGAGCTGGTAAGCCACAGGTTCCAAGTTTAAATCCCATAGTGGCATGTTGTGAAACCGACTTGGGGACAAGGGTGAACTTGCTGCACCATTCATTTAGAACATTGGAAAAGATGTAGTCCATTCAGCTTCTCCGGCCTGTTTTACCAACTCGATGAGATCATGGCTGATCTGCGCATCAACTCCCAATTCCCTCCAATAATGTGTTGCCTTGTGCAAGGAAATGACCATGAAAGCTGCCAGCTGCCAGGGAAGACCCAAGTGGCCAGGTCTCTGGCACTTAGTCTGGCCCTGTGGCTCAGCAGGGAAGGGGGGAGAATAGAAAAGCAATCGTGATAGATTTCTGGATAATTAGGGCTCATTCTGGGGTCGGTGGGACCTCTACAAACGGGATGGTCTACACCTGGACCAGAGGGGTACCAATATCCTGGGGGCGAAATTTGCTAATGCTCTTCGGGAGGATTTAAACTAGTTCAGCAGGGGATTGGGAAGTTGTGCGAGGAGATATGATAGGTGTTAAATGAATATTTTTCGTCAGCATTCACACAGGAAAAAGACAATGTTGTCGAGGAGAATACTGAGATTCAGGCTACTAGCTAGAAGGGCTTGAGGTTCATAAGGAGGAGGTGTTAACAATTCTGGAAAGTGTGAAAATAGATAAGTCCCCTGGGCCGGATGGGATTTATCCTAGGATTCTCTGGGATGCTAGGGAGGAGATTGCTGAGCCTTTGGCTTTGATCTTTAAGTCATCTTTGTCTACAGGAATAGTGCCAGAAGACTGGAGGATAGCAAATGTTTTGCCCTCAATCAAGAAGGGGAGTAGAGACAACCCCGGTAACTATAGACCAGTGAGCCTTACTTCTGTTGTGGGCAAAGTCTTGGAAAGGTTTATAAGAGATAGGATGTATAATCATCTGGAAAGAAATAATTTGATTAGACATAGTCAACACGGTTTTGTGAAGGGTAGGTCGTGCCTCACAAAACTTATTGAGTTCTTTGAGAAGGTGACCAAACAGGTGGAGGAGGGTAACGCAGTTGATGTGGTGTATATGGATTTCAGTAAAGCGTTTGATAAGGTTCCCCACGGTAGGCTACTGCAGAAAATACGGAGGCATTGGATTCAGGGTGATTTAGCAGTTTGGATCAGAAATTGGCTAGCTGGAAGAAGACAAAGGGTGGTGGTTGATGGGAAATGTTCAGACTGGAGTTCAGTTACTAGAGGTGTACCACAAGGATCTGTTTTGGGGCCACTGCTGTTTGTCATTTTTATAAATGACCTGGAGGAGGGCGTAGAAGGATGGGTGAGTAAATTTGCAGATGACACTAAAGTCGGTGGAGTTGTGGACAGTGCGGAAGGATGTTACAAGTTACAGAGGAACATAGATAAGCTGCAGCGCTGGGCTGAGAGGTGGCAAATGGAGTTTAATGCAAAAAAGTGTGAGGTAATTCATTTTGGAAGGAATAACAGGAGCACAGAGTACTGGGCTAATGGTAAGATTGTTGGTAGTGTGGATGAGCAGAGAGATCTCGGTGTTCATGTACATATATCCCTGAAAGTTGCCACCCAGGTTGAGAGGGTTGTTAAGAAGGCGTACGGTGTGTTAGCTTTTATTGGTAGAGGGATTGAGTTTCGGAGCCATGAGGTTATGTTGCAGCTGTACAAAACTCTGGTGCGGCCGCATTTGGAGTATTGCATGCAATTCTGGTCGCCGCATTATAGGAAGGATGTGGAAGCATTGAAAAGGGTGCAGAGGAGATTTACCAGAATGTTGCCTGGTATGGAGGGATGATCTTATGAGGGACTTGAGGCTAGATGGAGCAGATTTTGTCAGGTGTGTACAGGAAGGATTCCTGACTCAATATGTAGATAGCCCGACTAGGAGGGAGGCCATATTGGACTTGGTGCTCGGCAATGTCAAGGCCAGGTGTCAGATGTCTTGGTAGGAGAGCATTTTGATGACAGTGACTACAACTCCTTGACCTTTACCATACTCATGGAGAGGGATAGGAACACACAGTATGGGAAGGTATTTAATTGGGGGAGGGGAAATTATACTGCTATTAGACAGGAGCGGAGGAGCATAAAGTGGGAACAATTGTTCTTGGGGAAATGCACAACAGTTCTATGTTCTAATGTGGGGATTGTTTAAGGAGCACATGCTGCGAGTGCTGAATTGGTTTGTCCCACTGAGACGAGGAAGGAATGGTAAGATGAAGGAGCCTTAGATGACAAGAGAAGTGGAGCTTCTAGTCAAGAGGAAGAAGGATGCTTACGTAAGGTTGAGGAAGCAATGATCTGACTCGGCTCTAGAGGGTTACAAGGTAGCCAGGAAGGAACTCAAAAATGAGCTGAGGAGAGCTAGATGGGGGCATGAAAAAGCCATGGCGGGAAGGATTAAGGAAAACCCTTAGGCATTCTACACTTAAGTGAGAAATAAGAGAATGATCAGAGTGAGAGTAGGGCCGATCAGGGATAGTGGAGGGAACTTGTGCCTGGAGTCTGAAGAGATGGGGGAGGCCCTAAATGAATATTTTGCTTCAGTATTCACTAGAGAGAGGGACCTTGTTTCCCATGAGAACAGTGTGAACCAGGTTAATAGGCTCGAACAGGTTGATATTAAGGAGGATGTGCTGGAAATTTTGAAAAGCATCAGGATCCCTGGGCCTGACGGGATATACCCAAGGTTACTACAGGAAGCGAGGGAGGAGATTGCTGCGCCGTTGGCGATGATCTTTGCGTCCTCACTCTCCACTGGAGTAGTACCGGATGATTGGAGGGAGGCGAATGTTGTTCTCCTATTCAAGAAAGGGAATAGGGAAATCCCTGGGAATTATAGACCCATCAGTCTTGCGTCTGTGGTGAGCTAAATATTGGAAAGGATTCTGAGAGATAGGATTTATGAATTTTTAGTAAAACATACTTTGATTAAAAATAGTCAGCATGGCTTTGTGAGGGCAGGTCATGCCTCACAAGCCTCATTGAATTCTTTGAGAATGTGACAAGACACATTGATGAAGGTCGGGCAGTGGATGTGGTGTATATGGATTTCAGTAAGACATTTGATAAGGTTCCCCATGGTAGGCTCATTCAGAACGTTAGGGGGCATGGGTACAGGAAAAGTTGGCTGTCTGGATACAGAATTGGCTGGTCGAAAGAAGACAGCGAGTGGTAGTGGACGGAAAGTATTCCGCCTGGAGGTCGGTGACAAGTGGTGTCCCGCAAGGATCTGTTCTGGGACCTCTACTCTTTGATGTTTTTTGATCCAAATGACTTGGATGAGGAAGTGGAAGGGTGGGTTAGTAAGTTTTGTCGATGACACAAAGGTTGGTGGAGCTGTAGATAGTGTTGAGGGTTGTTGCAGGTTACAACGGGACATTGACAGGATGCAGAGCTCGGCTGAGAAGTGGCAGATGGAGTTCAACCATGATAAATGTGAAGTGATTCATTTTGGAAGGTCGAATTTGAATGCTGAATACAGGGTTAAAGGCAGGATTCTTGGAAGTGTGGAGGAACAGAGGGATCTTGGGGTCCACGTACATAGATCCCTCAAAGTTGCCACCCAGGTTGATAGGGTTGTTAAGAAGGGGGATTGAGTTTAAGAGCCGCGAGGTTTTGCTGCAGCTTTATAAAACTCTAGTTAGACCACACTTGGAATATTGTGTCCAGTTCTGGTCGCCTCATTCTAGGAAGGATGTGGATGATTTGGAGAGGGTGCAGGGGAGATTTAACAGGATGCTGCCTGGACTGGGGGGGCATGTCTTATGAAGAAAGGTTGAGGGAGCTAGGGCTTTTCTCACTGGAGCGAAGAAGGCAGAGAGGTGACTTGATAGAGGTGTACAAGATGATGAGAGGCATGGATAGAGTGGATAGCCAGAGACTTTTCCCCAGGGTGGAAATGGCTGTCACGAGGGGGACATAATTTTAAAGTGATTGGAGGAAGGTATAGGGGAGATGTCAGAGGTAGGTTCTTTACACAGAGAGTGGTGGATGTGTGGAATGCACTGCCAGTAGAGGTGGTCGAGTCAGAGTCATTAGGGACATTTAAGCGACTCTTAGACAGCCACATGGACAGCAGTAAATTGAAGGGGTGCAGGTTAGGTTGATCTTAGATTAGGATAAATGGTCGGCACAACATCGTGGGCTGAAGAGCCTGTACTGTGCTGTACTGTTCTATGTTCTATTATTGTAAACCCCACCCCTCCCTCCCTCCCAACCCGTTCAGTAGTGCCATTCAGAAAAGGAAGCAGCGCACTCCTATCAGAACTCCAGTACCACATGCTGCGGTTGACTCTTCATGGTCTCAACTAGAGCAAGAAATAATACTGCCTTGTCAGAACGGATTGTCTAAAGTACCGAGTGTCAGCTTGACTCAGTAATAGCACTCGTTCCTCCAATCAGGGTTATGGGTTCCAGCCCCATGCCAGGACTTGAGCATGTCGATGCTGCACCCGACACTGGAGTGTCAGTGATATAAAGCAACATCTTCTCCTTCAAGTGGGTGCAAAAGAGCAAGGCATTCTGGAATCCTGGTCAGTGCTCTCCCTCAAACAAACACCAAAAGCAGATTAACTCGTCGATTGCCTCATTGCTGTTTGTGGGAACTACAAAAGTGCTTAATTGGCTGTAACATCCTGAGGAGCGTTCAAATGCAAGTTTTTCCTTTTCCTATTACAGAACTTGTCGTCTTGAGTCTCACCTCCACGTCACTCAGTTATGAGCTTAGGATCTGCTGAAAGTTAAGATGCAAATTTGAAGGATTTTGTTGCTTCTCTGAAGATGAAAAAAACGCCTGCCTGTAATTTTCTCCTTGACATTCTCCTCTCTCCCTTTAACTAAGACTGGGGTAGCCGATCACCAATGTCAAAAGTCCTTTTGTGTTTCTGCCAATTGGCAATTTATATCTTGAAACTGCCCTTTTCTGTCTGTTCTGGCAGCTTGCTAGAGAAGTGCAAAACCTATCTCTGCTCCATGCTATCCCTGTCGTACCTTACCTTATTTATTCTGCTGCAAATATGTAACTGATTTTGCCTTAAAAGATGCAGTGGTCTCTTCCTCAGCCAACCCCGGTGACAAAGCATTCGATGCTCTATGCCTGTAAAGAAATGTATCCTTATATTCCTCTTCACTCTCTGGCAATTTCCCCTATCCAAAAACTTTATAATTTAAAAATCTCTATTAAGTCTTCTCTGATCCATTGAAAGTATCTTCACTAGTGCCTTCCAACTCTAATTTTCCACCTCGGCATCATTCAGGTGTAGCTGCACTACATGGCTTACAATAAGTGACTTAATATCTTTTCTGTAGTTGGGCATCTAAAATACCAGTGCTCAATTCTAATCATGGTCTAATGAATGTTTGATACAGATTTATCATTTATTCTTTGCTCTTGCACTCTTATGTCCAGATTTCTAAGATCCAGCATGTTTTGGACCTTTCCTTCATTGCAGTATCTCCCCCTTTGGTATGGTAGCACAGTGGTTACAGTGCTGGTCTTGGCAGCATAGAGGTCATGAATTCAATTTCAAGATAGCAAGTTGATGAATTTAATTCAATGTACTCTGTAACTTGCGAGCTATGACGATGCCAGGTTATTATATACAGCCAGCTGCTCACTAAAGAGGAGTGATTCCACTGCCCTTAGTCTGTCCCACTAGCATGCAATTCCAGCTCCACACTATCTGGTGACTCTGGGTGGCCTCAGGTTAACTAGCAATGGCCAACAAATGCTGCCCATGCACAAATAAAATATTTAAATTACTCTTTATCTACACTCTTAAGTGCCTTGTCATTGTATTTCTTCCCATCTAAGTACTCCTTCACACTTACCCATATTAAACTGCACTTGTCTGCCTATTTTATCAATGTTCAGAAGTCACACTTCGACAGTGAGTATTAGCAGGTTATTTCAGATATGGGTAGGTAGATAGTGCTTGGAAGTAGGAACCTTGCCTACTTTTGCCCTCTACCAAGACTATAAATGCTATCTAGCTGAGATCAGCTAAGGGTTGGTGTCAGTCAAAACTGCTGTTGATGTATCTCACCTAGGCAACAGACAAGCTGTCATCAATTTAATCTTGCTTCACAGAACTATCCAAAGTTACGTTTAAGTAGCCTTAGGAATACCAGCTATCAATTTATTTTGGGTCAGGAAGCAAGGTTGTATGAATGCAAAAGTAGCTGGCTGTGCCTATCCTTATAGTTCTGTGTTTTTTGGTTCTTGTAGGTGGCTATCCAGCATGTCCCAAATGGATGAAGAGCCAGAGGAAGAATTTGCAGCCAGAGTCCAGGAGGTAAGTTGTTTGATAATCGGGACATGCTCCTGGGGCATTAACTCTGAAATATGGGCGGAATGGTAGCGCAGTGGTTAGCACTGCTGCCTTATGGCGCAGAGAACCCGGGTTCGATCCCGGCCCCAGGTCACTGTCCGTGTGGAGTTTGCACATTCTCCCCGTGTCTGTGTGGGTCTCACTCCCACAACCCAAAGATGTGCAGAGTAGGTGGATTGGCCACGCTTAATTGCCCCTTAATTGGAAAAGAAAATTAATTGGGTACTTTACATTTTTTTTAAACTCTGAATCAAGAGCCCTAAATTACAGCAGTGGCGACAGCTTGAACTTACAACTTTGGCAACTAAAGCATGTTAGATAAATCTTTTTTTCTGATAAGATTTGAAAGGCTAGTTTCACTTATGTGAGAACGTTCATTATTGTTTCAAAGCAGTCATCTTAAGACTAGATATAGAGCAGTGCATGCAGTCCTGTGGCTTGGGTGTAAATAACTTTGCAGGAATTGCAAACACTGTGTATTCAGGCCTGTTTGTGGCACTACGCCTTGAAGGTAGCTGAAGTTTCTTTTGAGCTTTGCATCGTGTTGTTTCTCAGATGTTTTCTAATATTTAAATTAATTCTTACTTTAACCATAATTATTAAAGCTTTATTCACTCACTAAAAGTAGCGATTTAAATTAATAAGGCCATATAAAACAAAGCACGGGGTTCATTTTTCAAGAGTGGGGACCAATTTGATAAATGGGAGAAGTTCAATGTTAAATCTTGGTCAATCATCTCTATTTTATAAAATGAATTGAGAGGGTACTGGAGAAGGTGCATAAAGATTTACTAGAACAAACTTCTAATCTCTTCGTATCAGGAAAGGTTGCACAAGCAGGTACTGGTTTCTCTATAAAAAGAGAAGACTAAGGTTAGGAGGGATTATTGGGTTACGGGGATAGGGTGGAAGGTGAGGGCTTGATGTAGGTCGGTGCAGACTCAATGGGCCGAATGGCCTCCTTCTGCATTGTATGTCTTTAAGTTATGAAGGGTTCGGTCAGATACCGGAATCAGATTCACCAGTAAATCCAATAGCAAATTCAGGATACATTTCTTGACTGAGAGTAGTTAGAATATGAAGCTGGCGACCACATGGAGTAGATGATGGATTTAAAGGACACCTAAATAAACACATGAGGGAGAATGTTAAAGAAGGATATATGTCAATGTGTTGAGATTAAGTAGGGAAATGGATGCCTGTGTGGGGCATACACAGTAGCACAAGTGGATAGCACTGTGGCTTCACAGCGCCAGGGTCCCAGGTTCGATTCCCCGCTGGGTCACTGCCTGTGTGGAGTCTGCACGTTCTCCCCGTGTCTGCGTGGGTTTCCTCCGGGTGCTCCGGTTTCCTCCCACGTGCAGGTTAGGTAAATTGACCACGCTAAATTGCCCTTGGTGTCCAAAAAGGTTAGGAGGGATTATTGGGTTACGGGGTAGGGTGGAAGGTGAGGGCTTAATGTAGGTCGGTGCAGACTCGATGGGCCGAATGGCCTCCTTCTGCACTGTACTATGTTCATAACCACATACATCTTTTGAGCCGAATGGCCTGCTTCTGAGCTGTAAACCCTTTGTGATGCATCATATTCCACATTAAAAAATAATTGAAGAAAATGTGAAAGAATCTCTAATCGTAGCTGGTTGACTGAGGTTGTTGAGAAAACCTCTCTGAAAGTGGATGAGCTGGTTGTGGGAGCCCTAGAGGTGAAGACTGATGTATTTGTGTTGCTATAAAGATTGTACATGCAGTTATAAGACTTATGAGCAGAAGTAGGCCTGCTCCACATTTCAATAAGGTAAGGCTGATCTGGTTGTGAAATCAACTTCACCTACCTGTTTGGCCCCCAAAGATACATAGAAGATATGAGCAGGAGGAGGCCTTTTGGCCCTTCGTCACGATCATGTCGGATCATCCAACTCAATAGCCTAATCCTGCTTTCTCCATCCCATTCTCCCCAAGTGCTATATCTCGCCGCCTCTTGAATATATTCAATGTTTTAGCATAACTCTCCTTTGTCTATCAAAAATCTGACCAACTCTGCCTTGAATAAATTCAATGACCCCACCCTCCACTGTTCCCTGGGGAAGAGAGTCCCACATACTAGTGGCCCTCAGGGGAAAAAAACCTCCTCATCTCCATCTTATTCTTAAACTGTGTCCCTTAGTTCCACTGGGAACATCCTCCTGGACTTTCTCCATTTAAGTAATATACTTTTATACTTTTCCTATCAAAATGACGAAGTTCACATCTTTCTGCATTAGACTCCATCAGTCACATTTTCTGCGTACTCATTTAACCTATCTTTATCCCTTTGCAGACTCTTTACCTCCTCTTGACAACTTGCTTTCCAACTTATCTTAGTGCCATTGCACATTCGGCTACCATACATTCAGTTCCTTCATCCAAATCATTGATGTAAATTATAAATAATTGTGTCCCCAGCACTAATCCCTGTGGCACTCCACTAGTCACAGTTTGACGACCCAAAAATATCTGTTTATCCTTACTCTGTTTCCTGTTAACCAATCCTTTATTCATGCTGAGGTCTTACCCATCGTGTGCAGTAACCTTTGATGTGGCACCTTGTCACACTTGGAATGCCAAGTCCACCACATCTACAAGTTCCCCATTACCCACCTTGCTTGCTGCTTCCTCAGAAAACTATTTAAACACAGTTTCCTTTTCACAAAGCAATGTTAATTCTGCCTGATCACGTTCTGATGTTCTAAGTATCCTGCTATAACATCCACAATAATGTGTTCTAGCACTTTCCCAATGATAGATGTTTGGCTAACTGGCTTGTAGTTTCCTGCTTTCTACCTCCTTCCCTACTTGAATGAAGGTGTTACAATGTCTACTTTCCATCCTCTGGGAACCTTCCAAAATTGAAGGATTTTTTGAGATTACAACCAATGCATCTAATATCTCTGCATCTATTATCTTTGCAGCCACTTTTAGGACACTAGGATATGGCCATCTGCTCCTGGACACTTGGCAACCTTTGGACCCAATAATTTGCCCAACATTTTTTCCCTAGTGATGGTGATTGTTTTAAATTCCTCCCTCCTTTCCATCTCTTGATTTTGAAGTATCTGTGGGAAGCTTTCCTTTTGGACCAAGTAAGGGCAGAAGGTTTTTTTTTAAAGTTAGGGTATCATGATTGGCACAGACTTGGAGGGCCAAAGGGCCTGTTCCTGTGCTGTACTTTTCTTTGTTCTTCCACAGTGACGACAGACACTACCTGTGTTAATGCCTCTGCCATTTACTTGTTTTCCATTATAAGAGTCAAAGCTGTCAAGCACGATTGGGAATTTTGCAGATGACACAAAGATTGGCCGAGTGGTGGACTGTGAAAATAGCTACAATCTCCAGAATGATATAATAATCTTTTATTGTCACAAGTAGACGTACATTAACACTGCAATGAAGTTCCTGTGCAAATCCCTAGTCGCCACATCCCGGCATCTGTTTGGGTACACAGAGGGAGAATTCAGGATATCCATAGATGGGTTGGTGGAGTGGGCAGTAAAGTGGCAGATGGAATTTAACACAGAGAAGTGTGAGGTCATACATTTAGGAAGGTCAAACAGTTATAGGGAGTACACAATAAATAGGAATGTACTCAGAGGAGTAGATGAAGTGAGAGATCATGGCGTACAAGTGCACAGTTCCTAAAGGCAGCCGTTCAAGTAGACAAGGTTGTAAAGAAAGCATATGGAATGCTCTCCTTCATTGGAAGAGATATTGAATATAAAAGTATTGGGCGCAGTTCTGGTCACCACTTTACAGGAAGGACACAGTTGCTCTGGAGGGAGTTCAGAGGAGGTTTACAAGAATATTGCCAGGGTTAGAGGTGTGGCTATGAGGAAAGATTGAATCGGTTGAGGTTATTTTCCTTGGAACAAAGAAGGCTGAGGGGTGACTTAATTGACTTGTACAAAATTATGAGGGGAAGCGATAGTGAACAGAATAAAATTGTTTCTCTTGGTGGAGAATTCTATAACCACAGATTCAAGATAAGAGACAGAAGGTGTAGAGGGGACATGGGAAAGAATGTTTTCACGCAGTGGGTAGTGGGATTCTGGAATTCACTGCCCAAGTTGGAGGTGGAGACCCTAAACTCTTTTAAAAAGTACCTGGATCTGCACCTTAAGTGCTGTAAGCTGCAGGACTGTGGACCGGATGCAAGAAGGTGGGATGAGAAAGGGCACCTGGTGGTCCTCGGGCTGGCATGGACATGATGGGTCGAATGGCCTCCTCCTGTGCTGTAACTTTTCAATGGTTCCAAGTCTATCACCTCCTGTCAGTCCTCTCACCACCTCCTCTTTTAGGTCCATTTAACCCTTCGTACCTGTCCCACCATTCAATGAGAACATGGCTGATCTGTGACCTAACTCTTGCCGGGAATTGGCTACTCTCTGGTACCTTGCATGAATTTCCAGTCTTCATTTATGAATATTGGAAGTTTTTTTGACTGGAGGACATGCGCACGCAAGGCCAATCCTGTTATGGCTGAACATCCGCAGCCTTTTGATTGACTATTTTTGAGCCTTTCCTTGCTGCAGGTGAGTCCCAGCATCTCAAATGATGCCATGGCTCGAGGTTAACTCATTCCTCACAGACTGAAGATTAAACGTCAGGCCTTCCAGTTTCTTTAACATAATGCTAGATTCTCCTTGCTTCTTCTTAACTCTATAATCTCCTCCACTCTACAGTTAGCCCTCCTAGTTCATCCAATTCTTGACTTTTTGTTCATTTTTCACTTACTGTAATTGGCAAAAGAACTGGAGGCGACATGAGTGATGAAAAGAATTTATGCAGTAAGTTGTTGTGATCTGGAATACAGTGCCTGAACAAGCGGTGGAAGCAGTTTCAGTGGTAACTTTAAATAAAGAATTGGATAAATGCTTGAAGGGGAAAAGGAGTGTAGGACTGTGCGGAACAAACAAGGGGGTAAGGCTAATTGGATTGCTCAACGCAGGCATTGCAGGCAAAACGGCTTCTTTTTGTGTTGTACCAGTCTGATTCTATAAATGCAGCGGGCATTGTCTCGTGTCCGTTTCCTCTTGTTTTGTTCTCTGGATGCAGAGTTGCTTCAATAACAGCAGTACTCAGCTCATCATTGCCTTTTTGTCTCCAAATGTTGTTAGCATTTAGCTATGGAACTTGGGGTTGTATCGACTCAGCATACCAAGTCTGACAAAGTGGAATACCTCAAAAGAATGAAGCACATGACACCGCAAGCGGCCAGCTCAGGTCAGGATTGCATTCTGGCAGCTTGCCTTCGTACTCTGTGGCTGTTTTCATGCTCGGGGGAAAAGCTTTTTGTACATAACAAATAGAAGTCAAGTTGTAACAAAAATGCAAAGTCGTCCATTCAACACCCAAGATGTAAACCTGCAGCATTCAAAGTACGATTTGCAAAACACAAGAAAAGCAAATTAATCGGATGTGTAGGATCATAGGAAGAGGAAGACTCTTGAGACTGTTCCACAATTAAATGAGATCATGGCTAATCAGTGATCTAACTCCATAGACCTGCTTTTGCCCTAGATTTAACATCAAGCATTGACCTAGCATCATCGTCCCTTTACGAAGAGCTCCACCTTCAGTATCAACAGAACGGTTAATGAACAGAGCTCTAACCTGGCTGTACCTGTTGACCCCTGGTGGGAGCAGTCTCGATGGGCCACATGGTCTGCTCCTGTTCCTCCTTCTGACTCCAATTGTAGTAACATGCTTTCTTGACCTTCATTTTATCCAATATTGAGCAACTATTCAAATCTGCTCTCACCACATCCCTCAAACCCTTTAGGGCAGCATGATAGCTCAATGGTTAGCACAGTAGCACAGCTCCAGGGTCCCAGGTTCGATTCCCGGCTTGGGACACAGTCTGTGCGGAATCTGCGCGTCCTCCCCGTGTCTGCGTGGGTTTCCTCCGGGTGCTCTGGTTTCCTCCCACAGTCCAAAGATGTGCAGGTTAGGTGGATTAGCCATGCTAAATTGCCCTTGGTGTCCAAAAAGGTTAGGTGGGGTTATTGGGTTATGAGGTGAAGGCGTGGGCTTAAGTAGGGTGCTCTTTCCGAGGGCTGGTGCAGACTTGATGGACTGAATGGCCTCCTTCTGCACTGTAAATTGTATGATAAACCCTCTGTCACTGTCAAGTACCCTGCCATATTCCAAGGTCTGTGCACCTTGTCACCTCCCAGGCCTCTGACCACCTCCCGCAACTTTGTGTTCTTCAACACAATTCTGTCTTTCCAAGACCATGGAAAAGTACCTAACCTGAGATGCATACTGACTGGCAGAGACTGTGACCCTAATGCATTTTTCCTCCTTGATCACCCAGTCCTCATCTACAGTGGCTGATCCAGTTGTCCAGCTCAGTGGGACTGCCTTTGCTTGCTTCCATTCTTGTTAACCTGATCATAACCTTGGCATCCTGGTGAATGGCTGTTCTTGGTTGACTAAGAATCCTCTTTGTTGCATACGTGCTGCCATTGATGCTTTTATACCTCTGACATATGCTGTCAGACCGCTGGATTTGCATCCAGTTTTGGATGATTTGCAAGTTCCTGTAACTAAACATTGGGAAAACTGAAGCCATTGCTGTGGCTCTGGAGTCACATGTAGGTAAGAACAGCAGATTTTCTGTCTTAAAGGACATTAATGAACCAGATGGGCTTTTACAACAGTCGACAATGACTTTTCATTAGACTTTTAATTCCAGATTTTTATTGAATTCAAATTTCAGCATGTGCCGTGGTGGGATACCAACCCAGGTCCCCAGAGCATTATCTGGGTCTCTGGAATACTAGTCCAGTGACAATACCACGAGGCTAACGTCTCCCCTCTCCAGCCACTTTTCCAGAATATTTGCAGCCTCAGCATTGTGTCCAGCCATGAGATGAGGTTCTAACCCCATATCTTGCCATCAATAAAGGCTGACTGCTACCCACCTCGCGTGATAATCCCTGCCTTCGCCACATCAGCTGCTGAGAATTCGAATTGTACATTTTTCTCCCCTTCAGCTCTGTTTCTTCCATTCCTCTCTCGCGAGGGTCCCAATTCTCCACCCTCCATGTGCCACACAAAGCCATAACTCTACTGGAGGTCCGAAGGGCCTGGTCCTATGCTGTATTGTACTGCCCAGATCTTATTCTGAGCTGTCACAGTCGCCCACCACCAGTCCTCTCTGACTCGTATATCGGCTCCCAGTCCCCTAACACCTCCAATTTCAAATTCTCATCCTCATGTCCCACAGCCTCCTTCCCTTTGATACTGGGGCTACAGTAACATGGTGGTAATGCCACTGGACTATAATCCAAGGGAATGAGTTCAAATTCCACTACGGCAACTGGGAAAATTCAGATGAATTAATCTGGAATAAAAGTTGTAATGGTGACCATGGAACCGCTGTTGTAAAAACCCATGTGGTTCACTCACCCTTTTAGGAAGGAAATCTGCCATTATTACCTGGTGTGATATATATATATATGACCGCAGACCCACATTAATATGGTGAACACTCAAGTGCCCTGTGAAATGTCCTCGCAAGCTGTATAGGGATGCGCAATCCATGTTGGCCTTGCCAGTGATGCCCATAACGCTTCAATTAATTAAAAAAAACTTGGAGCATTCATCCGCCAACCATGTGCCAAATAGAAAAGGAACCTTCGGCTGCAGGATCCCATTGATCACCAGGGCATTTGGGGATAGACAACAAATGCTGGCCTAACCAGTGAAGCCCACATCCCGTAAAAATTCATCTTTAAAAAACTCTCGAGAGCCCTCTCTACAAAACCACGCCTTCCACCAGTCTTTTGGTTGGGATTCCTCGGTCTGAGGTCCTTGTTCCCTTATGGAGTTCCTTCCTTGGGCTACGTTAAAGGCAACACAAAGGTGGCATTAGCAGTAGCTTGATGTGAAAATATTTTTCAGATTTTTTTTCCACACGGAAAATCCTAAGAGGCTCTATAGACGTATTGGTGCTGAGAAAGGGGGAATGTGAAATGACTTGGGTCAGTGGGGGATGAGAACTAAATTTGGAAGCTCTGACCATTTTGTTTCAACAGCCAACAGCCAGCCTTCTGGAAATCGAGCTCGGACCTTCCTCCCGGGCCTCAGCATTAGCAGTTTGTCTGCAGAGGATGTTCGGATTGCTGGAATGGCAAAGCAAGTCAAAGAGGTGCTGCCTCACGTCCCACTCAATGTCATTCAGATGGACCTAGGTAGGACGTCAGGTTTTTTTTCCCTTGCTCAAATTGTTTTCCGCTTGTTTTTCCCTCTTTTACTCGCACATAATAGCGGGGAGCTTGCACTCTTATAATAATCTTTATTAATGTCACACGTGGGCTTCCATCAACACTGTAATGAAGTTACTGTGAAAAGCCCCTAGTCGCCACATCCCGGTGCCTGTTTGGGTACACTGAGGGAGAATTCAGAATGTCTAATTCACCTAACAAGTACGTCTTTCAGGACTTGGAGGAAACTGGAGCACCCGGAGGAAACCCACACGGACACAGGGAGAACGTGCAGACTCCGCATAGACAGTGACCCAAGCCAGGAATCGAACCCGGGTCCCTGGTGCTGTGAAGCAACAATGCTAACCACTGTGCTACCGTGCAGCTGATAGCTACTTTGCTATTATTGTTTAAGACCACTAACATTTGATTGGTGATTTGTTATCTTTCCACTCAATCTTTCTCTCCCTTACCTGGCCCCTGCTCAGGTTGTGTATGACCATCAACAACTGTTGGTCTGGTACCTCACCCACATGATGGTTTTTCAAGTTCATTCTTCAAATTGGCAGCCAGAAAGTTTAAAATCAATTAAACGGCATTTGGAATGAAAAGCTGGCATTGGTAAACTACCAGATTGTTGTTAAGAACCCTTCTGGTTCTATAATGCTCTCAAGACAAGGAGATCTGCTGTGCTTACCCCGTCTGACTTGTATGTGACTCCAGACCTAAAGCAATGGAGTTGACTCTGAACTACCCTCCTAAATAGTATAGCAGAGCAAGCAGTTTTATTCAAGGCAAAATCTCCTTCTCAAGAGCAGCCAGAGATTGGCAATAATGCTGGCCCAGCAATGCCATCATCCTGTGAATGAGTTTTTAAAAAAGGTGCTGTACATTTTTTTATTTACTGACCAGAAATCATTCATTTTGTTTGTTTGCTGCTTTAGTGTATTGAGGCCAGTGGCGGTCCCAATCACTGTTTCAAAAATGACCTGACACACAAGTTTATTAAACATATAGTTTATTGTGCAGTGTGCCCACCTCTCAAACATCAGCAGGGCTTGTTACTGACTCTCTGACAGCAATAGTTTTTCTTAAGGGTAAAGTTTTTAATTGTCAGCTGTGGCCTAGCAAGCAGCACTCTAACTTCTGAGTCAGATTATAGGTTCAAACCAACTCTGCAGAAACTGGGCGCGTGACCAGGCTGATATGTCCAGTGCAGTACTCGGGGAGTGCCATCTTAAATGAGAACCGAGAGAGATCCTGTGTGCCCATTTAGGTCAAACATTAAAGATCCCATGATACTGTTTCAAAGTTTTCCCTTGTGTCTCAGCCAATGTTTAGCCCTCAACCAACATTGTGAAAAAGAAGAACAGATATCTGTCATCGTCACATTGCTGTTTGTGGCCCTTTCTATGCGCAGATGAGCTGCTGCGTTTCATACATTGCAATAAATGCTTCATCGCTGTCAAACACTTTGGCATGGCCAGAGGTTGGGAACAGCATATTATAAGTGCAAGGCTTTCTTTAATGCATTGTGATCCTTTTCTTGTCTGGACGTGCTGTAATGTTTGAGCCATTGCTTTAAAATGTGGATGATCCACTTGAAAATGCACATATTTATCATTGTCCTGTTTCTGCCATTGGAGGGCACTGTAACCTTTACAAAGCTGCCAATGTGTAGTGTGGAAATCGACAGAAAGGAGTGACTCCCTCTTTATGCCTCAGAAGTGGGCAGCAGGGTAGCACAAGTGGAGGGTCCCAGGTTTGATTCCCCGCTGGGTCACTGTCTGTGCGGAGTCTGCACGTTCTCCCCGTGTCTGCGTGGGTTTCCTCCGGATGCTCCGGTTTCCTCCCACAGTCCAAAGACGTGCAGGTTAGGTCGATTGACCATGATAAATTGCCCTTAGTGACCTAAAAGGTTAGATGGGGTTATTGGGATAGGGTGGAAGTGAGGGCTTAAGTGGGTTGGTACAGACTCGATGGGCCGAATGGCCTCCTTCTGCACTGTATGTTCTATGTAATTATATGCAAAAAAGTGACACAGGGCATTTGCTCACTGCAAGTGCTCTTCAGATCTGATTCTCTGGCTGCAATATTTGAAGTGGTCACACGGAACAGAGACCTGAGAGATTTTGCGCGCAAATGTTTGAAGATGGTAGGACAGATTAACAAAGCAGTCACTGCGCTGAGGACCCAGGTTCGAATCCCGGCCCTGTCCGTATGGAGTTTGCACATTCTCCCCGTGTTGCGTGGGTTTCACCCCCACAACCCAAAGATGTGCAGGTTAGGTGGATTGGCCACACTAAATTGCCTCTTAATTGGAAAAAAATTAATTTGGTACTCTAAATTTATTTTTAAAAAGCAGTCACTAAAGCATGCGGGATCCTGGGCTTAGTAAGTAGAGGCATAGGGTAGATATCCGAGGCGTTTATGGTAAACTTGCATAAAGCACTTGTTCAGGGCCCGTTAGAGTATCACATCCAATTTTTGGACCATTCATTTTAGGATGGGGTGAAGACTATTGAGAGTGCAGAATAGATTTGCTAGAATGGTTCCAGAGATTGAGGGATTATAACTGTAACAACAGTAATTTATATTCATACAGCTCCTTTCACATAATAATAAAAGCAACTTACTGTGGATGTTGGAATCTGAATTCAAAGAGAAAATGCTGGAAAATCTCAGCAGGTCTGGTAGCATCTGTAGAGAAAAGAGCTAACGTTTTGAGTCCAGGTGACCCTTTGTCAAAGCTAAAAGACAGAGAACGTGGAAAATATTTATACTGTGGAGTGAGAGAATCATCTTTCATTCTCTCACTCCACAGTATACATTAGTATTGCAAGGTGTTTGAGGCAATGCTATTTTAAAAAAGAGACATAAAGCCACATGGAAAGCAGTAAGTTTTAAGAAGGAGAGTGTTTTAGGGAGGAAATTCCAGAGCTTGGGTCCTTGGCAGCAGATTGTATGGCAACCAATAGTGGAGCAATTAAGGATGTCAAGCGGCAGAATTGGAAGGACACAGATCTACGCTGAGATTACAGAGATGGGGATAAAAAATTTAAAATCGAAACTTAACTGAACCAGGAACCAATGTCAATTTTGCCACGGGCAATTAGGGATGGGCAATAAATGCTGGCCTGGCCAGTGACACCCATACCTGTGAAATTAAAAAATAAAAAGAACAGGGTGAGGATGGCGATGGATGAACAGGACTTGGTGTGGGTCAGGTAACAGGCAGCAGAATTTTAGATGAACTCAAGTGGGAGATGGGAGTCCGGACAGGAGTCCATTAAAACATGATCATGGCATAAAGTCCGAAGGTGAAAGAAGACTGATGTCATCAAAGTAGTTCTTCACTGACGGATGTCAGTTTGTATCTTCAAAGCCTGAGTGAATGTCTGGTGGGTTAGATTGCTCACTCTTTACCCAACTCGGCCCTCTTTTGTTCTCTTGTTTTAAGTTGGGTGAAGGTTGTATAGATTTAAATGAAGGGTGAGCAATCCTTCTCCAGCTTATAACCTGGATGAATGAAGATAAATGCTTACTTTAAAGAGCATTCCGTGTTTTAGCTGACATTTCAGTACACAACTGAGGGAGTACTGCACTGTTGAATGTGTCTTTAAACCATGCCTCCCCCCCCCATCTGGCCTCTCAGGTGGATATAAAAAACCACGTTGAATTTATTTTGAAGGTGAGCAGAATTTTTTTTCATGGTGTCCTGGCTGGTATTTATCCCACAAGTACCATCACTAAAAAAAATCTCTTTATCTGGTTAATCTTACTATTTGTGGGAGCTTGCTGTGCTCAAATTGTTGCAGTTCCTCCATTACAACAGTAACTGCACTTTAGAAATACTTCAAAGACTGTAAAGTGCTTTGGGATGACCTGAAGTGCTATATAAATGCAAGTTCATTATATTTCTGTCTTGGTAAATTGGGAATTGTATCCGTGTATTCTTTACAAGCTAACTCTTGATGTGGTGCTGTTTTTTATATAGCTTTTTGAGTGTTGGCTGGGCTTTGAGCTGCCAGTCTACATGGTCCAAAGCTTGTCCATTGACCTTGCTTTCCTCTTCACTTGCTCAGTAATAACGAAATGTGTTGACACGACCATTACAAACCTGCTGGAAGGGAGAGTACAATTCACCCCAGAAGAAGTGTCGGTCAGTCCCTCCAGCATATCTTTGTCAAGTAAGCCTCACCTGGCACCCAGCAAATTGGTCACCTCGCTGAAGAAGGTACCAAAGGATGCACCTAATGCCAAGGTAAACATCAGTGCTACATCTATCCACTTTAAACTAGCAGCCTCCTGATTGCACCCCACCCTCGTGTCTTTAGTCAGTATTCAAGTAAGCTTGCTGGGTCAGCTTGAGCGGTCTGGCAGGAAGACCCTTTAAATTATGTCTTTGAATAACTCTTACCTTTGGTTGGATCCTCTATTATATAAATGACGCTTGTCAGGACCATGTATAAGTATAAAAGCAAGGGATTGAAAGCTTGCATTTCTCTTTCTTTGGCTCATCGATCCAAGACCTGTGTATGATCCGTTTCGTGGGGTCTCTTTCCCCCCCCAAACATTTTGTTAGTCTATGATCAGCTTTTAAGAAATCCAGAATCCCATTCTTCCCCATACATCCACTGAAATCCAAAGCAATTACTGGTTGTATGGAACTTTAATATTCTAGCAAAGAGAGACATGTGGTGTCATTCTCCGACCCCCAGCGGGTTGGAGAATCGCCGGGGGCTGCCGTGAATCCCGCCCCCGCCGGTTGCCGAAGTCTCCGGTACCGGATATTCGGTGGGGGCGGGAATCGGGCCGTGCCGGTTGGCGGGCCCCCCCGCTGGATTCTCCGGCCCGGATGGGCCGAAGTCCCGCCGATAAATTGCCTGTCCCGCCGGCGTGGATTAAACCACCTTTTGAATGGCGGGACAAGGCAACGTGGGCGGGCTCTGGGGTCCTGGGGGGGGCGCGGGGCGATCTGGCCCCGGGGGGTGCCCCCACGGTGGCCTGGCCTGCGATCGGGGCCCATCGATCCGCGGGCGGGCCTGTGCCGTGGGGGCACTCTTTCCCTTCCGCCTCCGCCACGGTCTCCACACCATGGCGGAGGCGGAAGAGACTCCCTCCACTGCGCATGCGCGGGAAACTGTCAGCGGCCGCTGACGCTCCCGCGCATGCGCCGCCCCGATATGTCATTTCCGCGCCAGCTGGCGGGGCAGCAAAGGCCGTTTCCGCCAGCTGGCGGGGCGGAAATCCCTCCGGCGTCGGCCTAGCCCCTCAATGTTGGGGCTCGGCCCCCAAAGATGCGGAGCATTCCGCGCCTTTGGGGCGGCGCGATGCCCGTCTGGCGCCGTTTTGGGCGCCAGTCGGCGGACATCGCGCCGTTTGGGGAGAATTTCGCCTCTGTTTTCAAAGCTTTTCATCTTACACGCATCACAGGAGATGAGGGTGCTGATTTGGGCTTTCTCCTCTGGTATAAATTGTTGTGAACATTTGAAATTTGGCATTCTTGCATTTGTCCTAGTGCAAGCTGGAATGCATCAGCTTTTCTGCTTCTCTTCCCTCCTCAACACTTACTCTTTACCCAGCTTTTTACATTTGTCCTAATATCTAAATATGTGTTTTGGTGCCCAATCTGTTTTGATAATACTCCTGTGAAGTGAATTGGGATATTTTAATGCTATATGAATGCAAGGTGTGAATGACATGGATGGGGGGGGGGTTTCAGCAGCAGACATGCCAAGACAGGGTAGGGTTGGGCGTTGGAAATAGGCAGACGTAGGATGGTGCAGATTTGTGGTCAGAAGGTTATCGCTGAGTCATGTATGTCACCAAGGTTGTGAACAGACTTGTTTAATCTCAGACAGTTGCCAGGAAGGGACGAGGGAACAGTTTGTGGTAGGGACCAAAGACTTTGGCCTCCACAATATTTATTTGGATTAAATTTCTGCTTGTCCACTGCAAGACGTCTTGACAATTTAGAGAGGTTAAAAGAGGCAATGATGAGGTAGAACTGTTGTGTCATCCCCAAATGCATTACCTCACACATCTTTGGATTGAATTCCTACAAGTGCCGAATGTGCCATTCGGCCCATCGAGACTGCACTGACCCTCTGAAAGGCCACTCTACTAGGCCCACTGCCCGACCTTATTCCCATAACTCACCTAACTTGCGCATCCCTGGACGCTAAGGGGAAATTTAGCACGGCCAATCCACCTAACCTGCACATCTTTTGACTGGGAGGAAACCGGAGCACCCGGAGGAAACCCACGCAGACATGGGGAGAAAGTGTAAACTCCACACAGTCACCCAAGGCTGGATTTGAACTCAGGCCCCTAGCGCTGTGAGGAAGCAGTGCTAACCACTGAGCCACCATGCCTCCCACCGGTGTTTATGTAGTTACATTGTTGCCCTATTATGTATTTTATTCTCATTATACTCGATCTATTGAGCTGCTAGCAGAAAAGTACTTTTCACTCTACCTCGGTGCACGTGACAATAAACAAAATCCAAATCCAGAGCAGGCTCAAGGGGCCGAATGGTCTATGTCTGTTCCTATTTCCTATGCTTGTAAAGACCCCTTAAAGCCAACTTTTTCGCTGAGCTTTTGGTCATCTGTCTTAATATCATCTTATGAATCAAATTCCATTTACCACTTTCCCACCTATTGAACCAAACTCTTGATTTCATTCTGGAGTCGACAGCCATCCTCTTCACTATCAACTACAGCCATCCTCTTCACTATCAACCACAGCCATCCTCTTCACTATCAACTACAGCCATCCTCTTCACTATCAACTACAGCCATCCTCTTCACTATCAACTACAGCCATCCTCTTCACTATCAACCACAGCCATCCTCTTCACTATCAGCTACAGCCATCCTCTTCACTATCAACCACAGCCATCCTCTTCACTATTAACCACAGCCATCCTCTTCACTATCAGCTACAGCCATCCTCTTCACTATCAGCTACAGCCATCCTCTTCACTATCAACCACAGCCATCCTCTTCACTATCAGCTACAGCCATCCTCTTCACTATCAGCTACAGCCATCCTCTTCACTATCAACCACAGCCATCCTCTTCACTATCAACCACAGCCATCCTCTTCACTATCAACCACAGCCATCCTATTCACTATCAGCTACAGCCATCCTCTTCACTATCAGCTACAGCCATCCTCTTCACTATCAACTACAGCCATCCTCTTCACTATCAACTACAGCCATCTTCTTCACTATCAACTACAGGGCCAATTTTTGTGTCATCTGAAAATTTCCCAATCATGCCTCCCACATTTAAGTCTAAATCATTCATATATACAACAAAACGCAAGGGTCCCAACACTTGAGTCCTGCAGAACACCACTGGCCACCGTTTTCCATTCGCAAAAACATCCATCCACCAAAAACATCCATCCCCCAAAAACATCCATCCACCAAAAACATCCATCCACCCAAAAACATCCATCCACCCAAAAACATCCATCCACCCAAAAACATCCATCCACCCAAAAACATCCATCCACCCAAAAACATCCATCCACCCAAAAACATCCATCCACCCAAAAACATCCATCCACCCAAAAACATCCATCCACCCAAAAACATCCATCCACCCAAAAACATCCATCCACCCCAAAACATCCATCCACCCCAAAACATCCATCCACCCCAAAACATCCATCCACCCCAAAACATCCATCCACCCCAAAACATCCATCCACCCCAAAACATCCATCCACCCCAAAACATCCATCCACCCCAAAACATCCATCCACCCCAAAACATCCATCCACCCCAAAACATCCATCCACCAAAAACATCCATCCACCATTACCCTTTGCCTCCTGTCACAGCCAATTTTGGATCCAACTCTCCACCTTTCCCTGTATCACATGGGATCGCATTCTTCTGACCAGTGTGCCATGTGGGATCTTGTCAGATGCCTTACTGAAATCCATGTGGACAAGCTGCACTGCACCAATCCTCCCTGCTACTTACTCAAAACAATTGATTAAGTTAGGAAGACATAATCTTCCCCTAAAAAAACATGCTTTCCGATCGATGCCGTTCTAAGTGACAGTTTAACCGGGCTCTCAGAATGGATTCCAATAATTTCCCCATCTTATTGGATGGCAGAACAAGCTTGACATGTATGATTTACTCCTTCTATTTCTTGTAAGTTGGTTGTATTTTAAGCTGCACCTGGTGCTGTGCAATGGTTGAATTTGGAGAAGAGCAGCATAGACTTTTCGAGCAAGGAAATCTCTTGTAGCTGGAGTTCAATCCTCAACCACCAGGGCCATGTATCTATGAGAGACAGAATGGTCATTCTGGTTTTGATTGTATATTTATGTCCTCTTTTCAAAGCCTGTTTCCACAACAAGATTTGAGAAATCCCCAGTTGACAGACACCTGTCCCTACAGGAAAGGAAAGAAGCCCTATATGCCTATGCAAGGAGGTCAGTACCAATTTATAAAGTACAATCGCTTTTGCTCACTTAATCACACTTTTACATAAGAACTAGGAACAGGAGTAGGCCATCTGGCCCCTCGAGCCTGCTCCGCCATTCAATGAGATCATGGCTGATCTTTGTGGACTTAGCTCCACTCTCCGGCCCGTACACCATATCCCCGAATCCCTTTATTCTTTAGAAAGGTATCTATCTTTTTCTTAAAAACGTTTAAAGAAGGAGCCTCAACTGCTTCACTGGGCAAGGAATTCCAGAGATTCACAACCCTTTGCGTGAAGAAGTTCCTCCTAAACTCGGTCCTAAATCTACTTCCCCTTGTTTTGAGGCTATGCCCCCTAGTTCTGCTTTCCCCGACCAGTGGAAACAACCTGCCCACATCTATCCTATCTATTCCCTTCATAATTTTATATGTTTCAATAAGATCCCCCCCGCATCCTTCTAAACTCCAATGAGTACAGTCCCAGTCTACTCAACCTCTCGTCATAATCTAATCCCCTCAACTTTGGGGTCAACCTAGTGAATCTCCTCTGCACTCCCTCCAGTGCCAATATGTCCTTTCTCAGGTAAGGAGACCAAAACTGAACACAATACTCCAGATGTGGCCTCACCAACACCTTATACAATTGCAGCATAACCTCCCTAGTCTTGAACTCCTTCCCTCTAGCAATGAAAGACAAAACTCGATTAGCCTTCTTAATCACCTGTTGCACCTGCACACCAACTTTTTGCGACTCGTGCACCAGCACACCCAGGTCCCTCTGCACAGCAGCATGTTTTAACATCTTATTGTTTAAATAATTTTCTCGCTATTTGAGGTGGCTCATGGAATGGGTAGCCCTTCTCAAACGGTAACATTCAAAGTCCAACTGAATTGTATTCCTGCCTCATGGCACCGAGGACCCGTGTTCGATCCCGGCCCCGAGTCACTGTCCGTGTGGAGTTTGCACAGTCTCCCAGTGCCTGTGTGGCTCTTATCCCCACAACCCAAAGATGTGCAGGGTAGGTGGATTGACCACACTAAATTGCCCCTTAATTGGAAAAAAAAGAATTGGGTACTCAAAATATATTTTAGAAATGGTCCAACTGAATCTGCAGCAAGCAAAGTAATACATGTACTTGCACAAACTTTATTTAAGACACACTTGTCTTAAAAAGCCAACGTCCGTCTCTCTCCTCTGCCCCAGTATCTTGGGCATTAGAGAGCGTGTTTAATTGCTTTACACTTCACACCACAGCCATCCTGCTGGTCTCTGGAAGATCTGTAGTCTGCTTCTGTATTGTCACTTCCTGGCAGTCTGGACGCCAGGTTTCAGCTGGTTTGTTCTGTGCACCCCAGTTTGGGGTACGGTAACGGAACCTTAACAGGGTGTCAGCTACTGGTTGCACAGCTGAATCTGCCAGGAATAGTCTCAGTACATTGCGTACATGGTACTTTTGCCATTGACCAGCTACGGGAAGGAATAAAGGCTGGCATTAGTTGCTGGACGTAGAATACCGGTGGTGGAAGTGGTGCAGAGTCGCATGCACATAAAATACAGTTTGAATTGCCCAACAACTGACATCCTGTGAACAAATAAATACATTTTAAAACCCCTAGAGATGAGGAATGTTAGCTAATCTTTCAGGCTGACACTGAATTGCAACTGTCTGTCCCAAGTCCCTGCATTGTTCTTGTGTAATCTCTGACCACCTTCTCCCTTCCCAAAGCAGACGATACATAGAGAAGCATGGATTACAGCCACAGTCCGAAGAGAGCCAGACCGAACAGCTTTGAGTTCAAACGCAGGACCTGACACTCAAGATTTCACCCGGCATTTCTGTTTGTGGCTCTGTGTAAATGGCACCTGAACAATTATTTTTTCTTTAGTTTTTCTTTTTGTTTGAAACATGTTCTCCAATAATATGGGTCTGATTTTTAAAATGTTTTATGGGCAAACTTTACAAATAAAATAACCACGGGTTGGGGAGGGGGTGGGGTGCAGGGTGGGGGGAGGGGGGTAGAGAGTGCAGAGTGGTCTGCATGGCAATCATGCATGTTCATATATTGGATAGTTCTAATATTCTGCAAAGAGATTGTGTCCCTTTTTTTGGAAGTCTTTATAAAGATGTTACAACTGATTCCTTTCTCCCTTCACTGTGATGTGTTTAATGAAAGCCTTGTTTTTTGTTGTTGCATGCTTCCAGTCTTTTTGCAATCATACAGCGGATATAAAACAGAGAGGACAGCGAAGAGGCAGCCAAGTGTGTTTAGTCAAAGCTGAAGTATGGCCACAAGCCAATTCGTGAGCCTGCAGATTCTCAACAGTCTTGCTCTGCTTGCTGCTGCTCTCTCAGTCAAATTGCCCTGAAGTCACTGTTCTCTGTTACCCTGCTGCAATCTCCCTACTGAGGGGCACATGGTCCTTTGGTTCATGTCATCTTCATACCTGGCCTTGGTTATGTCGTTGGAACAGCAGCAACTCGTGTCTATATAGCACTTGGAACACAATGAAATATCCCAAGATGCTTCATATGAATGTACCAATTGGGAGCAGGAGTAAGCCATTCGGCCCCTCAAGACTTTTCCGTCATTCAGTAAGAACAGCCAAGATCTCATTGAATGGGGGAGCAGACTCGATGTGCCGAGTGACCTACCTCTGCTCCTACGCCTTATGGTCTTCTGATCATGACTGACCCGACTTAAGGCCTCAACTCCACTTTGCTCCCTACCCCCTATATATACCTTTTGACAGCCTTGTCACTCGAGAATCCTATCAAATTCAGCCATGAAAATGTTCATTAACCGTGCCTCCATTGGTCTCTGGGGAAGAGAATTCCACAGACCCGAGACACTCTGAGAGAAAAAAATTCTCAACCCCTTAAAGAGAGGCCCCTTGTTGTTAAATGGTGTCCCCAGTTCCAGTCTCTCCCAGAAGGGCAAACATCCTTTCAGCATCCGGCCTGTCAGGCCCCACCAGGATCTTGCATGTTTCAATAAGATTGCCCCTCATTCTAAACCTGAAATGAACACAGGCCCAACCTTTCCTCATTGGATAAAACCCTCATCGCAGTAATCAGACTCAGGAATATTATAAAGCAAAGCTTGACTGCAGCCACACAGGAAGTAGTTGGTCAGACGATGAAAACCTCGATGAAGGGGGTAGTTTTTTTTTTTTTAGGAGTGAGTGGATGGACATTGGGCCTAAGCAGATGAAAGCACATCGTCTCCAATGGTGAAGCGGTTAAAGTTGGGGCTGTTCAAGAGGCTGGAATTGGAGGCCTGCAGTAAGGCTGAAGGAGATTACAAAGCTAAGGAGAGTTGAAGCTTTTGGAGGGATTGAAAACAAAGGTGAGGATTTTGAAATCGAGGTATTGTTTCATCATGGCGTACTGGGTGACAGAGACCTGCTGAGAGTTTGAACAGGCACAGTGATATCAGATTTACAGAAGAAGTAACAAATTGCTTTCCATTCTTTGGCTCAGCCCAGCAAGAAAGATTAACAAAGAACAGTACAGGCCCTTCAGCCCACGATGTTGTGCCGACCATTTATCCTAATCTAAGATCAACCTAACTTACAACCCTTCAATTTACTGCTGTCCATGTGCCTGTCTGAGAGTTGTTTAAATGTCCCTAATGACTCTGACTCGACCACCTCTGCTGGCAGTGCATTCCACACATCCACTATTCTCTATGTAAAGAACCTACCTCTGACATCTCCCCTATACCTTCCTCCAATCACTTTAAAATTATGTCCCCTCGTGACAGCTATTTCCACCCTGGGGAAAAGCCTCTGGCTATCCATGCCTCATCACCTTGTACACCTCTATCAAGTCACCTCTCTGCCTTCTTTGCTCCAGTGAGAAAAGCCCTAGCTCCCTCAACCTTTCTTCATAAGACATGCCCTCCAGTCCAGACAGCATCCTGGTAAATCTCCTCTGCACCTCTCCAAAGCATCCACACCCTTCCTATAATGAGGCGACCAGAACTGGACACAATATTCCAAGTGTGGTCTAACTAGAGTTTTATAAAGCTGCAGCAAAACCTCGCGGCTCTTAAACTCAACCCCACTGTTAATGAAAGCCAACACACCATACGCCTTCTTAACAACCCTATCAACCTGGGCGTCAACTTTGAGGGGCCTATGTACGTGGACCCCAAGATCCATCTGTTCCTCCACACTTCCAAGAATCCTGCCTTTAACCCTGTATACAACATTCAAATTCAACCTTCCAAAATGAATCACTTCATATTTATCAAGGTTGAACTCCATCTGCCACTTCTCAGCCCAGCTCTGCATCCTGTCAATGTCCTGCTGTAACCTGCAACAACCCTCAACACTACAACTCCCCCAACCTTCGTGTCATCGGCTAGCTTACTGGCCCACCCTTCCACTTCCTCATCCAAGTCATTTATAAAAACCACAAAGCAGAGGTCCCAGAACAGATCCTTGCGGGACACCACTGGTCACCGACCTCCAGGCGGAATACTTTCCATCCATTACCACTCGCTGTCTTCTTTCGGCCAGCCAATTCTGTATCCAGACAGCCAAATTTCCCTGTACCCCATGCCCCCTAACTTTCTCAATGAGCCTACCATGAGGAAATCCATATACACCACATCCACTGCCCGACTTTCATTAATGTGTCTCGTCACATCCTCAAAGAATCCAATGAGGCATGACCTTCCCCTCACAAAGCCATGCTGACTATCTTTAATCAAACTATGTTTTTCTAAATATTCATAAATCCTATCTCTCAGAATCCTTTCCAGTATTTTGCTCACCACAGATGTAAGACTGGTTGGTCTGCAATTCCCACGGATTTTCCTATTCCCTTTCTTGAACACGGGAACAACATTTGCCTCCCTCCAATCATCTGGTACTACTCCAGTGGAGAGTGAGGACGCAAAGATCATCGCCAACGGCGCAGCAATCTCCTCCCTCGCTTCCCGTAGTAACCTTGGGTATATCCCGTCAGGCCCAGGGGACTTATCTATCCTGATGCTTTTCAAAATTTCCAGCACATCCTCAATATCAACCTGTTCGAGTCTATTAACCTGGTTCACACTGTTCTCATGAGCAACAAGGTCCCTCTCTCGTGAATACTGAAGCAAAGACTGAAGGAGTCTGGTAACAGCGGGGAAGAAGCTGTTTTTGAACCTGTTAGTGCGTGTTCTCAGACTTTTGTATCTCCTGCCCGATGGAAGAGGTTGGAAGAGGGAATAACCCAGGTGGGAGGAGTCTTTGATTATGCTGCCCACTTTCCCAAGGCAGCGGGAGGTGTAGACGAGAGTCAATGGATGGGGAGGTGGTTTCGTGTGATGGACTGGGCTGTGTTCATGACTCTAATTTCTTGGGCTGACAGTTGCCATACCAGGCTGTGATGCAGCCAGATAGGATGATTTCTAAGGTGCACCTGTAAAAATTGGTAAGAGTCAGTGTGGACATGCCAAATTTGCTTAGTTTCTTGAGGAAGTATAGGCATTGTTGAGCTTTCTTGTTCGTAGTGTCGACGTGGGTGGAGCAGGACACATTGTTGGTGATGTGCACACCTAGGAATGTGAAGCTGTCGGTCAGTTTCAGTCAGTCACACTCCCAACTTGGATCCAGAACGTTCTTGCGTTCAAGACCCACTTTAGAATCTGAGTACCTCATGAAGTGACCCATTGAGAGGACATTAAGGCCTTATGATTTTTTAAATTCATCCGTGGGGGTAGGGTTAGCGTTTGTTGTCCATCTCTAATTGCCCTTGAGAAGATAGTGGTGAATTGCCTCCTTGAACTGCTGCAATCCACGTCGTCTCAAGTGTCCTCCGAAATGGGGAGCAATAAATGCTGGCCCAGCCAGTAACGCCCACATTCCGTGAATGAATAAAAGTAACATAATGCATTGGCCGAAAGATTGGTTTCTTTAGTTGCTACAGGGATTTGTGGTTTTTCCTTTTCACAAATGCACCAGCGTCGAAGTAATTGGGACACAAAACCGGTTGATTTTTCAGACCTTTTCTCACACACCCACCAACTCTGCTTGAATCTCTGTATCTGATGGCATCATTCTGCCCCCTCCCCTGTATGAAGAATGTCTGGGAGTCGCCTCATGCATGTGGCTATCACTTGTGGCATTTTTGCCTCACTCCAACAATGATTGCCATTTGTTGACATTGGGCATTTTCCATTCCTAGCAGCACTGTAGGTGTACTGACACTATGTGGACTGGAGTATTTGACTGCCCTTCTTGAGGGTAATTAGGAATGGGTAATGATGGCCCAGCCAGTGACGCCTTCATTTTATGAATGAATTAAAAAGTAGACTCCGTTAACACTTGGGAGACTCTGATATCTTTGTGCTGTTCTAACAGCCCTTGCCAACACCCTGTTGCTTGCTCCATGAGCGTGTATAATTTTTTGAGCAAGAAATTCTGGCAAGGATTGTCCCTGAAATTTGATTTTGGATCAGGCCCCCATTACTGAGTCAGATACGTGACATAATCCTTATTAGAACATACAGTGCAGAAAGTCCATTTGGCCCATCGAGTCTGCACCGACCCACTTAAACCCTCACTTCCACCTTATCCCTGACACCCAATAACCCCACCTAACCTTTTTTTGGTCACGAAGGGCAATTTAGCATAGCCAATCCACCTAACCTGCACTTCTTTGGGAGGAAACCGGAGCACCCGGAGGAAACCCACGCAGACTGCACAGACAGTCACCCAGTGGGGAATCGAACCTGGGGCTGTGAAGCCACAGTGCTATCCACTTGTGCTGCCCCAAGTATTGTCACAAGTAGGCTTACATTAACACTGCAATGAAGTTACTGTGAAAATCCCCTGGTCAACACACTCCGGCACCTGTTCTTGTACACAGGGAAAATTCAGAATGTCCAATTCACCTACCAAGCACGTCTTTCAGGACTTGGAGGAAACTGGAGCACCCGAGGAAACCCACACGGACACGGGGAGAACGTGCAGACTCTGCACCGACAGTGATCCAAGTTGGAAATCGAACCTGGGTCCCTCGTGCTGTGAAGCAACAGTGCTAACCACTGTGCTACCGTGCAGCCCTTGTGCTATTGCCCAAACCTCAAGTTATGTTCATGTGTGTCGGGTCCTTTTGCCATAAAATTAGAATTGATTGCAGAACAGGTGAATTATTTGCTGGGTCAAGGAAGGTGTGAACTTGATTTTGGACAAATATAGTGGCCTTACAACATGCCATCTTTTACAATCAGAAATTTTAAGGCCCATCATAAGACGTAGGAGTAGAAGTAGGCCACTTGGACCATCATGGCTGATCTGTTGTAATAATCCTCGACTCCACTCACCCGCCTTGTCCCCCATATCCCTTGATTCCCTTACTGATTAAAAATCTCAACCTTGAACATACTCAACGAGCCAGCCTCCACAGCTCTCGGTGGGTAATGAATTCCACAGATTTACTACCCTCTGGGAGAAGAAGTTTCTGCTCATTGTGTCTTCACCAGCTGAAAAAACAAGCCCCCCAGCCTAACCCCATTTGGGCAGAGTTCATAGCCCTGCAGGTTGCAGCACTTCAGGTGCACAGACAGGCATCTTTCAAATGAGAGAAACGTTTTTGCCTCTGCTAGCCTTTCAGGCAGTGTTCACCAGACCCCTACCAATATAAGAATGGCGCCAGAGAACCCTTTGAGAGCTGACTGATTTCACCACACCTCAGGCAAGGAGCATGGTTGAGAAGGCAGGAATATCATGACTAACCTCAGCTGGTACGGGAAATGAACCCGTGCCGTTGGCAACGCTCTGCATCTTGAACCAGCCAACTGAGCTAACCGACCCCCTAGACCCACCTTCTTGAGTGAAAACATTTTTCCTCACCTTCTGCCTAAATCAGTGCCGCCTGGTCACTGACTTATCTACAATAATCTTTGCTTGACTCTTCACCTAGAAAAGGGGATGTTGCACAGGCCCCTTGCTTGAATAAGGTTCTATGTACAACAATTATGAGCCCATTGTGGACGTGCAAGCCCCTGTTATATCGCTAAGGATACTCAGCGTTAAACACAATAAAGTGTTTCAATGTTAGAGCGAGCAGGGGACAGAGAGCGAACAAGAGTACAGAAAGAGTAGGATCATTGAGAGAGCAGAGGCACAGAAAGGGAGCAGGGTGGGGCAGTGGTTAGCACTCGGACTATGGCGCTGAGGACCAGGGTTCGAATCCTGGCCCTGGGTCACTGTCCATGTGGAGTTTGCACATTCTCCCCGTGTCTGCGCAGGTTTCACCCCCACAACCCAAATATGTGCCAGGTAGGTGGATTGGCCACGCTAAATTGCCCCTTAATTGGAAAAAAAATATAATTGGGTACTCTAAATTTATAAAAAGAACAAAAAAGGGAACAAGAATACGGGAAGTGGGAGCATGGAGAGGGGAGCAAGAGAGCAGGTGCATGGAGAGAGCAGGGACAGCAGGAGCATGGAGAGGGGGGATGCAAAGAGCTCAGGATCATGGAGAGAGGGGGGGACCGGGAGCATGGAGACCAAGTGCACAGAGAGGGAGCAAAAGCACTGGAAGAGCAGGCGCATGGAGAGAGCAGGAACAGCAAGAGCATGGAGAGGAGGGATACAGGGAGCGCAGTATCATGGAGAGAGTAGGGGGATTGGGAGCATGGAAAGAGCAGCAGCACTGAGAGCAGGGGCCCAGACTGAACAGGAGCACGGAGTAAGCAGGAGTACTGCAGTCAACAGGAGCATAGAGAGAGCAGTAGCACACAGACAGCAGGAGCATAGAGAGAGCAGTAGCACACAGGTAGCAGGAACACAGGGAAAGAGCAGGAGAATGATGAGATCAGGAGCACAGAGAGAGAGCAAGAGAATGGAAGGCAGAAGCATGGACAGAGCAGGAACAGATGAAAGTAGGAGCATGGAGAGCAGGAGCATGGAGAGAGCAGGAGCATGAAAAGAGCAGGTCCGCTGGAGAGGGCAGGAGCATAGAGCGAACAATGGCACGGAAAGAGCAGGAGCATAGAGGACGAGCAGAAGCAAAGAGGGACCAGAAGCAGGCGCACCAAGCGCAGGATAACTGGAGAGAGCAGGAACATGGAGAGAGCAGGAACATGGAGATAGCAGGAGCACAGAGAGAGCAGGAACTTAGAGTACGCAGGAGCTCAGAAACAGCAGGAGCACAGAGAGAGCAGGAGCTCAGAGTGAGCAGGAGCACAGGACAGAGCAGGAACATAGAGTGAGCAGGAACATGGAGAGAGCAGGAGCACGGAGAGAGCAGGAGCACAGAGAGCAGGAGCACAGAGGGAGCAGGGGCATGGAGAGAGCAGGAGCACAGAGTGAGAAGGAGCACAGAGAGAGCAGGAACATGGGACGAGCAGGAGGACGGAGAGAGCAGGAACACGGAGAGAGCAGGAGCACAGAGAGAGCAGGAGCACGGAGAGAGCAGGAGTATGGCGAGAGCCGGAGCATGGGGGGAGCAGGATCATGGAGAGAGCAGGAGCACAGAGGGAGCAGGAGCACAGAGAGATCAGGAGCACGGAGAGAGAAGGAGCATGGGAGGAGCAGGAACATGGAGAGAGCAGGAACAAAGAGAGAGCAGGAACACAGAGAGAGCAGGAACATGGAGAGAGCAGGAGCACAGAGAGAGCAGGAGCATGGAGAGAGTAAGAACATTGAGAGAGCTGGAGCACAGAGAGAGGAGGAGCATGGAGAGAGCAGGTGCATGGAGAGAGTAGGAACATGGAGTGAGCAGGAGCACAGAGAGAGCACGAGCTCAGAGAGAGCAGGAGCACAGAGAGAGCACGAGCTCAGAGAGAGCAGGAGCACAGAGAGCAGGAGTTCAGGGTGAGCAGGAGCAGAGAGAGATCAGGAGTTCAGAGTGAGCAGGAGCACAGGAGAGAGCAGGAACATGGAGACAGCAGGAGCACAGAGTGAGCAGGAACATGGAGAGAGCAGAAACATGGAGAGAGCAGGAGCATAGAGGGAGCAGGGGCTTGGAGAGAGCAGGAACATGGGAAGAGCAGGAGGACGGAGAGAGCAGGAACATGAGAGAGCAGGAGGACAGAGAGAGCAGGAGCACGGAGAGAGCAGGAGCATGGAGAGAGCAGGAGCATTGAGAGAGCAGGAACATGGAGAGAGCAGGTGCATGGAGAGAGCAGGAGCACAGAGAGAGCAGGAGCATGGAGAGAGCAGGAGCATAGAGTGTGAGCAGGAGCACGAAGTGAGCAGGAGCTCAGAGAGAGCAGGAACACAGAGAGAGAGTAGGAGCACAGAGAGAGCAGGAGCATGGCGAGAGCAGGAGCATGGAACGAGCAGGAGCACGGAGAGAGCAGGAGCATAGAGTGAGAGCAGGAGCACGGAGAGAGTAGGAGCATAGTGAGAGCAGGAGCACGGAGAGAGTAGGTGCACAGAGAGAGCAGGAGCATGGAGAGAGCAGGAGCATGGAGAGAGCAGGAGCATAGAGTGAGAGCAGGAGCACGGAGAGAGTAGGAGCACGGAGAGAGCAGGAGCACGGATAGAGCAGGAGCACGGAGAGAGCAGGAGCATGGAGAAAGCATGATAGTGAGATGAGGAATAGGGAGAGAGAGCATTTAAACACATGGCTACAGGGATGGTGCAGGCGGGAGGGATTCAGATTTCTGGATAACTGGGGCTCTTTCTGGGGAAGGTGGGACCTCTACAGACAGGATGGTCTACATCTGAACCTGAGGGGCACAAATATCCTGGGGGGGAGATTTGTTAGTGCTCTTTGGGGGGGTTTAAACTAATACAGCAGGGGCATGGGAACCTGGATTGTAGTTTTAGGGTAAGGGAGAATGAGAGTATAGAGGTCAGGAGCACAGATTTGACGTCGGAGGAGGGGGCCAGTGTTCAGGTAGATGGTTTGAAGTGTGTCTACTTCAATGCCAGGAGTATACGAAACAAGGTAGGGGAACTGGCAGCATGGGTTGGTACCTGGGACTTCGATGTTGTGGCCATTTCGTAGACATGGATAGAGCAGGGACAGGAATGGATGTTGCAGGTTCCGGGGTTTAGGTGTTTTAGTAAGCTCAGAGAAGGAGGCAAAAGAGGGGGAGGTGTGGCGCTGCTAGTCAAGAGCAGTATTACAGTGGCGGAGAGGATGCTAGATGGGGACTCTTCTTCGAGGTAGTATGGGCTGAAGTTAGAAACAGGAAAGGAGAGGTCACCCTGTTGGGAGTTTTTTATAGGCCTCCTAATAGTTCTAGGGATGTAGAGGAAAGGATGGCGAAGATGATTCTGGATAAGAGCGAAAGTAACAGGGTAGTTATTATGGGAGACTTGAACTTTCCAAATATTGACTGGAAAAGATATAGTTCGAGTACAATAGATGGGTCGTTTTTTGTTTCCTGAAACAATATGTTGACAGGCCAACAAGAGGCGAGGCCACGTTGGATTTGGTTTTGGGTAATGAACCAGGCCAGGTGTTGGATTTGGAGGTAGGAGAGCACTTTGGGGACAGTGACCACAATTCGGTGACGTTTACGTTAATGATGGAAAGGGATAAGTATACACCGCAGGGCAAGAGTTATAGCTGGGGGAAGGGCAATTATGATGCCATTAGACGTAACTTGGGGGGATAAGGTGGAGAAGTAGGCTGCAAGTGTTGGGCACACTGGATACGTGGGGCTTGTTCAAGGATCAGCTACTGTGTGTTCTTGATAAGTATGTACCGGTCAGACAGGGAGGAAGGCGTCGAGCGAGGAAACCGTGGTTTACCAAGGAAGTGGAATCTCTTGTTAAGAGGAAGAAGGAGGCCTATGTGAAGATGAGGTGTGAAGTTTCGGTTGGGGCGATGGATAGTTACAAGGTAGCGAGGAAGGATCTAAAGAGAGAGCTAAGACGAGCAAGGAGGGGACATGAGAAGTATTTGGCAGGAAGGATCAAGGAAAACCCAAAAGCTTTCTATAGGTATGTCAGGAATAAGCGAATGACTAGGGAAAGAGTAGGACCAGTCAAGGACAGGGATGGGAAATTGTGTGTGGAGTCTGAAGAAATAGGCGAGATACTAAATGAATATTTTTCGTCAGTATTCACTCAGGAAAAAGATAATGTTGTGGAGGAGAATGCTGAGCCCCAGGCTAATAGAATAGATGGCATTGAGGTACGTAGGGAAGAGGTGTTGGCAATTCTGGACAGGCTGAAAATAGATAAGTCCCCGGGACCTGATGGGATTTATCCTAGGATTCTCTGGGAGGCCAGGGAAGAGATTGCTGGACCTTTGGCTTTGATTTTTATGTCATCATTGGCTACAGGAATAGTGCCAGAGGACTGGAGGACAGCAAATGTGGTCCCTTTGTTCAAAAAGGGGAGCAGAGTCAACCCCGGCAACTATAGACCGGTGAGCCTCACGTCTGTAGTGGGTAAAGTCTTGGAGGGGATTATAAGAGACAAGATTTATAATCATCTAGATAGGAATAATATGATCAGGGATAGTCAGCATGACTTTGTGAAGGGTATGTCATGCCTCACAAACCTTATTGAGTTCTTTGAGAAGGTGACTGAACAGGTAGACGAGGGTAGAGCAGTTGATGTGGTGTATATGGATTTCAGCAAAGCGTTTGATAAGGTTCCCCACGGTACGCTATTGCAAAAAATACGGAGGCTGGGGATTGAGGGTGATTTAGAGATGTGGATCAGAAATTGGCTAGCTGAAAGAAGACAGAGGGTGGTGGTTGATGGGAAATGTTCAGAATGGAGTACAGTCACAAGTGGATTTCGGCGGCAGCGGTGCGCAGGGGCCTTCTTGGAGGTGAGTAGTGAGTTTAAAAGCTCTTACCTTTACAGGAGCAGCCCTTTGGATTTCGGCGGCAGCGGTGCGCAGGGGCCTTCTGGGAGGTGAGTAGTTAGTTTAAAAGCTCTTACCTTTACAGGAGCAGCCCATTGGATTTCGGCGGCAGCGGTGCGCAGGGGCCTTCTTGGAGGTGAGTAGTGAGTTTAAAAGCACTTACCTTTACAGGAGCAGCCCTTTGGATTTCGGCGGCAGCGGTGCGCAGGGGCCTTCTGGGAGGTGAGTAGTTAGTTTAAAAGCTCTTACCTTTACAGGAGCAGCCCATTGGATTTCGGCGGCAGCGGTGCGCAGGGGCCTTCTTGGAGGTGAGTAGTGAGTTTAAAAGCACTTACCTTTACAGGAGCAGCCCTTTGGATTTCGGCGGGAACCGGAAGTTCGACCTCTGGCAAGTCCCCCCCCCCCCCCCCCCCCCCCCCCAATAAATTCTGGTGGAGAGGAAACCCGAGACACTACACGTGTAGTGTCTCCCACCCACCCTCCTCCTCTAACCTAATAATAAGACCCATTGGTGTAAGGTAAGTGCCATATTATATTATATATTATTAGCATTGTGCAGGCCAAGGATTGGAGGTGGAGGAGCAGTCTCTGTCAGCGAGAGAACCTGAGAACATCTCAGAAGGTAAGCAAGTGATTTTTACTTTTATACCTTTTTTCAAATTGTGTGTGTCGGGGGGGACAGAAAAGCTGTGACCTGAGTGGCTGGTTGGGATTCTAACCTAAATTTTTTTGACTATTTGGGAACTAATTAAACATAATAACTTAATTATAATTTAGAGGATATCTAAGCCAGAGATCGGAGGATATTATAGTTAGCTATCGCATTTCTATTAGAAATCTAGTGCTAGGAAACAGATAGTTGACAGTAACTTTGTAATTTAAAAAAAAAAAAAAGTATTTATAAAAAAAAAGACAAATTTTAATTTTAATTAATTGACGCAATGTCAGTTAGAGGGGTGCTGTGCTCTGACTGTGAGATGTGGCAGGTCCGGGAGGCTTCCAGCGTCCTGGATGGCTTCATCTGCAGTAAGTGCACCCAACTGCAGCTCCTCACAGACCGCATGGTTCGGTTGGAGCAGCAATTGGATGCACTTAGGAGCATGCAGGTGGCGGAAAGCGTCATAGATCGCAGTTATGTAAGTGTGGTCACACCCAAGGTGCAGGCAGAGAAATGGGTGACCACCAGAAAGGGCAGGCAGTCAGTGCAGGAATCCCCTGTGGTTGTCCCCCTCTCGAACAGGTATACCCCTTTGGATACTGTCGGGGGGGATAGCCTATCAGGGGAAAACAGCAGCAGCCAGAGCAGTGGCACCACGGCTGGCTCTGATGTTCAGAAGGGAGGGTCAAAGCGCAGAAGAGTAATAGTTATAGGGGACTCTATAGTCAGGGGAACAGATAGGCGCTTCTGTGGACGTGAAAGAGACTCCAGGATGGTATGTTGCCTCCCTGGTGCCAGGGTCCAGGATGTCTCCGAACGGGTAGAGGGAATCCTGAAGGGGGAGGGCAAACAGGTAGAGGTCGTTGTACATATTGGTACTAACGACATAGGCAGGAAGAGGCATGAGGTCCTGCAGCAGGAGTTCAGGGAGCTAGGCAGAAAGTTAAAAGACAGGACCTCGAGGGTTGTAATCTCGGGATTACTCCCTGTGCCACGTGCCAGTGAGGCTAGAAATAGGAAGATAGAGCAGACAAACACGTGGCTAAACAGCTGGTGTAGGAGGGAGGGTTTCGGTTATCTGGACCACTGGGAGCTCTTCCGGGGCAGGTGTGACCTGTATAAGATGGACGGGTTGCATCTAAACCGGAGAGGCATAAATATCCTGGCCGCGAGATTTGCTAGTGTCACACGGGAGGGTTTAAACTAGTATGGCAGGGGGGTGGGCACGGGAGCAATAGGTCAGAAGGTGAGAGCGTTGAGGGAGAACTAGGGAATATGGACAGTGTGGCTCTGAGGCAGAGCAGACGGGGAGAAGTTGCTGAACACAGCGGGTCTGGTGGCCTGAAGTGCATATGTTTTAATGCAAGGAGCATTACGGGTAAGGCAGATGAACTTAGAGCTTGGATTAGTACTTGGAACTATGATGTTGTTGCCATTACAGAGACCTGGTTGAGGGAAGGGCAGGATTGGCAGCTAAACGTTCCAGGATTTAGATGTTTCAGGCGGGATAGAGGGGGATGTAAAAGGGGAGGCGGAGTTGCGCTACTTGTTCAGGAGAGTATCACAGCTATACAGCGAGAGGACACCTCAGAGGGCAGTGAGGCTATATGGGTAGAGATCAGGAATAAGAAGGGTGCAGTCACAATGTTGGGGGTATACTACAGGCCTCCCAACAGCCAGCGGGAGATAGAGGAGCAGATAGGTAGACAGATTTTGGAAAAGAGTAAAAACAACAGGGTTGTGGTGATGGGAGACTTCAACTTCCCCAATATTGACTGGGACTCACTTAGTGCCAGGGGCTTAGACGGGGCAGAGTTTGTAAGGAGCATCCAGGAGGGCTTCTTAAAACAATATGTAAACAGTCCAACTAGGGAAGAGGCGGTACTGGACCTGGTATTGGGGAATGAGCCCGGCCAGGTGGTAGATGTTTCAGTAGGGGAGCATTTCGGTAACAGTGACCACAATTCAGTAAGTTTTAAAGTACTGGTGGACAAGGATAAGAGTGGTCCGAGGATGAATGTGCTAAATTGGGGGAAGGCTAATTATAACAATATTAGGCGGGAACTGAAGAGCATAGATTGGGGGCGGATGTTTGAGGGCAAATCAACATCTGACATGTGGGAGGCTTTCAAGTGTCAGTTGATAGGAATACAGGACAGGCATGTTCCTGTGAGGAAGAAAGACAAATACGGCAATTTTCGGGAACCTTGGATGACGAATGATATTGTAGGCCTCGTCAAAAAGAAAAAGGAGGCATTTGTCAGGGCTAAAAGGCTGGGAACAGACGAAGCCTGTGTGGCATATAAGGAAAGTAGGAAGGAACTTAAGCAGGGAGTCAGGAGGGCTAGAAGGGGTCATGAAAAGTCATTGGCAAATAGGGTTAAGGAAAATCCCAAGGCTTTTTACACTTACATAAAAAGCAAGAGGGTAGCCAGGGAAAGGGTTGGCCCACTGAAGGATAGGCAAGGGAATCTATGTGTGGAGCCAGAGGAAATGGGCGAGGTACTAAATGAATACTTTGCATCAGTATTCACCAAAGAGAAGGAATTGGTAGATGTTGAGTCTGGAGAAGGGGGTGTAGATAGCCTGGGTCACATTGTGATCCAAAAAGATGAGGTGTTGG
This sequence comes from Scyliorhinus torazame, assembly GCF_047496885.1. Lineage (NCBI taxonomy): Eukaryota > Metazoa > Chordata > Chondrichthyes > Carcharhiniformes > Scyliorhinidae > Scyliorhinus > Scyliorhinus torazame. The sequence goes on from NC_092709.1 coordinate 338,787,122, forward strand.
GTGTCTTAAAAAATATTAAGGTAGATAAGTCCCCAGGGCCGGATGGGATCTACCCCAGAATACTGAAGGAGGCTGGAGAGGAAATTGCTGAGGCCTTGACAGAAATCTTTGGATCCTCGCTGTCTTCAGGGGATGTCCCGGAGGACTGGAGAATAGCCAATGTTGTTCCTCTGTTTAAGAAGGGTGGCAGGGATAATCCCGGGAACTACAGGCCGGTGAGCCTTACTTCAGTGGTAGGGAAATTACTGGAGAGAATTCTTCGAGACAGGATCTACTCCCATTTGGAAGCAAATGGACGTATTAGTGAGAGGCAGCACGGTTTTGTGAAGGGGAGGTCGTGTCTCACTAACTTGATCGAGTTTTTCGAGGAGGTCACTAAGATGATTGATGCAGGTAGGGCAGTAGATGTTGTCTATATGGACTTCAGTAAGGCCTTTGACAAGGTCCCTCATGGTAGACTAGTACAAAAGGTGAAGTCACACGGGATCAGGGGTGAACTGGCAAGGTGGATACAGAACTGGCTAGGCCATAGAAGGCAGAGGGTAGCAATGGAGGGATGCTTTTCTAATTGGAGGGCTGTGACCAGTGGTGTTCCACAGGGATCAGTGCTGGGACCTTTGCTCTTTGTAGTATATATAAATGATTTGGAGGAAAATGTAACTGGTCTGATTAGTAAGTTTGCAGACGACACAAAGGTTGGTGGAATTGCGGATAGCGATGAGGACTGTCTGAGGATACAGCAGGATTTAGATTGTCTGGAGACTTGGGCGGAGAGATGGCAGATGGAGTTTAACCTGGACAAATGTGAGGTAATGCATTTTGGAAGGGCTAATGCAGGTAGGGAATATACAGTGAATGGTAGAACCCTCAAGAGTATTGAAAGTCAAAGAGATCTAGGAGTACAGGTCCACAGATCACTGAAAGGGGCTACACAGGTGGAGAAGGTAGTCAAGAAGGCATACGGCATGCTTGCCTTCATTGGCCGGGGCATTGAGTATAAGAATTGGCAAGTCATGTTGCAGCTGTATAGAACCTTAGTTAGGCCACACTTGGAGTATAGTGTTCAATTCTGGTCGCCACACTACCAGAAGGATGTGGAGGCTTTAGAGAGGGTGCAGAAGAGATTTACCAGAATGTTGCCTGGTATGGAGGGCATAAGCTATGAGGAGCGATTGAATAAACTCGGTTTGTTCTCACTGGAACGAAGGAGGTTGAGGGGCGACCTGATAGAGGTATACAAAATTATGAGGGGCATAGACAGAGTGGATAGTCAGAGGCTTTTCCCCAGGGTAGAGGGGTCAATTACTAGGGGGCATAGGTTTAAGGTGAGAGGGGCAAAGTTTAGAGTAGATGTACGAGGCAAGTTTTTTACGCAGAGGGTAGTGGGTGCCTGGAACTCACTACCGGAGGAGGTAGTGGAGGCAGGGACGATAGGGACATTTAAGGGGCATCTTGACAAATATATGAATAGGATGGGAATAGAAGGATACGGACCCAGGAAGTGTAGAAGATTGTAGTTTAGTCGGGCAGTATGGTCGGCACGGGCTTGGAGGGCCGAAGGGCCTGTTCCTGTGCTGTACATTTCTTTGTTCTTTGTTCTTTGTTCTTTGGAGTACCACAAGGATCTGTTCTGGGGCCGTTGCTGTTTGTCATTTTTATCAATGACCTAGAGGAAGGCGCAGAAGGGTGGGTGAGTAAATTTGCAGACGATACTAAAGTCGGTGGTGTTGTCGATAGTGTGGAAGGATGTAGCAGGTTACAGAGGGATATAGATAAGCTGCAGAGCTGGGCTGAGAGGTGGCAAATGGAGTTTAATGTAGAGAAGTGTGAGGTGATTCACTTTGGAAGGAATAACAGGAATGCGGAATATTTGGCTAATGGTAAAGTTCTTGAAAGTGTGGATGAGCAGAGGGATCTAGGTGTCCATGTACATAGATCCCTGAAAGTTGCCACCCAGGTTGATAGGGTTGTGAAGAAGGCCTATGGAGTGTTGGCCTTTATTGGTAGAGGGATTGAGTTCCGGAGTCGGGAGGTCATGTTGCAGCTGGAAAGAACTCTGGTACGGCCGCATTTGGAGTATTGCGTACAGTTCTGGTCACCGCATTATAGGAAGGACGTGGAGGCTTTGGAGCGGGTGCAGAGGAGATTTACCAGGATGTTGCCTGGTATGGAGGGAAAATCTTATGAGGAAAGGCTGATGGACTTGAGGTTGTTTTCGTTGGAGAGAAGAAGGTTAAGAGGAGACTTAATAGAGGCATACAACATGATCAGGGGGTTGGATAGGGTGGACAGTGAGAGCCTTCTCCTGCGGATGGATATGGCTGGCACGAGGGGACATAACTTTAAACTGAGGGGTAATAGATATAGGACAGAGGTCAGAGGTAGGTTCTTTACGCAAAGAGTAGTGAGGCCATGGAATGCCCTACCTGCTACAGTAGTGAACTCGCCAACATTGAGGGCATTTAAAAGTTTATTGGATAAACACATGGATGATAATGGCATAGTGTAGGTTAGATGGCTTTTGTTTCGGTGCAACATCGTGGGCCGAAGGGCCTGTACTGCGCTGTATTGTTCTATGTTCTATGTTCTAAAGCAGGAGCATGGAGAGAGCAGTAAGATGGAGAGAGCAGGAACTTGGAGAGAGCAGGAACATGGAGGGAGAAGGAACATGGAGAGAGCTGGAACATGGAGAGAGCAGGAGCCCAAAGAGAACAGGAACATGGAGGGAGCTGGAGCACAGGGAGAGCTGGAACATGGAGAGAGCAGGAGCACAGAGAGAGCAGGAATATGGAGAGAGCAGGAGCCCAGAGTGAGCAGGAGATCTGAGAGAGTAGGAGCCTGGAGAGAGACAGCGCACGGAGAGAGCAGGAACACTGAAGGGAGTAGGAGCACAGAGAGCAAGAGCACAGAGAGAGCAGGAGCACAGAGAGAGCAGGAGCACAGAGAGAGAGCAGGAGCGCAGAGAGAGCAGGAGCACAGAGAGAGCAGGAGCACAGGGAACAGGATCACAGAGAGAGAGCAGGAGCACGGAAAGCACAGCAGCACTGAGAGCAGGGTCCCAGACTGAGCAGGAGCACGGAGTAAGTAGGAGTACTGCAGAGAACAGGAGCATAGAGAGAGCAGTAGCTCAGAAACAGCAGGAGCACAGAGAGAGCAGGAGCTCAGAGTGAGCAGGAGCAGAGAGAGAGCAGGAGCTCAGAGTGAGCAGGAGCACAGGAGAGAGCAGGAGCATAGTGTGAGCAGGAACATGGAGAGAGCAGAAACATGGAGAGAGCAGGAGCACGGAGAGAGCAGGAGCACAGAGAGCAGGAGCACAGAGGGAGCAGGGGCATGGAGAGAGCAGGAGCATAGAGTGAGAAGGTGCACGGAGAGAGCAAGAACATGGGAAGAGCAGGAGGACGGAGAGAGCAGGAACACGGAGAGAGCAGGAGCACACAGAGAGCAGGAGCACGGAGAGAGCAGGAGTATGGCGAGAGCAGGAGCATGGGGGGAGCAGGAACATGGAGAGAGCAGGAGCACAGAGGGAGCAGGAGCACAGAGAGAGCAGGAGCACAGAGAGAGCAGGAGCATGGGAGGAGCAGGAACATGGAGAGAGCAGGAACAAAGAGAGAGCAGGAGCACAGAGAGAGCAGGAACATGGAGAGAGCAGGAGCACAGAGAGAGCAGGAGCATGGAGAGAGTAGGAACATTGAGAGAGCAGGAGCACAGAGAGAGCAGGAGCACGGAGAGAGCAGGAGCACGGAGAGAGCAGGAGCATGGAAAGAGTAGGAACATGGAGTGAGCAGGAGCACAGAGAGAGCAGGAGCACGGAGAGAGCAGGAGCACACAGAGAGCAGGAGCATGGAAAGAGTAAGAACATTGAGAGAGCTGGAGCACAGAGAGAGTAGGAGCACAGAGAGAGCAGGAGCATGGCGAGAGCAGGAGCATGGAGCGAGCAGAAGCACGGAGAGAGCAGGAGCATAGAGCGAGAGCAGGAGCACGGAGAGAGTAGGAGCATAGAGTGAGAGCAGGAGCACGGAGAGAGTAGGCGCACAGAGAGAGCAGGAGCATGGAGAGAGCAGGAGCATGGAGAGAGCAGGAGCATAGAGTGAGATCAGGAGCACGGAGAGAGTAGGAGCACGGATAGAGCAGGAGCACGGAGAGAGCAGGAGCATGGAGAAAGCAGGAGTACGGAGAGAGCAGTAAGATGGAGAGAGCAGGAACTTGGAGAGAGCAGGAACATGGAGGGAGCAGGAACATGGAGAGAGCTGGTACATGGAGAGAGCAGGAGCCCAGAGAGAACAGGAACATGGAGAGAGCAGGAGCACAGGGAGAGCTGGAACATGGAGAGAGCAGGAGCACAGAGAGAGCAGGAATATGGAGAGAGCAGGAGCCCAGAGTGAGCAGGAGATCTGAGAGAGTAGGAGCCTGGAGAGAGACATCGCACGGAGAGAGCAGGAACACTGAAGGAAGTAGGAGCACAGAGAGAGCAAGAGCACAGAGAGAGCAGGAACACAGAGAGGGCAGGAGCACAGAGGGAGAGCAGGAGCACAGAGAGAGAGCAGGAGCACAGAGAGCAGAGCACAGGGAACAGGATCACAGAGAGAGAGCAGGAGCACGGAAACCGCAGCAGCACTGAGAGCAGGGTCCCAGACTGAACAGGAGCACGGAGAAAGTAGGAGTACTGCAGAGACCAGGAGCATAGAGAGAGCAGTAGCACACAGACAGCAAGAGCATAGAGAGAGCAGTAGCACACAGGAAGCACAAGCACAGGGAAAGAGCAGGAGAATGATGAGATCAGGAGCACAGAGAGAGAGCAAGAGAATGGAAGGCAGAAGCATGGACAGAGCAGGAACAGATAAAAGTAGGAGCATGGGGAGAGCAGGAGCATGAAAAGAGCAAGTCCGCTGGAGAGAGCAGGAGCATGGAGTGAACAATGGCACGGAAAGAGCAGGAGCACAGAGGATGAGCAGAGGCAAAGAGGGACCAGAACTAGTAGCACCAAGAGCAGGATAACTGGAGAGAGCAGGAGCACAGGGAGCAGGAACATGGAGAGAGCAGGAGCATAGAGAGAGCAGGAGCTCAGAGAGAGCAGGGACATGGAGAGAGCAGGAGCATGGAGAGAGCAGGAGCACGGAGAGAGCAGGAACATGGAGAGAGCAGGGGCATGGAGAGAGCAGGAACACGGAGAGAGCAGGAGCACAGAGAGAGCAGGAACATGGAGAGAGCATGAACATGGAGAGAGCAGGAGCGCGGAGAGTGCAGGAGCATGGCGAGAGCAGTAGCTCAGAGAGAGCAGGAGCACAGAGTGAGCAGGAGCACCGAAAGAGCAGGAGCATGGAGAGAGCAGGAGCACAGAGGGAGCAGGAGCATGGGGAGAGCAGGAGCACGGAGAGAGAAGGATCACTGAGAGAGCATGAAGAGAGCAGGAGCACGGAGTGAGCAGGAGCTCGGAGAGAGCAGGAGCACAGAGTGAGTGGAGCTCAGAGAGAGCAGGAGGTCAGAAAGTGCAGTACCACAGAGTGAGTGTGGTAGTACCAGGTATTATGGTGCCTAAGAGGCTGGTGACCATTGCTTAGACCCAGGAGTCTACCATTGGTGGTTGTTACGTAGCTCTGCCCTGACAGGCGGAGTATAAGAAACGGTGCCGTCCCAGCAGCCTTCACTTTCTGTATCGAAGCTGCTGGGGAACAAGTTCTAGTAGATTAAAGCCTTCAGTTATGAAATCACTTCGTCTTGAGTGTAATTGATCGCGCATCTGTGAGCAGCAGCTCAGAGTGAGCATGAGCACAGAGTGAACAGGAGCACGGAGAGAGCAGGAGCTCAGAGAGAGCAGGAACACAGAGAGAGATCAGGAGCACAGAGAGAGCAGGAGCTCAGAGAGAGCAGGAGCACAGAGGGAGCAGGAGCACTGAGAGAGCAGGAGCTCAGAGTGAGCAGGAGCACAGAGAGAGCAGGAACATGGAGAGTGCAGGAACATGGAGAGAGCAGGAACATGGAGAGAGCTGGAACATGGAGAGAGCAGGAGCCCAGAGAGAACAGGAACATGGAGGGCGCAGGAGCACAGGGAGAGCAGGAACACAGAGAGAGCAGGAGCACAGGGAGAGCAGGAGCACGGAGAGAGAGGAACATGGAGAGAGCTGGAACATGGAGAGATCTGGAACATGGAGAAAGCTGGGACATGGAGAGAGCTGGAACATGCAGAGAGCAGGAGCCCAGAGAGAGCAGGAACAAGGAGAGAGCAGGAGCCCAGAGTGAGCAGGAGATCTGAGAGAGTAGGAGCCTGGAGAGAGACAGATCACGGAGAGAGCAGGAACCCTGAAGGGAGTAGGAGCACGGAGAGAGCAAGAGCACAGAGAGTGCAGGAACACAGAGAGAGAGAGCAGGAGCACAGGAGAGAGCAGGAGCATGGAGAGAGCAGGAGCACGGAGAGATCAGGAGCACAGAGAGAGCAGGAGCACATAGCGAGAGAGAGAGCAGGAGCGCATAGAGAGAGCAGGAGCACAGAGAGAGCAGGAGCAAAGAGAGAGAGCAGGAGCACAAAGAGAGCAGGAGCACAAAGAGAGAGCAGGAGCACAGAGAGAGCAGGAGCACAGAGGGAGAGCAGGAGCACAATGAGAGCAAGAGCACAAAGAGAGCAGGAGCACAGAGGGAGAGCAGGAGCACAATGAGAGCAGGAGCACAGAGGGAGAGCAGGAGCACAATGAGAGCAGGAGCACAAAGAGAGCAGGAGCACAGAGGGCGAGCAGGAGCACAATGAGAGCAGGAGCACAAAGAGAGCAGGAGCACAGAGGGAGAGCAGGAGCACAGCGACAGCAGGAGCACAGAGAGCGCAGGAGCACAGAGAACAGGAGCACGGGGAGAGAAGAGGAGCATGGAAAGAGCAGCATCACTGAGAGCAGGGACCCAGACTGAACAGGAGCACGGAGTAAGTAGGGGTACTGCAGAGAACTGGAGCATAGGGGGAGCAGTAGCACACAGACAGCAGGAGCATAGAGACAGCAGTAGGACACAGGCAGCAGGAGCACAGTGAAAGAGCAGGAGAATGATGAGATCAGGAGCACAGAGAGAGAGCAAGAGAATGGAAGGCAGGAGCATGGACAGAACAGGAACAGATAAAAGTAGGAGCATGGGAAGGGCGGGATCATGGCAAGAGCAGGAGCATGGAGTGAGCAATGGCACGGAAACAGCAGGAGCACAGAGGACGAGCAGAAGGGAAGAGGGACCAAACCAGTAGCACCAAGAGCAGGATAACTGGAGAAAGCAGGAGCACAAAGAGGGCAGGAACATGGAGAGAGCAGGAGAATAGAGAGAGCAGGAGCTCAGAGCGAGCAGGAACATGGAGAGAGCAGGAGCACAGAGTGAGCAAGAGCATGGAGAGAGCAGGAACACGGAGAGAGCAGGAGCCCAGAGTGAGCAGGAGATCTGAGAAAGTAGGAGCCTGGAGAGAGACAGAGCACGGAGAGAGCAGGAACCCTGAAGAGAGTAGGAGCATGGAGAGAGCAAGAGCACAGAGAGAGCAGGAGCACAGAGAGAGCAGGAGCACTGAGAGAGCAGAACGTGGAAAGCGCAGGAGCACGGCGGGAGCAGGCGCACGGAGGGAGCTGGAGCTCGGAGAGAGCAGGAGCACGGAGGGAGCAGGAGCACAGAGAGAGCATGAGCACGGAGAGAGCAGGTACACGGAGATAAGGAACATGGAGGGAGCAGGAACATGGAGAGAACAGGAGCTCAGAGAGAGCAGGAGCATAGAGTGAGAGCAGGAGCACGAAGTGAGCAGGATCATAGACAGAGAGAGAGCAGGAGCACAAGAGAGCAGGAGCACGGAGACAGCAGGATCACGGAGAGAGCAGGAGCACTGAGAGAGCAGGAGCACACAGTGAGCAGGAGCTCGGAGAGAGCAGGAGCAAAGAGTGAACAGGAGCAATGAGAGAGCAGGAGCTCAGAGAGCAGGAGCTCAGAAAGAGCAGGAGCACAGAGTGAACAGGAGCACAGAGAGAGCAGGAGCTCAGAGAGAGCAGGTGTACAGAGAGAGCAGGAGCACAGAGTGAGCAGGAGCACAGAGGGAGCAGGAGCACTGAGAGAGCAGGAGCATAGAGAGAGCAGGAGCATAGAGTGTGCAGGAACACAGAGAGAGCAAGAGCTCAAAGACAGTAGGAGCACAGGAGAGAGCAGGAGCACAGAGAGAGCAGGAGCTCAGAGTGAGCAGGAGCAGGTAGAGAGCAGGAGCACGGAGAGAGCAGGAGCTCAGAGTGTGTAGGAACATGGAGAGAGCAGGAACACGGAGAGAGCAGGAACGCAGAGAGAGCAGGAGCACAGAGAGAGCAGGAGCTCAGAAAGAGCAGGAGCACAGGGAGACCAGGAGCATAGAGTGAGCAGGAGCTCAGAAAGAGCAGGAGCACAGAGAGAGCAGGAGCACAGAGAGCAGGAGCACAGAGAGAGCAGGAGCTCAGAAAGAGCAGGAGCACAGAGAGAGCAGGAGCACAGAGAGAGCAGGAGCTCAGAGTGAGAAGGAGCTCAGAGTGAGCAGGAGCAGAGAGACGGCAGGATCTCAGAGTGAGCAGGAGAGTGGAACATGGAGAGAGCAGGAGCACAGGAGAGAGCAGGAACATGGAGAGAGCAGGAGCACAGAGAGAGCAGGAGCACAGAGAGAGTGGAACATGGAGAGAGCAGGAGCATGGAGAGTGCAGGAACATGGAGAGAGCAGGAACATGGAGAGAGCAGGAGCATGGAGAGAGCAGGTGCACAGAGAGAGCAGGAGCACACAGAGAGCAGGAACATGGATGGAGCAGGAACATGGAGAGAGCAGGGGCACAGAGAGAGCAGGAACATGGAGAGAGCAGGAGCATGGATGGAGCAGGAACATGAAGAGAGCAGGAGCACAGAATGAACAGGTACATGGAGAGAGTAGGAGCACAGAGTGAGCAGGAACATGGAGAGAGCAGGAGCTCGGAGAGAGCAGGAGCACAGAGATTACATAAAACATATAGTGCAGAAGGAGGTGATTTTGGCCCATCAAGTCTGCACTGCCTCACTTAAGCCCTCACTTCTACCCTTTCCCCATAACCCAATAACCCTTCCTAACCTTTTTGGTCACTAAGGGCAATTTAGCATGGCCAATCCACCTAACCTGCATGTCTTTGGAGTGTGGGAGGAAACCGGAGCACCCGGAGGAAACCCACACAGACACGGGGAGAACTTGTCCCGGCGGGGAATCGAACCTGGGACCCTGGTGCTGTGAAGCCACAGTGCTAACCAGTGTGCTACCGTGCTGCCCTTGAGAGAGCTGGGGTATGAAGATAGCAGGAGCACAGAGACGAAGAGCATAGAGAGGGAGCAGCAGCATAGAGAGAGCAGAAGCATGGAGAGAGCAGGAGCACAGATAGAGTAGGAGCTGAGAGAGAGTGGGAGGTAGGGAGAGAGCAGGAGCACAGGAGGGAGCATGGAAAAACAGGAGCACGGGAGAGCAGGTTCACAGCGAGAGCAGGAGCATGGAGAGAGCAGGGGCACTGAGAGAGCAGGAGCACGGAGAGAGCAGGAGCCTAGGATACCCTCTACCCTCTCAGCTGGATGCACTATTTCGGACGACTGCAGGGCAGATCTCCTTGGTATCCTGGTCAACATTATCCTTCAACCAACATCACAAAAAGTGAATACTGAAATTCTGACAGTGCTGGAATCTGAAATAAGCATGATTAATTTTGGAAATAACTGAGAACGACGGAGTATAATGTGGACATTTCTGCATCTTGGCAGGAGCCCCAGAAAAGGCGTGTATTATTTAAACAGAGAGAGACTGTAGGTCTTTGAGGTACAGAGGGATCTGGGTGACCTGGTCCATAAATCTCAAAACGTTAGTCTGCAGGTACAGATTAAGAATCAAATTAGAAGGTTGGTGTTTATTGCAAGGGGACCGGAATGTAGAAATAGGGGAGTTTTACTGCAGCTGTCTAGGGTATTGGCGAGGTCCCATTTGGAATACCGTGTACAGTTTTGGTCTCCTTGTTTGAAAAAAATGTAATTACTTCAGAAGTAGTTCAGAGAAGGTTTACTGGACCCCTTCTTAGTCTTACGAAGACAATTTGGACAGGGTGAGCAAATACCGAGTCATGTTTAGATGAAAGGTGATCATATTGCAATGTATAAAATCCTGCAAAGATTGAAAAGGGTTGGGAGGATGATTCCATTTGTAGGGGGGGTGCGATGGGGATGTGGGGGAGACTAAAACTAGGGAATGAGAGGTCTGCTGTTGAGGATGTGGATGAGGAGAAATGTTTCCTCTCCAAAGGTTGCTGGTGGGTGGAAGTCACTTCCCCAGAAAGCAGTGGAGGGCCCATCATTGAATTCATTCAAGGCAGAGATAGACAGATTTTCGATAGACAAGGAAATCAAGGTCTATGGGTCGGGGGGGGGGGGTGCAGTCAGGAAATTGGTGTCGAGGCCACAACCGGCTCAGCCATGACCTTGCTGAATTGTGGAGCAGGCTCGATTAGCCAAATCCTCTTCCTATCTGGGTCAGACAGCAGCGAGTGAAACAAGGTGAGCATTCTGACCTGTGACCCTTCAGGTGAAAGTTCACCGGCTTTGCAACGTTAACTCTGTTTCTCGCTCCGCAGATGCTGCCACGTCTGCTGAGTGAGTCGAAAATGTTCTCTTCCTCCCATTAAAAAGCACCACTTTGCTGTTTCTGGGAAATTGTGAGGTGCCGGTTAGCCGATCAGCATTAATGGCTGCGTCACAGTAACAGCTGCCCTTGAAAAGAGGCCGTGAAGTACCGTGGGGATGCAGAAGGTGCTATGTAAATGCAGGATGCACTACAGTAACTCACCAAGGTTCCTTAGGTTCCTTAGTCAGCACCTTCCAAACTCATAACCACTGCTACCTAGAAGGACAAGAGCAGCAGATACCTGGGAACCCCATCATCTGGAGGTTTCCCTCCAAGTCACTCACCACCCTGACTTGGAAATATAATAATAATAATCTTTATTATAATCTTTATTATTGTCACAAGTAGGCTTACATTAACACTGCAATGAAGTTACTGTGAAAAGCCCCTAGTCACCACATTCCGGCGCCTGTTCGGGTACACGGAGGGAGAAATCAGAATGTCCAATTCACCTAACGCCACCTCTTTCGGGACTTGTGGGAGGAAACCGGAGCACCCAGAGGAAACCCACGCAGACACAGGGAGAAAATACAGACTCTGCACATGTCATGATATGCTGACAGGCACTTAATGAGATACAGACAGGCAGCTAATGGGCACAGGGAACAGGACATAACCAATCAGCAGGCAGAACACGTGGGAGGTGGTTTCCAACTATAAAAGGCACGAGGCACTCACACTCCGCCTCTTTCCGCTCGGGACATCTACAGAGTGAGTCCAGTGTACATATCACGTAATACAGACAGCACATGGAGAAGAGCTAGTCTGGTTCGGTCTAGATAGAGAAATCACAGCTAGATTAGCAGAGTGTCGTACTCACATAGAACTGTGCTAACTGTGTGTAGCACAATCAATCACTCACGAGACGAGATGAGAAGGAGTCGAACGATGGCTTTATTACGCAGACTTGTTCCCCAGCAGCACAGTTACAGAATGCAGCTGCTGGGAGAACCCGGGCTCTTATACTCCGCCTTGCAGGGTGGAGCCAGCAGGCGGCTGATCCAACCGGGATCCAGTGTCTATCTACCAATAGCCTCTCGGCATCCCAGGGTACCTTAATACCCCTAATACATACCACCACATTCACCCCTTGTTAAAAAAGAACCCGGCGGGGTAGTGGGCCGTATGGTGGTAGGGGTTCCCAGAGTCTGTACCTAGGATGCCGCTAACACAGTGGTTGTGCTCCGAAACTAACTACTTACAATGCCGCTTTTACTGGGCAACCAAACCAAACCAGAAAAATATATATACAGAGGCATTCTTGCTTCATTATACAGATTCAATGAGTCGAATGGGTGCCCTGGTCGTCCTCGCCGATCGTCTTAGCCCCGGTGGTGATGCAGGCGCAGGTTCCGGCCTCGTCGTCTCTGGGAGCGTCGCAATGCCTTGCCCCGCTCCAATATCCCTATTTGGGACCGGGGGAAGGACCGATCCACCCTGGAAGGGGGCGGCTGTGGGGTGCGCCGGCAGGAGGGAGGGGGTGATCGGTGTTGGGGGGTGTGCGTGGCTCCAGAGGGGGGCACTGGTGTTGGGGGGGGGTGCGGGGCTCTGGGGGTGCCAGGTCCCGCAGGGAGACCGTGTCCTGTCGGCCATCGGGGTACGCCACGTAGGTGTATTGAGGGTTCGCGTGTAGGAGATGAACCCTCTCGACCAACGGGTCCGATTTGTGCGTCCGCACATGTTTTCGGAGCAGGATGGGTCCTGGGGCTGCCAGCCAGGTCGGAAGTGACATTCCAGAGGAGGACTTCCTAGGGAAGACAAGGAGGCATTCGTGAGGTGTTTGATTCGTTGTTGTACACAGCAGCGACCGGTTGGAATGGAGAGCGTCCGGGAGGACTTCCTGCCAGCGGGAAACTGGGAGACCTCTGGACCGCAGGGCCAGCAGGACGGTCTTCCAGACAGTTCCGTTCTCCCTCTCTACCTGACCATACCCCCGGGGATTGTAACTGGTCGTCCTGCTTGAGGCGATGCCCTTGCTGAGCAGGAATTGACGCAGTTTGTCGCTCATGAAAGAGGACCCCCCTATCGCTATGTATGTAGGCGGGGAACCCGAACAGTGTAAAGATGGTGCCGAGGGCTCTAATGACCGTGGCCGCGGTCAGGTCGGGACAGGGGATGGTGAATGGGAACCGGGAGTACTCGTCAATCACATTCAGGAAGTACGTGTTGCGATCGGTGGAGGGGAGGGGGCCTTTGAAGTCCAGACTGAGGCGCTCAAAAGGGACGGGAAGCCTTTATCAGGCCGGTAGAAATGCAGCTTGCACCCTGCGCAGATCTGGCAGTTCCTGGTGACGGTCCTGACCTCCTCAGTGGAGTCGGGCAGGTTGCGGGTCTTCACGAAGTGATAGAGCCGAGTGACCCTCGGATGGCAGAGGTCTTCGTGGAGGGTTCAGAGATGGTCCACTTGTGCGTTGGCACACGTGCCGCGGGACAGGCCATCAGGAGGCTCGTTTAGCTTCCTGGGACGATACAAGATCTCATAGTTATAGGTGGAGAGTTCGATCCTCCACCGCAAGATCTTGTCATTTTTGATCTTGCCCCGCTGTGCATTATCGAACATGAAGGCAACCGACCGTTGGTCAGTGAGGAGACTGAATCTCCTGCCGGCCAGGTAATGCCTCCAATGTCGCACAGCTTCTACTATGGCCTGGGCCTCCTTTTCCACTGAGGAGCGGCGGATTTCTGAGGCGTGGAGGGCAAGAGGCAGGCGCTGTTCGAATTGCGGGAAGCCTGGACACTATGCAACCTTGTCAAGGACCAGCGCCCCCAACTCCAACGCAGGCACGTTCGGAGTGTACAGAACGGATTACAGGATTCAGATCCTGGCGGTATCACGGATCCGGAGGACGATTGCCCGGAGTCCTCCTACCATGTGGACATCATCACCACGCGTGAGCCTGCCTCGCCAACAGCATCACGAAGCCTGCCCATCCTCACTGTGGATTCTGCGGACAAATGGCGTGCGGTGATGCAAGTTAATCCGTGCTCTATCCAGTTCAAGCTGGACACAGGTGCTTCTGCCAATCTTCTTTCACTGGCGGATTTCCTCCTCATCAAAAAGCCACCGAAGCTCCTTCCAGCATCCTGCCAGCTCCTGGACTATGACGGCAATGCCATTTTCATGATATGGACTCATGTACATAATAAGATACAGACAGGCAGTGACAGACACCCAGTACAGCCAATCAACACACAGGACAGAACACAACCAATCACCAGGCAGAACACTAGAGGGGGGTTTCCCACTATAAAACACACGAGGCATCAGCACTCTGCCTCTTTCCACTGGTGACAACTGTAGTGACAGTCAGGGTGTATATATCAGTCAGCACCTTCTACACGTGGCTCAGAGCTAGTCTGGTCTAGTTAGTTATAACAAGCACACTTAGATTAGTAGAGTGTCAAACCCACAGCAAACTGTTTGCACTGCTTAACAAGTTCAATAAAGCGTTTGGAGTCCGCTTTCAAGTACAACTGCATCCAATTGCAGTCCGTGTTACCCCAGGGTGAATAACACGACATGGTACCAATAGTCTACTTTCTCTAAGTGTCTTACCTCGAGTGATTCCGTGACGACCAGCAAGTGCCTTCCAGCGGCATGGAGAAGATCCAGGCCCCTCCACAGCTACGGATCTCCGGCAATCTCGCCGCCAACTGGCGGGTCTTCAAGCAAAGGTTCCTTCTCTACATTGAGGCGCCAGGCCTTGAGGATGCGTCCGATGCTAGAAAAATCACGCTGCTCCTATCAACTGCGGGGGACAAAGCCATCCAGATTTTCAATTCGCTTAATTTTACCGACGGCCAGGACAAGACCAAATTCAAGACCGTTTTAGAGAAGCTCGACAGCCACTGTGAAGTTGAAACAAACGAGAGCTTTGGGCGCTATATCTTCCAGCAACGCCTTCAGGGTAAGGATGAACCTTTCCAATCCTTTCTAACTCATCTCCGTATATTAGCGCAGTCCTGCAATTATGGTGACACCGCGATGCCATGATCAGGGATCAGATCGTGTTTGGGGTGCACTCCGATTCCTTGCGGGAGCAACTCCTCAAAATGAAGCACATGACCCTGCCAGTCGCAATCGAGACGTGTATAGTGCATGAGCATGTGAGAAATCGGTACTCCCGTTTCAAATCAGCAGAATACGAAAAGCTTGCCTCCCACGAGGCAGAGAGTTGCAGGCCATAAGCGTCTCAGTATCGATGATAGCGGCCATTTTGCGTGCTTTTCCCAGGGCCCCACGCATGCGCAACACGAACGGGAGAACGAAGCGGCCGAAAACCAAACTGCGCAGGTGCAAATGTCGGCTGACCGCACTGTGCATGCGCGACAACGCACAGAGCGTAACAGCGTCAATGTCATGACGTACCCGAACTGCGGCACCGCCCACTTAAAGCGGCAAAGCCCTGCAAAAGGCAGGCGATGTTTAAATTGCGGGAAGCCTGGACATTATGCAGCCTCGTGCAGGTCTGCACCACCAGTCAAGGGCCAGCGATCCCAATTTCAACGCAAGCGCGTTTGATGTGTACAGCAAGGTTTACTGGATTCTGATCCTGGTAGCACTACGGATCCAGAAGACGACTGCCTGCAGTCCCCCTATCGTATGGGCATCACCACTATATGTGAGTATGCCTCCTCAAATTCAGCAAGACGCCTATCTATCCTCAATGTGGATTCCGCGGACGAATGGCGTGCTGTCATACACGCAAATCAATGCAGCATACATTTCAAGCTGGACACTGGTGCTTCTACCAATCTCATCTCTCAAGCTGATTTTGACCGCATTAAAAAGCAACCCAAAATTCTTCCGCCAGCCTGCTAGTTCCTCGATTATAATGGCAATGCCATAACTGCACTAGGATCTTGTCATCTATTCGTCTTCAACAAGACTATCAATGCCACACTGCGATTCAAAATCATCAAGCCTGATAAGGCATCCCTGCTCGGTGCCCATGCATGTCAGCTACTCAATCTTGTACAGCAAGTCCATGCCATGCCGTCGTCCAATGTGGATCTTCAGGCTGACATTGATGACATCCTTGCTCAATATCCGGATCCAGCAGAGGGCAGTAGAGCAGAGCTGCTGATTGGTGTTGCAAGGGAAATTTGCATATCGCCATTGTGGTCACCCTAAATTGAAGGTGTACCTGAGCTAAAGACCCTAGCTGTTCGAGTGAAGACAAGCATCCAGCAGAGGGCAGTAGAGCAGAGCTGCTGATTGGTGTTGCAAGGGAAATCTGCATACCGCCATCGTGGTCACCCTAAATTGAAGGTGTACATGAGCTAAAGACCCTAGCTGTTTGAGTGAGGTCCCTCAACTGGGACCTGGGATTCATGTCACATTACATTCATCCCCCACCATCTGGCCTGTGAAATCCTACCAACTGTCCTGGCTTGACACAATTCACACCTCTTTAACCTGGGGTTACCCCATCTCTGGATCTGTGAAGATTTAATCACCTGCTAATGCTTGCATTCCAAGCATTGTTTGGCATCTTTGAATTTGTCTATATATGTGTTTCTGGAACAGACCTCTTCATTCGCCTGAGGAAGGAGCAGCGCTCCGAAAGCTAGTGACATCGAAACAAACCTGTTGGACTTTAACCTGGTGTTGTAAGACTTCGTACTGTGTTCGAGTGAAGGCAAGCATCCAGCAGAGGGCAGTAGAGCAGAGCTGCTGATTGGTGTTGCAAGGGAAATTTGCATACTGCTGTTGTGGTCACCCTAAATTGAAGGTGTACCTGAGCTAAAGACCCTAGCTGTTCGAGTAAAGACAAGCATCCAGCAGAGGGCAGTAGATTAGAGCTGCTGATTGGTGTTGCAAGGGAATTTAGGGAATTAGGAGTTAAACTAAAAAGTAGGAACTCAAAGGTCATAATCTCAGGATTGCTACCACTGCCACAAGCGAATCAGAGTAGGAATGTCAGGATAGATAGTATCAATGTGTGGCTTGAGAGATGGTGCAAGAGGGAGGGATTCAAATTCCTGGGATATTGGAATCGGTTCTGGGGGAGGTGGGACCAGTACAAACCGGACGGTCTGCACCTGTGCAGGACTGGAACCGATGTCCTAGGGGGGGGGGTGTTTGCTAGAGCTGTTGGGGAGAGTTTAAACTAATGTGGCAGGGGGCTGGGAACCGATGCAGGAAGTTGGGAGGTAGTAAAACAGGGACAGAAACAAAAGGCAGTAAGGGGGAAAGTGTAAGGCAGAGAAGCCATCGTCAAAAATCAAAAAGGATGACAGTACAAGGTACAGTGACTGAGGGGAGCTCAGTGAATAGGACCAGGAATACTAAAAGGAATAAAACGGGAAGTGAAAACATTAATGGTAAGCGGCGCGGCAGGTTGTTACATGAAGATATGGGTTCAACGACAAGGATAATTAGGAGAAAGGTTAAGAGGAAATATAACTTAGGAGAGGTTACTGATTGAGGTGTTAAGATTCAGAACAGAGGTAAAAAAAAGCCAACATAAGTGTGCTTTACATGAATGCTCGTAGTATTCGGAATAAGGTAAATGAGTTGATGGCGCAAATCATTGTGAATGACTATGATTTAGTGGCCATTACTGAAACATGGTTAAAGGATGGTCACGACTGGGAGTTAAATATCCAAGGGTATCAAACTATTCGGAAGGACAGAGTAGATGGTAAGGGAGGTGGTGTAGCTCTGTTATTTAAGGATGACATCCGGGCAACAGTAAGGGATGACATCGGTGTTATGGAGGATAAGGTTGAATCCATTTGGGTGGAAATCAGGAATAGTAAGGTGAAAAAGTCACTGATAGGAGTAGTCTATAGGCCACCAAATAGTAACATTATGGTGGGGCAGGCAATAGACAAAGAAATAGCTGATGCATGTAGAAATGGTACAGCAGTTATCATGGGGGATTTTAATCTACATGTCGATTGGTTTAACCAGGTCGGTCAAGGCAGCCTTGAGGAGGAGTTTATAGAATGCATCCGCGATAGTTTCCTAGAACAGTATGTAATGGAACCTACGAGGGAACAAGCGGTCCTAGATCTGGTCCTGTGTAATGAGACAGGATTGATTCATGATCTCATAGTTCGGGATCCTCTCGGAAGGAGCAATCACAATATGGTGGAATTTAAAATACAGATGGAGGGTGAGAAGGTAAAATCAAGCACTAGTGTTTTGTGCTTAAAAAAAGGAGATTACAATGGGATGAGAGAAGAACTAGCTAAGGTAGACTAAAGCAAAGACTTTATGGTGAAACAGTTGAGGACCAGAGGACCAGTGGAGAACCCAAGTGATTTTTCACAGTGCTCAGCAAAGGTTTATACCAATAAAAAGGAAGGATGGTAAAAAGAGGGGAAATCGACCGTGGATATCTAAGGAAATAATGGAGTGTATCAAAGTGAAGGAAAAAGCATACAAAATGGCAAAGATCAGTGGGAGACTAGAGGACTGGGAAATCTTTAGGGGGCAACAGAAAGCTACTAAAAAAGCTATAAAGAAGAGTAAGATGGATTATGAGAGTAAACTTGCTCAGAATATAAAAACAGACAGTAAACGTTTCTACAAATACATAAAACAGAAAAGAGTGGCTAAGGTAAATATTGGTCCTTTAGAGGATGAGAAGGGAGATTTAATAATGGGAGATGAGGAAATGGCTGAGGAACTGAACAGGTTTTTTGGGTCGGTCTTCACAGTGGAAGACACAAATAACATGCCAGTGACTGATGGAAATGAGGCTATGACAGGTGAGGACCTTGAGAGGATTGTTATCACCAAGGAGGTAGTGATGGGCAAGCTAATGGGGCTAAAGGTAGACAAGTCTCCTGGACCTGATGGAATGCATCCCAGAGTGCTAAAAGAGATGGCTAGGGAAATTGCAAATGCACTAGTGATAATTTACCAAAATTCACTAGACTCTGGGGTGGTCCCGGCGGATTGGAAATTAGCAAACGTGACACCACTGTTTAAAAAAGGAGGTAGGCAGAAAGTGGGTAATTATAGGCCAGTGAGCTTAACTTCAGTAGTAGGGAAGATGCTGGAATCTATCATCAAGGAAGAAATAGCGAGGCATCTGGATGGAAATTGTCCCATTGGGCAGACACAGCATGGGTTCAGAAAGGGCAGGTCGTGCCTCACTAATTTAGTGGAATTTTTTGAGGACATTAACAGTGCGGTAGATAACGGGGAGCCAATGGATGTGGTATATCTGGATTTCCAGAAAGCCTTTGACAAGGTGCCACACAAAAGGTTGCTGCATAAGATAAAGATGCATGGCATTAAGGGGAAAGTAGTAGCATGGATAGAGGATTGGTTAATTAATAGAAAGCAAAGAGTGAGGATTAATGGGTGTTTCTCTGGTTGGCAATCAGTAGCTAGTGGTGTCCCTCAGGGATCAGTGTTGGGCCCACAACTGTTCACAATTTACATAGATGATTTGGAGTTGGGGATCAAGGGCAATGTGTCCAAGTTTGCAGACGACACTAAGATAAGTGGTAAAGCAAAAAGTGCAGAGGATACTGGAAGTCTGCAGAGGGATTTGGATAGGCTAAGTGAATGGGCTAGGGTCTGGCAGATGGAATACAATGTTGACAAATGTGAGATTATCCATTTTGGTAGGAATAACAGCAAAAGGGATTATTATTTAAATGATAAAATATTAAAACATGCTGCTGTGCAGAGAGACCTGGGTGTGCTAGTGCATGAGTCGCAAAAAGTTGGTTTACAGGTGCAACAGGTGATTGAGAAGGCAAATGGAATTTTGTCCTTCATTGCTAGAGGGATGGAGTTTAAGACTAGGGAGGTTATGCTGCAATTGTATAAGGTGTTAGTGAGGCCACACCTGGAATATTGTGTTCAGTTTTGGTCTCCTTACTTGAGAAAGGACGTACTGGCACTGGAGGGTGTGCAGAGGAGATTCACGAGGTTAATCCCAGATCTGAAGGTGTTGGATTACGAGGAGAGGTTGAGTAGATTGGGACTGTACTTGTTGGAATTTAGAAGGATGAGGGGGGATCTTATAGAAACATATAAGATTATGAAGGGAATAGATAGGATAGATGCGGGCAGGTTGTTTCCACTGGCGGGTGAAAGCAGAACTAGGGGGCATAGCCTCAAAATAAGGGGAAGTAGATTTAGGACTGAGTTTAGGAGGAACTTCTTCACCCAAAGGGTTGTGAATCTATGGAATTCCTTGCCCAGTGAAGCAGTAGAGGCTCCTTCATTAAATGTTTTTAAGATAAAGATAGATAGTTTTTTGAAGAATAAAGGGATTAAGGGTTATGGTGTTCGGGCCGGAAAGTGGAGCTGAGTCCACAAAAGATCAGCCATGATCTCATTGAATGGTGGAGCAGGCTCGAGGGGCCAGATGGCCTACTTCTGCTCCTAGTTCTTATGTTCTATGTGTTTGATGGAATGGGCACTCTGCCATATTGCTACAAACCTGTAATCCATGCACCACGCCGGGTGCCGGCTCCACTGAAGGAACGTTAAAGGCACAGCTACAGGAGCTCCAAGACCAGGACATAACCAGGACGGAACCGACTGACTGAGTCAGCTCGATGGTCTGTGTGAAGAAGCCCTCAGGAGAGTTGCGGATATGCATAGATCCCAAAGATCTTAACCAGAACATAATGCGGGAACACTCCCCGATCCCGAAGCAGGAGGAACTGACCAGTGAGATGGCACACGCCAAATTCTTCACAAAGCTAGATGCATTGCGTGGTTTCTGGCAGATACAACTGGATGAGTCCAGCAGGAAGCTCTGCACGTTAAACACACCATTTGACAGGTACTCTTATAGCCGTATGCCGTTCGGCATTGTCTCAACCTCTGAAATCTTCCACAGGATCATGGAACAGATGATGGAGGGCATCGAGGGTGTGCGTGTCTACGTAGATGATGTAATCATATGGTCCACAACCCCCGAGGAACATATGTCTTGTCTCAAACAAGTCTTTCGACGTGTCCATGCAAACGGCCTCAAGTGGAACAAGGCCAAGTGCTCCTTTGGCATGTCAACCATCAAGTTCTTAGGCGACCAGATATCCCAGCAGGGTGTGCGACCAGATTCGGACAAGGTCAAGGGCATTAACGCCGCGAAGGCCCCGGAAGACAAAAAGGCGGTACTATGCTTCCTCGGGATGGTGAACGTCTTGGGAATATTCATTCGGCTCCGAAGGTATGATTTTGAGTTAGTATACACACCAGGCAAGGAGGTGATAATTGCGGATGCCCTGTCTCGCTCCATCACCTCGCCCTGTGAACAGGTTGACTTCATCCGTCAGATAGAGGCACAGGTGCGGCTGTGTGCCAGGAAATTCCCGGCCTCAGATGAAAGAGTGATCAGAATTCGTGAAGAGACTGCCAAAGACCCTCTTCTGCAGCGTGTAATGCACCATCTCACAAATGGCTGGCAAAAATGGCCCTCAGTTCTTTAATGACCTGACAGTCGTCGAGGGGATCCTCCTCCAGCTAGATCGTATCGTTATTCATAGAATCATAGAAGTTACAGTGCAGAAGACCATTCGGCCCATCGGGTCTGCACCGGACCTTGGAAAGAGCATCTCCACCCTATCCCTGTAACCCAGTAACCCCACCCAACCTTTTTGGACACTAAGGACAATTTAGCATGGCCAATCCACCTAACGTGCACATCTTTGGACTGTGGGAGGAAACTGGAGCACCCGGAGGAAACCCATGCACACACGGGGAGAACGTGCAAACTCCATTCCTCACAGTCTGCAGAGCTTAGTGTTCAAACAAATCCACGAGGGACACCTAGGTGTCGAAATGTGTAGGCGCAGGGCCAGGCAGGCTGTTTGTTGGCCTGGAATCAGCCAGGACATATCCAACATGGTCCTCAATTGTGCGACCTGCCAGCGTTTCCAGCCTGCTCAAACAAAAGAAACACTCCAGCAACACAAGATTGTGACCTCTCCGTGGTCCAAGGTGGGAATCGACCTTTTTCATGCCAATGGGCGTGACTATGTGCTCATCATAGATTACTTCTCAAATTACCCGGAAGTTGTGAAGCTGTCAGACCTCACATCAAGGACAGTCAACAAGGCCTGCAAGGAGACATTTGCCAGGCATGGTATTCCACTCACTGTCATAAGCGACAATGGTCCCTGCTTTCACAGCCAGGAGTGGTCCAATTTCGCCAAGTCGTACCAATTCAAACACATTACCTCAAGCCCACACTACCCGCAGTACAACGGGAAGGTTGAGAAAGGGGTCCATATAGTGAAGCAAATGCTCTGCAAGGCTGCGGACTCTGCTTCTGACTTCAACCTTGCGCTGTTGGCGTACAGGAACACACCTCTGTCCACCGGTATGTCTCCGGCTCAACTCCTCATGAATAGAGACCTGCGGACGACTGTTCCGGCCATACACTTACCAGACCTGGATCACCTCCCAGTGCTGCAAAAGGTGCAGCAACTCAGGAACCGGCAAAAGCTGACGTACGATGCTCATGCTACCGATTTGCCTGTGCTCTCTCCGGAAGATGCTGTTCGGATCAAGCTACCTGAGGGAGGCTGGTCAGCTCCAGCTGTTGTTGTTCGGCAGGCTGCTCCCAGATTGTTTATAGTTCGTATGGCTGATGGCTCCATTTTCAGGCGCAACAGAATGGCACTGTGCAAAGTTGCTTGCCCACCACCGGATCCTACTTTTCCAGATGTTGTTATGCCTCCTCCAGACACCTCGCACCACGAGGCCACCAATCTGGCAGCAATCCCGCCTGTCAAGGTGCCGTCGTCCCCACTTCCACCTCTCAGGCGGTCGACAAGGATCCGGCGGAAGCCCCAAAGATTGGACTTATAGACATTTATCTTGTAAATTTTGTTCTGTATCTGCACGATGGACACCTCTTGTGTATATATTCTTCCACTCGCCATTTAATGTAAATAGTCATACATGTAAATACAGTCGCATATGCTCCCAGCAACCAGCATTTTGTTTTTACTAAAGGGGGGATGTCATGATATGCACTCATGTGCATAATGAGATACAGACAGGCAGTGACAGACACCCAGTACAGCCAATCAACACACAGGACAGAACACAACCAATCACCAGGCAGAACACTAGAGGGGGGTCTCCCACTATAAAACACACGAGGCATCAACACTCTACCTCTTTCCACTGATGACAACTGATGACAGTCAGGGTGTATATATCATTTAGCACCTTCTACATGTGGCTCAGAGCTAGTCTGGTCTAGTTAGTTATAGTAAGCACACTTAGATTAGTGAAGTGTCAAACCCACAACGAGTTGTGTGCACTGCTTAACAAGTTCAATAAAGCATATTGAACCAACATCACAGTTTGAAGTTTACTTTCAAGTACAACTGCATCCAGTTGTAAGTTTTAGTGGTTACAGAGGAGTCAGGTATGAATGTATAACGAAAAGGCTTTATTATTAAAGCAATCCTTTCCCTTGGTCTCTGAGGCTATGACTCATCTTTCATTCCCTCACCCTACAGTATAAATATTTAATAATAATAATCACTTATTGTCACAAGTAGGCTTCAACAAAGTTACTGTGAAAAGCCCCTAGTCGCCACATTCTGGCGCCTGTTCGGGGAGTCCGGTACCGGAATTGAACCCGCGCTGCTGGCCTCATTTTGCATTACAAGCCAGCTGTTTAGCCCACTGTGCTAAACCAGCCCCATGATATCTCCCACTTTCTATGACTTTTAGCTTTGACAAAGGTCATCTGGACTCGAAAGGTTAGCTCATTTCTCTCCCTACAGATGCTGCCAGACCTGCTGAGATTTTTCCAGCATTTTCTGTTTTGGTATTATCAAAGCACACCATTTCCAGGTCACAGTCCAGATCCCAGCTGGGACTTCCCTGCCCAGGCTCCTATTGGGCTGGCTTTTATGTTACCTTGATGGGACTCCTGATGGGAGCTCGCATTCCTCGAGGCTTATAAGGGAGGCTAATTGGCCCCTCCTTGTGGATTTCTTGAAGCCATTCTTCCTATCGAATCTGCACTGATCCTCTGAAAGAGCACTCTACCAAGCCCACTCCCCCCCCCCCCCCCCCCCCCCCCCCGCCCCCCCGCCCCAACCCTGTGATCCTACACATTGATCATGGCCAATCCACCTAACCTGCACACCTTTGGACTGTGGGAGGAAACCGGAGCACTCGGAGGAAACCCACACAGACAGTCACCCAAGGCCGGAATTGAACACGGGTCCCTGGCGCTGTGAGGCAGCAGTGCTAACCACTGCGCTACCGTGAATGGGGTCACAGAATTGCTGGTTCTTTTTAATCACTCGCATTTATGGTAAAGAATTTCTATCCAGGACTTTGATACACAATTGCTTAATGTGGTCACGTCACATCCACCTTGCCAATATTTTAAGTGTTGGTAACCACTGCAGGCTCCGGAAAACAGCAGGGTTGGGAATTTGACACAAACATTCACATCGTTCAGCCTCAGAAGAGAAAGATCTGGAAGCAAATATAATCAAACAAAACTAATCGACGTCCACTCTTCCACTATTCAACGCTGGATGGTTGGTTCGTGATGCGGGTTCAATTCTCGCTCCAGCTGGGGTTATTCATGAAGGCCCCGCCTTCTCAGCCTTTCCCCTTATCTGAGGTGAGGCGATACTCAAGTTAAATCGCCCCTCAGCCAATGCTCTCCCTCTCAAGAAGGGAGAGTCGCCTTTGGTCCCCGGGGACGTTGGTGACGTTTGTTCCATTCAACCCTGGCTGATGGCGCTTCCCAATGCTGTTTATCCACCTTCCATCTTCCAGTTCCCAGCCCCTCCAGCTCAGGTATCACAACCTGCTTCACCCTCAACGGTGTTTATGTCTATCTGTTCCCAGTAGAGCAGTTTAGCTCCAGCTAGCCCCCCGGATGTGGGGTGTTTGAAGAAATCCTTTCGTTCAAGGCTCCAAACTCTATTTACTGGAGCTAATGGGGCTATCGCGGAGCAGAGGAATCGAATTGAATGCTGGAAAAAGAGGCGAACATAACTAATCATTGCTGGCTGATGTGATTTGGCAGCGGTGAGCAGGAGTAAGTGGCAGTTAATGGAATGAGAATGATCTCAGGGAACACAGAAGGAAGAGGGGGAGTGGAAAACACAATTCATTCCTGGCAGAGAGCGCTCTGTTTGAGCAGTGGCTAATGGAGTGCAATTTTATTAGGAGCCTGTGCTTAATGTTCGTTCTTCAGACAATGTATAGGACCGGCCTGCCGAACAACCAGGACATAAGAGTTTGATCAATCGTCCAGGGTGCTCCTCCTGAGCAGGAATTCACTTCAACACAAATGGAAGGAAAGAAGGAACATATTTATATTATTCATTTATGGGATTGTGGGCGTCGCTGGTTAGGCCAGCATTTATTGCCCATCCCTAGTTGCCCTTCAGAAGGTGATGGTGAGTTGTCATCTTGAACCGCTGCAGTCCTTGAGGTGTAGATACATCCACTGTGCTGTTAGGGGGGAGTTCCAGGATGTTGCCCCAGTGACAGTAAAAGAGGACGGCACGGTAGCACAGTGGTTAGCACTGTTGCTTCACAGAGCCAGGGTCCCAGGTTCGATTCCCGGCTTGGGTCACTGTCTGTGCGGAGTCTGCACGTTCTCCCCGTGTCTGCGTGGGTTTCGTCCGGTTGCTCCGGTTTCCTCCCAGAAGTCCCGAAAGACGCGCTGTTAGGTGAATTCTGAATTCTCCCTCTGTGTACCGGAACAGGTGCCGGAATGTGGCGACTAGGGAATTTTCACAGTAACTTCATTGCAGTATTAATGTAAGTCTACTTGCGACACTAATAAAGACTATTATTAATATTATTAATACAACTGAGGCATGGCAGCTGAGGTAGAGTGAGTTTGCAGCCATGCTGATGGACAATCACTTTCCACTCATTCCATATCAAAGAATGAATGCAAGGGCTGCACGGTGGCTCAGTGGTTAGCACTGCAGCCTCACGGCGCTGAGGTCCCAGGTTCGATCCCGGCTCTGGGTCACTGTCCGTGTGGAGTTTGCACATTCTCCCCGTGTCTGCGTGGGTTTCGCCCCCACAACCCAAAGATGTGCAGGGTAGGTGGATGGGCCAGGCTAAATTGCCCCTTAATTGGAAAAAATGAATTGGGTACTCTAAAATTAAAAAAAAAGTGAATGCAGATCACTGTCTGCTCCTGTTTGTACAAACGGCGGGGGGGGGGGCTAGTTTTAAAAGATCAAACACAGTGGTGGGTGGGGGAGGTTGCTGGTGGTGGGTGAGGGGGGCAGAAGGGCTGTGATTTAACAATGATCCTCTGTGTGCCTTGAAAGAGGAATAAGGAGGAAAGAACCTATATTCGTAAAGCACCTTTCATATCTGTAGCGCACAATGACTTACGAGAGAGACGAATAGAGATGAAGTCGATGAGGCTTTATTAAGCGTGACTTGTTCCTCGCAGTTCAGCAACAGACTGGAGCTGCGGGGAGAAGCCCAGGTTCTTATACTCCACCTTCAGGGCGGAACTAGGGATCAACAGCCAACCAGGACCCAGGATCTGTCAGCCAATAGCATCACGGCTTCACAGTCCCACATGACCCCTAATGCATACTACCACAATATCTTCATGGAATTCCAAATGAAGACAGCTGGTCCTGATCCACATCCCTCCCTCCATCCCCATCCCTCTGCACCCCTCCTCCCCCCCCCCCCCCCCGCTCTCTCCGTGCCCCTCACCTTCTTCAGGATTGTGCAGATGATAAAAAGGCAGCACCTAGAGATTGAGGATGATTTCCGCCCACTCAGGTTCAACGGGTTCTGAGATGGCCTCTGCTGTCCTGTCCCACACTCAGAGGGTTGAAATGGTCAGCTGGTATCCAGTGAGTAGAACGGCAGAAGAGATTGCCTCTGTCACCACCCTCCGATCTCTGAGAACAAAGAGGTTTGCCTTTCTATCGTGCCTTTTTTTAACCTCAGGACGACACAGAACGCTTCACAGCCAATGAAGTGTCGTCACTGCTGTAATGTCGGAAGGACAGCAGGTTGTGCGCACAGCAAGGCCGTCACGAGCAGTGATGTGATAATGACCAGATAATCCCTCACCGCGATGTCAACCGCAGGACCAATACCGGTCAGACGACAGGGAGAACTCAGCCTTCTTCAAAATGATGCCTTGGAATCTTTTACATCTATCTGAGCAGGTAGATTAGGCCTTGCTTTAGTGCCAAAAGGCAGCATCTCTGACACTGCAGCACCACATTGAGGTGTCAGCTTGGATTTCTGTGCTCAAACCCTGGAGTGGGACTTAACCCCTTGATAGTAGTTGACTTTTCTAATCAGCGACAACCATGAGAGTAAGGGGAGATGATAGAGGTTTAATTGAGAACTCATTAAGAATAAATTAACATAGCATTACTTCAGTGCAGCACTAGCTGTGAATCCACTAAGGGTTAATTCAGATAATACGCTTTAATTTCTGTAATTTCTTTCCCAGGTTTCACATTTTGCAAGCCGCTTGAAACTGCGAGGTCATTGATGTCAACTAGCTAAAAGGCCCCATTGTTATACAGTAAGAATTGGTAGTTCCGTCTCTATGGAAACAACCAGTCTAGAGATACTTTCTGAACGAAAATTGGCAAGCGATGGTATGGGAAAATTTCTACCAATATATTTAAATACATATATCTCTTAAAATTGAGAGACACAGATTGGCCGAATTGAGTGAATTATAAATTAGTTAAAGCTAATCAGAGGTGAAAAGAAGGCGGGACCTTAAGATAATTACCTCCTTAAGAATAACTTTCCGGGATGGAAAAACTCATTCCGGAATCAATCTATCTCTTTCTAAAACCTATTTCCTTGCTGCTTTTGTTTAAATCACTCGGCCTTTTGATACTGTGTATTATGATTTGAAGAATTACCATGATTTGTATTTTAAACTCAAACCACTGTATTCGCTAAAGACAATCAATCTGACTAGCTTGCTAAAGGGCTAGTTGGAATTCTCTTAATGTTGTATTGAAAATAAAGTTGCCAGTGGGCATTACAGCTGACAAAATAAAGCGCAGACTTGACCTCTGTTATTTGGGAACTGAGAAGGGATAACGGATATCCAGGGTTCCGAATAGACTCAGAGATCCATCACCCCTCAACCTTATGACTCAGAGACAAGAGAGATCTACTAACAGGGCCGCATTTACTGCACAAGTGAAGTTAGTTATTGGTGTTATATCAGTAAATTCAGAGGCCAATTTGTGCCTCAGCAAGATCCCAAAAACAGCAACCTGACAATGACAGGTAGACCTGACCAAAATATATTTCTTTGAGTGATCTTGATCGAGGAATAGAATCCGTCCGGGCTCCCCTGTGTTTCAGTTCGCTACGTTCAGCTGAGAGAAGACGGAGGGTGGTGTTCCCCGTCCGTTCACGGCAGCGGGATCCTCCAGTCCCGTTGCAGTGAATGGGGGATTTGGCTGAGCGTGAAATTCTCCGTCCTCGCTAGCGGCGGTGACGGGGCGGACTCGCAGCGGAGAATCCCGGCCAGCGTTTCGTCCGATTGACAGCATGTTCCCCCAGCCCAGCACTTTCTCAGTGCTGCAGTGGGAATGTCAGCCGAGAATTTTGTTAACGAACCTCTGGATCTAAAAAAAAATGGTCTTTTACTCTCCACTCTTTTTCTTAGGGAGACCCTCAGGGTGAAGGATGATTTGCTCACCCACTCAGGTTCTGAGATGGCTGCTAAATCCAATACATAGGCTTGTCCACTAAAGGGCGCTGTTTCACAGCACAAGTCTGCAAGCGAGCCTTTCCTCCAAATTAGCTCATTGTTAAAGGGAAGCAACCTGGCTGGATGCAGGATACAGTGTTAAAATACACAGGACCATCTCCCACATACACTGCCTGTTAAACAGTGCACCTTCCCCCATCATAATCATTTTTAAAGATAAAAAGAAGTTGCATGAAATGTTTGGGTTAAGGGTGGAGGTGGGAGTGGAGGAGGAAGGTTGTCAAAGACCTGCCTCTCATCACCACCCCCTGAGAAGCCCATCTTGGGTAAGAAGGAAATCGAACTCTGCCGTGACGCCCCCTCTAGTCGAACTGCAGCCACCCGCCCCGGCTGCAAGCAAAAATGACTGGTGGGCAAAGCAAGGCCGGCAATTGCGGAAGCGTGGCGGAGTAGTTACGTGTCTGGACCAGCAAGAAGGCAGGACCGGAGTTTAAATCCCAGCTCAGCAGCTTGAGGAATTTTGAATTCAGTTGAACGAAGTCTGGAAATGCAGCTGGTGTCAGGAAAAGTCACCACAGAGCTGTCAGATTTACTTAAAATCAGCGATGCCCACTTTCTGTGACTGGATGACATGCAGTGAGAACAATCGAAGTGGGAGATGTAGTGATGTGTACCTACGTGCATTCTGATGTAAAGGTGCTCGGCAGAGCAAGGGTTAACGCGGGACTGGAGCGTGGAACTGCCCACGGTGTGATGTGTGCTGTCGCATGTTAAGAGACTCAGTCTGGAAGTAGCACTCTGTAATCTGTAAATAAGCAGCTAGCCGGCATGGTGGAACAGCACCATGCATGACCAGGCAACTGAAAATAATTAAAGCATTCCCACAGAGGTGTTTAGAGGGGCAGCACGGTGGCACAGTGGTTAGCACTGCTGCATCACAGCGCCAGGGACCCGGGTTCAATTCCGACCTTCGGTGACTGTGCGGAGTTTGCACGTTCTCCCCGTGTGTGCGTGGGTTTCCTCCGGGTGCTCAAACTTCCTCCCACAGTCCAAAGATGTGCAGGTTAGGTGGATTGCTCATGCTACATTGTCCCTTCGTGTCCAACGGTTCGGTGGAGTTAAAGGGTTACAGGGATAGGGCGGAGGATTGGACCGAGGATGTTGCCCTTTCCAAGAGTCGGTGCAGACTAGATGGGTTGAATGGTCTCCTTCTGCACTGTAGAGATTCTATTCTATGATTCTATGATTCTAAACATACAATCTCAAGGCCTCATCAATGACCCACCATAAAGAACCCATATTATGATGGGGAGGCAATAATGTTGCACCGTCCCTCTGTCTGAACACTATCTGAAAGCTAGTCCTGGGTTAACTGTAAAATGTTGGAGGATGAGCAACTTAAAATCAACTTTTGGAGTTTCGGTGTCTGTTAAACATAGAAACATAGAAAATAAGTGCAGCAGGTCCTTCGAGCCTGCACCACCATTCGATATGATCATGGCTGATCATGCAAATTCAGTATCCACTCCCGCTTTCTCTCCATACCCCTGGATCCCTTTAGCCGTAAGGGCCACGTCCAGCTCCCTCTTCAATATATCCAACCAACTGGCTCCAATAGCTTCCTGCGGTAGAAAATTCCACAAGTTCACACTCTCTGAGAGAAGAAATTCTTCCTCATCTCAGTCCTGAATGGCTTACCCCTTGGGCGAGATTCTCCACTCCCGAGCCTGGGCCGCCAAAATTTCCCGGGACGCCGGTCCGACGCCCTCCCGCGATTCTCCCAAGTGGCAGGAACGGCCCCGTCGAGTTCCTCGGGCCGCAGGCCGGAGAATCGGCGGAGACACCCAAAATGGCGATTCTCCGGCACCCCTGCTATTCTCAGGCCCGGATGGGCCGAGCGGCCAGACCAAAACGGCGGGTTCCCCCCGGCGTCGTCCACACCTGGTCGCTGCTGTCGGGAACAGCGTGGGAACGCGGGGGGTGGGGGGTGCGGCCTGTGGGGAGGGGGGGGGAATCCTGCACCGGGGGTACCTCAAATGTGCATGGCCCGCGAACGGCGCCCACCGATCGTCGGGCCGTCCTCTCTGAAGGAGGACCTCCTTCCTTCCGCGGCCCCACAAGATCTGTCCGCCATCTTCTTGCGGGGTGGACTCAGAG
This sequence comes from Scyliorhinus torazame, assembly GCF_047496885.1. Taxonomy (NCBI): domain Eukaryota; kingdom Metazoa; phylum Chordata; class Chondrichthyes; order Carcharhiniformes; family Scyliorhinidae; genus Scyliorhinus; species Scyliorhinus torazame. The sequence goes on from NC_092709.1 coordinate 338,817,581, forward strand.
AGGACGGCAACCACGCATGCGCGGGTGACGCCAGTTATGCGGCGCCGGCCACGTCATCTATGCAGCGCCACCTTTACGTGACGACAAGGCCTGGCGCGTGTTGATGACGCGGCCCCGATCCTAGCCCATTGTCGGGGCCAAAATCGGTCGGGATCAGGGCCGTTTCGCACCGTCGTGAACCTCGACGGCGTTCACGATGGCGTGGGCACTTCGGCGCGGGAGTGGAGAATCCCGCCCCTTATTCTTTGGCTGTGACCCCGAGATCTGGACGTCTCCAACATTGGGAACATGCTTCCTGCCTCGAGCCTGTCCAGTCCCATCAGGATTTTATGGGCGTGATTCTCCACTCCCACGCCGGTTGGGAGAATCGCCTGGGCCGCCAAAATTTCCGGGGATGCCGGTCCGACGCCCTCCCGCGATTCTCCCAAGCGGCGGGAACGGCCCGGTCGAGTTTCGCGGGCCGCAGACCGGAGAATCGCCGGAGACACCGAAAATGGCGATTCTCCGGCACCCCCGCTATTCTCAGGCCCGGATGGGCCGAGCGGCCAGGCCAAAACGGCGGTTTCCCCCCGGCGCCATCCACACCTAGTCGCTGCAGTCGTGGGCGGTGCGTGAACGCTGGGGGGGGCGGCCTGTGGGGGGGGCGAGGGGGGATCCTGCACCGGGTTTCACCTGGAAGGTGGGGTGGCCCGCGATCGGTGCCCACCGATCGTCGGGCCGTCCTCTCTGAAGGAGGACCTCCTTCCTTCCGCGGCCCCGCAAGATCCGTCCCCCATCTTCTTGCGGGGCGGACTTAGAGAGGACGGCAACCACGCATGCGCGGATGACGTCCGTTATGCGGCGCCGGCCGCATCATCTATGCGGCGCCGCTTTTACACGGGCGACAAGGCCTGGCACGTGTAGATGACGCGGCCCTGATCCTGGCCCATTGTCAGGGCCTGAATCGGTCGGGACTGGGGCCGTTCCGCGCCGTCGTGAACCTCAACGGCGTTCACGACGGCGCGGCCACTTCGGCGCGGGAGTGGAGAATCCCGTCCTATATGTTTCTATGAGATCCCCTCTAATTTTTCCAAACTCCACTGAGTACCAGCCCAGTCGATCCAGTCTTTCTTAAGCCATGGCTAAGCGAGGCGCAAGGTAATGGGTTCAAGGCCCACTCCAGAAGCTGTGGCATAAACCTGAAATCCGACGCTTCGGTTTAGTACTGAGGGAATGCTATTCGGTCCCTCTCAGGTGGGTATAAAAGATCCCACAGACACTAATATAGTTCTCCCCTGGCCAATATTGATCCCTCAATCAACACCGCAAAAACAGATGATTTGATCATTCGTAGGTGGCAGCAACTGTCTCTCGATTCGAGGGGAGTTTCCGCCATGACCTTCACATGACTTCCTTTTCTTCCCTTCTCTGCCGCCAATCTGCCTCATCGTTAAACACGTGGGGACTCGGAACGTGAAGCAGATTGATGGGCCAGTTTTCTCCATTTCGAAGAATGTGTAGCCAGCTCATGCTCCCACTCATCACTGTCAATGCGGCCGCGCTTCAAGGAGAGTTTCAGAGTGTCTTTGAAGTGCTTTCTACCCCCTACCCCCACCCCACCCCCACCCTCCCCAGAATGCTGGGGTTTTGAGAATTGAGTAAACAGGACCTGATGTGCGAAACACTTCTCACAGAATCACTGAATCACACAATACAGAAGAGGCCCTTCGGCCCATCGAGTCTGCACCGACACGTGAAAAACACCTGCCCTGCCGACCTATCCCCCCCCAGGGCAGTGCGTTCCAGACCGTCACCACCCTCTGGATAATAACGTTTTTCCTCACATCCCCTTCAACCTCCTGCCGCTCACCTTGAACTTGTGACTGACCCTTCAACAAAGGGGAACAGCTGCTCCCTATCCACCCTGTCCATGCCCCTCATATTGAGGCATGCAGACACAGTGTCCAGTCGATCAAAATTAATTTTGCAGGTGTTCTGACTGGAGTATCTCGTGTTTGTTAGGCGGTCCCCCCCACTGAATCCGGAGCATGAGGCACAAGCATTGTTTTGTTTAATAAACATTTTATTGAGGTATTTTTGGTTTTACAACAACAACAAAATAAACAATGTACATGAATTTATAAACATAGTGTAAAAGCCATCTTCCGCACTTACAGGTCCCACCTTTATTAACCCCCAACTCTAAAGTAAGCCAACCTCCACTTCTGCTGACGATTAATTTTCCGCAAAGAAATCAACGAATGGTTGCGAACCCTAACATTGACCCCCTCAAAGCGAACTTGATTTTCTCCAAACAGAGAAAACCAGCCATGTCAGTTAGCCAGGTCTCTGACTTCGGGGGTTTTGAGTTCCTCCGAGCTAATAATACACGTGTTCGGGCTACCAGGGAAGCAAAGGCCAGAACGTCTGCCTCTTTCTCCTCCTGGATTCCCGGATCTTCCGACACCCCGAAATTCGCCACCTCTGGACTCGGCGCCACCCTTGTTTTTAACACCGTGGACATGACATCTGCAAACTCCTGCCAGAATCCCCTACACTTTGGGCATGTCCAGAACATGTGGACATGGTTCGCTGGTCCTCCCGCACACCTTGCGCACCTATTTTCTACACCAAAGAACCTGCTCATCCGGGCCACTGTCATGTGAGCCCGGTGAACAACCTTAAATTGTATCAGGCTGAGCCTGGCACGTGTTGCGGATATGTTGACTCTACTCAACGCGTCTGCTCAGAGACCATCCTCTATCTCTCCGCCTAACTCCTCTTCCCACTTGCACTTCAGCTCCTCAGTCTGCATGTCCTCTGACCGCATGAGGTCCCTGTAGACCCCTTCTCCCACCCACACTCTGGAAACTACCCTGTCCTGTACCCCCCTTGGTGGTAGGAGCCTGCCAATGTAGGAAGTCTCGCACCTGGAGGTACCTAAACTCATTTCCCCTCGCCAATCCAAATTTCTCCTCCAGCTCCCTCAGGTTAGGAAAGCTCCCCTCTATAAACATATCCCCCATCCTCTCAATCCCTGCTCTCTGCCATCTCCGAAACCCCCCCAATCATCTTCCCGAGGCAAACCGGTGATTATTACAGATTGGAGACCAGACCGATGCTCCCTCTGCTCCCACATGTCTCCTCCATTGCCCCCAGACTCTCAGGGCCGCCACCACCACGGGGCTGGTGGAGTACCGTGCCGTCGGGAACGGCATAGGCGCTGTTATCAAAGCCCCCAAACTGGTGCCCTTGCATGAAGCCGCCTCCATACGCTCCCATGCCAACTCCCGCTCCACCCACTTCCTGATCATGGCTATATTTTCCGCCCAAATTACTGAAGTTAGGCAGCGCCAGCCAGCCCTCTCCCCGACTCCGCTCAAGCATCCCTTTTTCTACTCGCGGGGTCTTGCCCGCCCATACATAGCCAGTGATCACTTTGTTGACCTGTTTAAAAAAAGGACCGCGGAATAAAGATGGGGAGAACTGAAACATGAACAGGAATCTCGGGAGGACTGTCATCTTCACCGTCTGCACCCTCCCAGCTAATGACAGCGGGAGCGCATCCCACCTCCGAAAATCGTCCTTCATTCGGTCTACTAGTCGGGCCAGATTTAGTTTGTGCAGCCGTTCCCATTCCCGTGCCATTTGGATGCCTAGATACCTAAAGCTTCCCCCTACCACTCTAAATGGCAGTTCCCCCAGTTGCCTCTCCTGCCCCCTTGCCTGGATCGCAAACATCTCACGTTTCCCCATATTTAGTTTATACTCCGAAAACCGGCCAAATTCCCTCAGAATCCTCATGATTTCTTCCATCCCTTCTGCTGAGTCTGATACATACAGAAGCAGGTCGTCTGCGTAGAGCGAGACTCTGTGTTCCACCCTCCCCCCACCCCCCTGGATCAGCCACTTGAGGCTCTCAGAGCAATTGTCAGCGGCTTTCTGGCAAACGCGAACAACAGTGGGGAGAGGGGGCATCCCTGCCTCTTCCCCCAGTGCAGTCCAAAATAGTCCGATGATGTCCTATTCATCCGTACATTTGCCACAGGAGCCTGATACAGCAACCTGACCCAGTCAATAAAGCCCCGCCCAAATCCGAACCGTCCCACTACTTCACAAAGATATTCCCATTCTACTCGATCAAAAGCCTTCTCTGCATCCATTACGACCACTACCTCCACCTCCCTACCTTCCGGGGGCATCATGATCACGTTTAACAACCTTCTTACATTGGCCACCAACTGCCTTCCCTTAACAAACCCCGTCTGGCCCTCCCCAACAACGTCCGGCACACAGTCCTCAGTCCTAGAGGACAAAATTTTGGCCAGCAGTTTGGCGTCCACATTCAATAGGGATATTGGCCTGTAGGACCCACACAGCTCTGGTTCCTTGTCCCGCTTCAGGATCAGCGAAATCGTGGCCTGTGACATCGTCGGGGGAAGCACCCCACGTTCCCTTGCCTCATTGAATGTCCTCATCAAAAGTGGCCCCAATATCCCAGAGAACCTTTTATAAGGTACCTTTTATAAGAGCACCCTATATGGGGCAGCATGGTAGCATTGTGGATAGCACAATTGCTTCACAGCTCCAGGGTCCCAGGTTCGATTCCGGCTTGGGTCACTGTCTGTGCGGAGTCTGCACATCCTCACCGTGTGTCCGTGGGTTTCCTCCGGGTGCTCCGGTTTCCTCCCACAGTCCAAAGATGTGCAGGTTAGGTGGATTGACCATGATAAATTGCCCTTAGTGTCCAAAATTGCCCTTAGTGTTGGGTGGGGTTGCCGGGTTATGGGGATAGGGTGGAAGTGTTGACCTTGGGTGGGGTGCTCTTTCCAAGAGCCGGTGCAGACTCGACGGGCCAAATGGCCTCCTTCTGCACTGTAAATTCCATGATAATCTATGAAAGAACTCCACTGATTACCCGTCGGGCCCCGGGGCTTTACTCGACTGCATGGCCTTCAGACTCTCCGCTATCTCTTCCAACCCAATCGGGGGCCCCAGCCCTTCTAACAGCACCCCGCCCACCTTTGGGAAATTCAGCCCCCCTAGGAAGTGCCTCATCCCCTCTGGCCCAGCTGGGGGTTCCGACCTGTACAGCCTGCTATAAAACTCCTCAAACACCTTATTCACCTCTGCTGAGTCTCCATCCAGGCTCCCGTCCCCATCCTTTACTTTCCCTATCTCCCTGGCTGCCGCCTCTTTCTAAGCTGCTGTGCAAGCATTCTGCTTGCCTTCTCTCCATGCTCATAAATCGCTCCCCTCGCCTTCCTCAGCTGCTCTACTGCCCTCCCTGTGGTTAACAAGCCAAACTCGAACTTCCGATGCACTGCTAAGCCGCACGTTTCGGCAGCTCACGTTCTATCGGACTTTTGGGCTCTTTTTGGGAGCCCCAACGGAAATTTCTTCAGACCAAACCCAGTGTGGGGTGACGAAGTAAGGAGTCCCCCCTGGTGTGTATGGAAAAGATTGGTGGTAGTGGCCAGATTGCGAAGGATCCTTTGGAGCAGCGGCAGAGAAGAGAAGGAAGAAGCAAGATGGCGACGGATGGAGCCCAGACGACATGGGGCCCGGACCAGCAGGAATTCCTTCGACGGTGTGTGGAGGAATTAAAGAAGGAGGTGCTGGCGCCGATGTTGTTGGCAATCGAAGGGCTAAAAGAAACGCAAAAAACCCAGGCGATAGAGCTCCGTGGGGTGAAGGCGAAAGCAGCTGAGAACGAGGATGAGATTCTGGGCCTAGCAGTAAAAATGGAGACGCACGAGGCGCTGCATAAGAGGTGTATCAAAAGGCTCGAAGCCCTGGAGAACAGCTCGAGGAGAAAGAACCTCTGGATTCTGGGTCTCCCCGAGGGGGTGGAGGGAGCTGTCGTTGGGGCTTATGTGAACACGCCGCTCCACTCGCTAATGGGAGCTGAGGCCCCCTCAGGCCCCCTGGAGGTGGAAGGGACTCACCGGGTCCTTGTGAGGAGACCAAAGGCTGGAGAACCACCAATGGCGATAGTGGTGAGATTTCACCGCTTCACCGACAGAGAGGCGGTTTTGAGCTGGGCCAAGAAGGTGCGGAGTAGCAGTTGGGAGAATGCGGTGATACGAGTGTATCAGGACTGGAGCGCGGAGGTGGCGAGAAGGAGGGCGAGTTTTAATCGGGCCAAGGCGGCGCTACACAAGAAGAAAGTAAAGTTTGGGATGCTGCAGCCGGCGCGATTGTGGGTCACGTACCAAGATAGACACTACTACTTTGAAACGTCGGACGAGGCATGGACCTTCATCCAAGAAGAGAAATTGGACCAGAACTGAGGGGCTGATGCTGTGGGGGAGATGACGATGTCGATGTATAGAAATGTAAATTGGGGAATGGGAGGTTCACCGTATCGGGACGATAGATGGGTTTTTTTTTCTCTCTTCTTGATATGGGGACACTGAGAAATGTGGGCGCCGGTGGAAAAAGGACAGAGGTGGGGGATGGGGAATGGGGGAGCTGCGCCATAGGGGGCGGGGCTGATCCAGGAAAGCGCTGGTTTTTTCCCGCGCTAGTGAGATGATGGCAGGAAGATAGGCGCAAGGAGGATGAGAGTTCCACACACGGGGGGTCAAGGAGAGAGCGGGGAAGCCGGGTCAGTTGGAGTCAGCTGACTTTCGGAAGCATCATGGGGGGAGTAACCATGCAAGATGGGGATCGGGGGGGGAGGGGGGTCAACTGGGTTGCTGCTGCTGGGAGCGAGAGGGAGCTGGCAAGGGAAGAGGTGGTCGGGGCGGGAGTGCGCCACCTGGGGGACGGGTGGGTGCGCGGGACCTGGACATGGGACTAGCCTAGAGTAGGAGATGGCTAGTCGGCGGGGGCGGGGGGGGGGGGGGGGGGGGGAGGGGCAGCCCCCCCCTAAATGGGCCGATTAAGAGGGCCCGAGTGTTCGCGCACTTAAAGGGACTGAAGGCAGACAAACAACAAAGAACAAAGAACAAAGACGTGGTCATGCTTCAGGAGACGCATCTGAAGGTGGCGGATCAGGTTAGGTTAAGGAAAGGATGGGTGGGACAGGTGTCCCACTCGGGGTTGGACGCGAAAAATAGAGGGGTGGCGACATTGGTGGGGAAACAGGTGTCGTTCGAGGCTAGGAATATAGTGGTGGATAACGGTGGTAGGTTTGTAATGGTGAGTGGTAGATTGCAGGGAAGGGAGGTCGTGCTGGTAAATGTATATGCCCTGAACTGGGATGATGCGGGATTTATGAAGCGGATGCTGGGATGTATCCCGGACCTGGAGGTAGGAAGCCTGGTAATGGGGGGGGATTTCAATACCGTGCTGGACCCAGGGTTAGATCGGTCTAGATCCAGGACCGGAAGAAGGCCGGCAGCGGCCAAGGTGCTCAGGGGGTTTATGGAGCAAATGGGGGGAGTGGATCCGTGGAGGTTTGCTAGGCCGTTTGCCAAAGAGTTTTCCTTTTTCTCCCATTTTCATAAGGTATACTCACGGATAGATTTCTTTGTTTTGAGCAGGGCACTGATTTAGAGGGTGGCAGGAACGGAGTATTCGGCCATAGCCGTTTCAGACCATGCCCCGCACTGGGTGGATCTGGAACTAGGAGAGGAGAGGGAACAGCGCCCACTCTGGCGACTGGATGTGGGTTTATTGGCGGATGAGGGGGTCTGTGGAAGGGTGCTGGGATGTATTGAGAGGTACCTGGAGGCCAATGATGATGGTGAGGTCCAGGTGGGGGTAGTATGGGAAGCGCTGAAGGCGGTGGTTAGGGGAGAGCTGATCTCCATTAGGGCTTACAAGGAGAAAAAAGAGGGCAAAGAAAGGGAGAGATTAGTGGGGGAGATTTTGAGTGTGGATAAAAGATATGCGGAGGCCCCGGACGAAGGACTATATAGAGAGAGGCGAAGACTTCAGACGGAGTTTGACCTGCTGACCACAGGGAAGGCAGAGGCACAGTGGAGGAAGGCGCAGGGGATGAGATACGAATATGGGGAAAAGGCGAGCTGGCTGCTGGCCCACCAGCTTCGGAAGAGGATAGCGGCGAGGGAAATAGGGGGAGTTAGGGATGAAACGGGAACTACGGTGCGGATGAAACGGGAACTACGGTGCGGAGTACAGGGAAGGTAAATGAGGTGTTTAAGACCTTTTATGAGAGGCTATATAGGTCCCAACCCCCGGAGGGAAAAGAGGAGATGCAACAGTTCTTGGACCAACTAAGGTTCCCGAGGGTGGAGGAGCAGGAGGTGGCAGTTCTGGGGGCACCAATCGGGGTGGACGGGATGACTAAAGGGCTGGGGAACATGCAGGCAGGGAAGGCCCCGGGACCAGACGGGTTCCCGGTGGAATTTTATAGGAAATATGTGGATTTGTTGGCCCCACTGCTGGCGAGAACCTTTAACGAGGCCAGAGAAGGGGGGCTCTACCCCCGACAATGTCGGAGGCGACGATATCACTAATCCTGAAGCGAGATAAAGATCCGCTGCAATGCGGGTCATATCGGCCTATCTCGCTCCTGAATGTAGACGCCAAGTTGCTGGCAAAAGTGCTAGCGACGAGGATCGAGGATTGTGTCCCGGGGTGGTGCATGAAGACCAGACAGGGTTTGTAAAAGGGAATGTCAACGTGCGACGGCTGTTGGGGGTGATAATGATGCCCCCAGCGGAGGGGGAGGCAGAGATAGTGGCAGTGATGGATGCAGAGAAGGCATTTGATAGGGTAGAGTGGGAGTATTTATGGGAGGTGTTGAGGAGGTTTGGGTTCGGGGAGGGGTTTGTCAGTTGGGTCAAGCTCCTCTATGGGGCCCCAGTGGCAAGTGTAGTCACAAATCGGCAGAGATCGGAGTATTTTCGGTTACGTAGGGGAACAAGGCAGGGGTGCCCCCTGTCCCTATTACTGTTCGCGCTGGCAATTGAACCACTGGCCATAGCGTTGAGAGACTCTAGGAAATGGAGGGGGGTGGTTAGAGGGGGAGAGGAACACCGAGTGTCACTCTACGCAGATGACCTACTGCTGTATGTGGCGGATCCTGTGGAGGGGATGACAGAGGTTATGCAGATATTGAGGGAGTTTGGAGATTTTTTGGGATATAGGCTTAATATGGGGAAGAGTGAGCTTTTCGTAGTACACCCCGGGGATCAGGGAAGAGGGATAGACGGCCTGCCATTAAGGAGAGCGGAAAGGAGCTTCCGATATTTGGGGATTCAGGTAGCCAGGAGCTGGGGAACTCTACACAAACTCAATCTGACGCGGCTGGTGGAGCAGATGGAGGAGGATTTCAAGAGGTGGGATATGCTGCTGCTCTCACTGGTGGGCAGAGTGCAGGCGGTCAAGATGATGGTCCTCCCAAGGTTTCTTTTTGTGTTTCAATGTCTCCCCATTTTGATCACTAAGGCCTTTTTTAAGAAAATAGACAGGAACATTATGAGTTTTGTGTGGGCAGGGAAGATCCCGAGGGTAAGGAGGGGGTTCCTGCAGCGCAGCAGGGTCAGAGGGGGACTGGCGTTGCCGAATCTGGACGATTATTACTGGGCCGCCAATGTGGCGATGGTTTGCAAGTGGATGAGGGCGGGAGAGGGGGCGGCGTGGAAGAGGCTGGAGATGGCGTCCTGTAAAGGAACGAGCCTAAAGGCGCTGGTGACGGCGACGCTACCGCTCTCCCCGAAAAGGTACACCACAAACCCAGTGGCGGTGGCAACCTTAAGGATCTGGGGGCAATGGAGGCGACATAGGGGTGTGACGGGTGCCTCGGTGTGGTCCCCGATCAGGAACAACCATAGGTTTGTCCCAGGAAGGATGGACGGAGGGTTCCAGAGCTGGCATCGGGCAGGAATTAGGAGATTGAGAGACTTGTTTATTGATGGGACGTTCGCGAGCCTGGGAGCGCTGGAGGAAAAGTATGAGTTGCCCCCGGGGAATATCTGTAGATACATGCAAGTGAGGGCGTTTATGAGGCAACAGGTAAGGGAATTTCCGCTGCTCCCGACACAGGGAATCCAGGAGAGAGTGATTTCGGGGGCATGGGTCGGGGAGGGCAAAGTGTCCGAAATATATCAGGAGATGAGAGACGAGGGGAGGCGCTGGTAGAGGAGCTGAAAGGAAAATGGGAAGAAGAGCTGGGGGAGGAGATTGAGGAGGGTCTGTGGGCTAAGTAGGGTAAATTCCTCTTCCTCGTGTGCCAGGCTTAGCCTGATACAATTCAAGGTTCTACACAGAGCACACATGACGGGAGCGAGGCTGAGCAGGTTCTTCGCAGTGGAGGACAGGTGCGGGAGGTGCTTGGGAAGCCCGGCGAACCACACACATATGTTTTGGTCGTGTCCGGCACTGGATGAGTACTGGAGGGGAGTGGCAAGAGTGATTTCAAAGGTGGTGAAGGTCCGGGTCAAGCCAGGCTGGGGGATAGCTATATTTGGGGTAGCGGAGGAGCTGGGAGTGCAGGAGGCGAAAGAGGCCGATATTCTGGCCTTTGCGTCCCTGGTAGCCCGGCAAAGGATCTTACTCATCTGGAAGGAAGCGAAACCCCCCGGCGTGGAGGCCTGGATAAACGACATGGCAGGGTTCATAAAACTGGAACGGATGAAGTTTGCGTTGAGAGGATCGGTTCAGGGGTTCTCCAGGCGGTGGCAACCGTTCCTTGACTATCTCGCGGAATGTTAAGGGAAAATAGATCGTCAGCAGCAGTCCAGAGGGGGGGACGGGGGTGGACGGGGGTGGACGGGGGGGGGGACGACGACGACACTGGGGGGGGGGTAAGCACTATCTTTTGTTACTTTGTTAGTTCATTATTTTATTTAAATAATGTTACTTATTAGTTCTTGTGTGATCTTTTATGTTGATTTGTAAGGTGGAAAAATTGTGTTTGAAATCTTTAATAAAATATATATTTTTAAAAAACAAGCCGAACTCCGACTGTAGCCTGCCGTTCCCTTAAAAGCCCTGCCCCTGGGGTCTCCGCATACCTCCTGTCGACCTGTAATATCTGCCCTGTCTGCCTTCTCCCTGTGGGCCCGTATCGAGATCAGCTGAGGCACAAGCATTGTTGATAGAATTTCTCTGGCACTCCTTTGTGTCACTGATACACAATCCAACTCTCACTGTAGTACAGGAGTGTAGTAAGAGTGTAGTAGCGACAACTGCTCTATGCACCAGACTTTATTGACTTGAGGAGATCTTTGCTGTCAAACACTCACTGCCATAGTTTGTAGGGGACTGAACTGGTGCAGCTGATCTTTGCCAATGACGGCCTTTTATAGAATTTGTTTACAGTGCAGAAGGAGGCCATTCGGCCCATCGAGTCTGCACCGTCTCTTGGAAAGAGCACCCCACTTAAGCCCACACCTCCACCCTATCCCCGTAAACCAGTAACTCCACCTAACCTAAGGGTAATTTAGCACGGCCAATCCACCTAACCTGCACATCTTTGGAGAAAACCGGAGCACCCGGAGGAAACCCACGCAGACACGGGGAGCACGTTCAGACTTCGCACAGTCAGTGACCCAAGCCGGGAATCAAACCTGGGAGCCTGGAGCTGGGAAGCAACTGTGCCAACCACTGTGTTACCGTGGTATCTTTTGAGCCAAGGAAGTGCTCAACATGTTACAGAATCTCTCCTTCAACATCAAGGGGAGGTGAAATATTTGGTCGAACAGATGTGACCAGTTTCTTATCGAGTCATAGAGTTTTTACAGCAAGGAAAGAGGCCCTTCGGTCCATGGTGTCCGTGCTGCCCACCAAGCACCTTTCTACTCTAATCTCATTTTCCAGCACTTGGTCCATAGCCTTGTTTGCTATGGCATTTTCAGTACTCATCTAAATAGTTCTTAAATGTTATGAGGCAGCGAGTTCCAAACTCCCACCACCCTCTCGTGAGAGGATTTTCCGTCACATCCCCTCTAAATCTTCTGCCCCTTACCTTAAATCTATGCCCCCCCTGGTTATTGACCCCCTCCTCCAAGGGGAAATGTTTCTTCCAATCCACCCTCACTATGCTCCTCATAATTTTATACACCTCAATCAGATTCTCCCTCAACCTCCTCTGCTCCAAGGAGAACAACTCCAATCTAACCAGCCTCTCTTCATAGCTGCAATAATCCTGCCCAGAAAATATCCTGGTGAATCTCCTCTGCACCCAATCCATTACAGTCACTTCCTTCCTATAGTGTGGTGACCAAAACTCCACACAGTACTGTAGCTGAAGGCTAACCAGCATTTTGTACAGTTCCATCATACCCTCCCTGCTCTTATATTCTTTGCCTTGGTTAATAAAGGCAAATATCCCATGTACCTTCTTAACCACCTTATCTACCTGTCCTGCTGCCTTCAGGGATCTATGGACATGCACCCAAGGCCCCTCTGGTCCTCTGTACTTCCGAAGATTGACTATTCATTGTATATTCCTTTGCCTTGTTGGTCCTTCCAAAATGCATCACCTCACACTTTTCAGGGTTAAATTACATTTGCCACTGTTCTGCCCATCTAACCGGCCTGTCTATATCATCCTATAAACTAAGTCCTTCCTCCTCGCTACTTATTGTGTCATCTGCAAACCTACTGATCATGGCCGGGATTCTCCGATTCCATGCCAGGTCGGAGAATCGCTGGGGGGGCGTGAGAATCGCGCCACACTGCTCCGACACCGGGCAGCCGATTATCCGGCGATCAGAGAATCGGCGCCAATTGCGGTCGGGCCCATTGAAAGCGGCCCTCGCGGCGATACTCTGTGCTCGACGGGCCGAGTGCCTGCCGAGATCCACCGATTCCCGCCGGCGTGGTATACGTATGGACCCACCCGGCGTGACCTCGGAGCTCTGGCTGCGGGGGCCGTCCTGGTGGGGGGTGGGGGGGTGGGAGTGGGGGGGGGGCAGGGGGATCCGACTCTGGGGGTGGCCTCCACGGTGGCCAGGCCCACGATCAGGGGCTACCGATTGGCGGGCGGGCTCATTCCGGGGAGGCTTATGTTCCTCCGCGCAAGGCTCCTGTAGGGCTCCGCTATGTTGCCCGGGGGCCGGCGCGGAGACAGCAACCATGCGAATGCGCCCTGTCGCACCGGCTTTCGCCGCCGGAGCAGCGCACAGCACTTCACCGCTATTCCAGCCCCCGAGGAAGAGAAATGGCTGGGCCTGGAGGCCCGTTTTCGCCAGCATGGCTCACCTTGGTTTTGAAGCCGGTGTCGATACTTGGTCGGGATTTCGGAGAATCCCGGTCCATACCTCCCACATTCACGTCCAGATCATTAATATATCTGATTGCCATCACTTTGCTCTTTACCGGAGCTTCATGTGTATGGGATGGCTGCCACGATTTCTACATTGTAACAAATTAAACTTCAAAAATTTAGTAACCTAGTGTGGAGCCTCACTTGACGGGAGGGCAACACTTCCATACTTCAATTCTTAATGTCGAAGTTTCATCAATCGCAGCTAGGTGGGTAGGATCCTCACATCTGGGGCAAAATGTCAATGACAACTTATATCTATATTGCAACTTTAACATAATAAAAAGTTACAAAGCCCTTCACAGGAGAATTAAAAACAAAATTGGACATTGAGTCACAGAAAGAGATATTGGAGGACAAGTGACCAAAAGCTTGATCAAAAGTTAAACTTTACAGGGCATCTTAGAGAACAAGAAAGGGACAGAGTGTGAGGGAGGCTTAGAGCCTCGGGCCTAGACAACTAAAGGCACAGTCACCAATGATAATCGGGAACCTTCAAGAGGCCAGACTAAGAGGAGCACAGAGATCTCGAGGGGCTGGAAGACAGAGGGATGAGGCACTCGAAGGATTTAAAAACTAGGGAGTTTTAACCAGGGCCCAATCTGGGCCAGTGAACACAGGGGTGATAGGTGAATGGGACCTGGTGCAAGTTTGGACACAGCCAGTTGGGTTCTGAATGTTTATGGAGGGCACTATGTGGGCTGGCCAGGAAAATATTGCAATAGACAAGTCTGGTGGTAGCAAAGGGATGGGTGCAAGTCTACTACAGCACAGGGCAGCATGGTAGCACAAGTGGATAACACTGTGGCTTCACAGCGCCAGGGTCCCAGGTTCGATTCCCCGCTGGGTCACTGTCTGTGCGGAGTCTGCACCTTCTCCCCGTGCCTGCGTGGGTTTCCTCCGGTTGCTCTGGTTTCCTCCCACAGTCTAAAGTCGTGCGGGTTAGATGGATTGGCCATGATAAATTGCCCTTAGTGACCAAAAAAAGGTTAGGAGGGGTTATTGGGTTACGGGGATAGGGTGGAAGTGAGGGCTTAAGTGGGTCGGTGCAGACTCGATGGGCCCAATGGCCTCCTTCTACACTGTATGTTCTATGTACAGGGACTTGAGTACAACATTTAGGCTGATAGTCCATAGAATTTCATAGAATTTACAGGGCAGAAGGAGGCCATTCGGCCCATCGAGTCTGCACCGGCCCTTGGAAAGAGCACCCTACCCAAGCCCACACCCCCACCCTCCCCTTAACCCCACCCAACCTTTTTGAGTGCTAAAGGCAATTTATCATGGCCAATCCACCTAACCTGCACATCTTTGGACTGTGGGAGAAAACCGGAGCACCCGGAGGAAACCCACACAGACACGAGGAGAACGTGCAGACTCCGCACAGACAGTGACCCAAGCCAGGAATCGAACCTGGGACCCTGGAGCTGTGAAGAAACTGTGCTAATCTCTATGCTACCGTGCTGCCAGTGTGAGAACCTAGAGAGTGCTGTACTGCCAGAGATGCCGTCTTTCAGCTGCAGATGTTGAAACAAGGTCCCATCTGCCCCCTTAGATGGACTTAGAAGCCCTCATGGGACGATTTCAAAGAAGACCAGAGGAGCTCTCCCCGTGACCTGGCCGACATTAACCCCTCAACCAACACCACTAAAATGTCTGTTCATGAATCCCATCACTGCTTGAGGAGATTACTGTGCACAAATCGGCTGCTATATTCCTGTGGATCATGCAGTGACCATATTTCAAAATGTACGTCATTGGCAATAAAGAACAAGTATCCTGAGGTTCTGAAAGGTACTGTACCTATCCAAGCCTTTATTGTTATAATTATTATAGAATATACTTTTAAAAATGTAATCGTGTATTTAAAAACAATATGGCCGTCTGAGGAAGTCCCAGAACTGAACTGTATACTTTTCAATACAATTCCATGTATACAAAAATAAATCCCACGTCTATCACTTAGCAGAGCTGCGTGCTCTATTAAATTATATATTTTTAGCTCATCCTTTCAACACATCCCTTGGGCGTCTGTTTTTATTAGGCCTCGTCTCAGGTTCCAGCCCTTGCAAAAATCCATTAGGCCCTTTCTCTCTTTTTAAATATATTTTATACATAAGATTGCCTTCTCGTGTTCTGCTGTGCGCTGGGAAAACAAGATCATTTAATAAGCAGATCAGAGGATGATAGAAAAACGGAAGGCGTGGAGATTTCAGCCTGTGAAACAGGATTACTGCACAGCCAACTTGGAGCCCAGTAAATGGCTATTATTTTATAACCACGTTTGGGTGGAAGTAATGGCAGCAGCTAATTCAAAGCAGAGGATGTTAAAAGCAATGAAATTTTATTAGTTTTTGAATGCACTATGTATTATGCACAAGCTTCGCAGGGACAGCGGGTCCTGGACAGGCAATGAGGGGACCTTGGTGAGAAGCCAAGCCAGATGATTGGCTTTATGCCAGATGGTAAGTACAAGGGGCTATCTTCTCGTGGCAGGAGGAGCTTCTGTTAACCCCTTGGAAGCCACAGGGAGGATTGTGTGAAGTGTGGTGTGCACTCTGTCCTCCAAGACATCTGGACTTAGGCAAGTTCAGTAATCCACATGGACCAGGAATGAAGCAACTTGCTTTTCTAGCGTGCCACCGTCATCATAAAAATTCACAGCAAAATCTTTGCTGTTGCAATTGTAGCCTTGTTAAAATCCCCACATTGTCAAATGATCCAGAGGCTATTACAATGCTTTTTTTTTTCATTCGTCCATGAGATGTGGGTATTCCCCAGCTTTAATCGCCCTTGGACAACATTGGACAAATGGCTTGCTCAACCATTTCAGACGGCATTTAAGAGTCAACCACATTGCTGGGGCTCTGGAGCCACATGTAGGCCAGACCAGGTAAGGACAGGCGATTTCCTTCCCTAAAGGGCATCAGTGAACCAGATGGGGTTTTACAACAATTAACAGTAGTTTCATGGTCACCCCGTTACTGATGCTAGCTTTTAATTACAAATTTACATAGAACATAGAACATAGAACAATACAGCGCAGTACAGGCCCTTCGGCTCACGATGTTGCACCGAAACAAAAGCCATCTACCTACACTATGCCATTATCATCCATATGCTTATCCAATAAACTTTTAAATGCCCTCAATGTTGGCGAGTTCACTACTGTAGCAGGTAGGGCATTCCACGGCCTCACTACTCTTTGCGTAAAGAACCTACCTCTGACCTCTGTCCTATATCTATTACCCCTCAGTTTAAAGTTATGTCCCCTCGTGCCAGCCATATCCATCCGCGGGAGAAGGCTCTCACTGTCCACCCTATCCAACCCCCTGATCATGTTGTATGCCTCTATTAAGTCTCCACTTAACCTTCTTCTCTCCAACGAAAACAACCTCAAGTCCATCAGCCTTTCCTCATAAGATTTTCCCTCCATACCAGGCAACATCCTGGTAAATCTCCTCTGCACCCGCTCCAAAGCCTCCACGTCCTTCCTATAATGCGGTGACCAGAACTGTATGCAATACTCCAAATGCGGCCGTACCAGAGTTCTGTACAGCTGCAACATGACCTCCCGACTCCGGAACTCAATCCCTCTACCAATAAAGGCCAACACTCCATAGGCCTTCTTCACAACCCTATCAACCTGGGTGGCAACTTTCAGGGATCTATGTACATGGACACCTAGATCCCTCTGCTCATCCACACTTTCAAGAACTTTACCGTTAGCCAAATATTCCGCATTCCTGTTATTCCTTCCAAAGTGAATCACCTCACACTTCTCTACATTAAACTCCATTTGCCACCTCTCAGCCCAGCTCTGCAGCTTATCTATATCCCTCTGTAACCTGCTACATCCTTCCACACTATCGACAACACCAACGACTTTAGTATCGTCTGCAAATTTACTCACCCACCCTTCTGCGCCTTCCTCTAGGTCATTGATAAAAATGACAAACAGCAACGGCCCCAGAACAGATCCTTGTGGTACTCCACTTGTGACTGTACTCCATTCTGAACATTTCCCATCAACCACCACCCTCTGTCTTCTTTCAGCTAGCCAATTTCTGATCCACATCTCTAAATCACCCTCAATCCCCAGCCTCCGTATTTTTTGCAATAGCCTACCGTGGGGAACCTTATCAAACGCTTTGCTGAAATCCATATACACCACATCAACTGCTCTACCCTCGTCTACCTGTTCAGTCACCTTCTCAAAGAACTCAATAACGTTTGTGAGGCATGACCTACCGTTCACAAAGCCATGCTGACTATCCCTGATCATATTATTCCTATCTAGATGATTATAAATCTTGTCTCTTATAATCCCCTCCAAGACTTTACCCACTACAGACGTGAGGCTCACCGGTCTATAGTTGCCGGGGTTGTCTCTGCTCCCCTTTTTGAACAAAGGGACCACATTTGCTGTCCTCCAGTCCTCTGGCACTATTCCTGTAGCCAATGATGACATAAAAATCAAAGCCAAAGGTCCAGCAATCTCTTCCCTGGCCTCCCAGAGAATCCTAGGATAAATTCCATCAGGTCCCGGGGACTTATCTATTTTCAGCCTGTCCAGAATTGCCAACACCTCTTCCCTACGTACCTCAATGCCATCTATTCTATTAGCCTGGGGCTCAGCATTCTCCTCCACAACATTATCTTTTTCCTGAGTGAATACTGACGAAAAATATTCATTTAGTATCTCGCCTATCTCTTCAGACTCCACACACAATTTCCCATCCCTGTCCTTGACTGGTCCTACTCTTTCCCTAGTCATTCGCTTATTCCTGACATACCTATAGAAAGCTTTTGGGTTTTCCTTGATCCTTCCTGCCAAATACTTCTCATGTCCCCTCCTTGCTCGTCTTAGCTCTCTCTTTAGATCCTTCCTCGCTACCTTGTAACTATCCATCGCCCCAACCGAAACTTCACACCTCATCTTCACATAGGCCTCCTTCTTCCTCTTAACAAGAGATTCCACTTCCTTGGTAAACCACGGTTCCCTCGCTCGACGCCTTCCTCCCTGTCTGACCGGTACATACTTATCAAGAACACGCAGTAGCTGATCCTTGAACAAGCCCCACTTATCCAGTGTGCCCAACACTTGCAGCCTACTTCTCCACCTTATCCCCCCAAGTCACGTCTAATGGCATCATAATTGCCCTTCCCCCAGGTATAACTCTTGCCCTGCGGTGTATACTTATCCCTTTCCATCATTAACGTAAACGTCACCGAATTGTGGTCACTGTCCCCAAAGTGCTCTCCTACCTCCAAATCCAACACCTGGCCTGGTTCATTACCCAAAACCAAATCCAACGTGGCCTCGCCTCTTGTTGGCCTGTCAACATATTGTTTCAGGAAACCCTCCTGCACACACTGTACAAAAAACGACCCATCTATTGTACTAGAACTATATCTTTTCCAGTCTATATTTGGAAAGTTAAAGTCTCCCATAATAACTACCCTGTTACTTTCGCTCTTATCCAGAATCATCTTCGCCATCCTTTCCTCTACATCCCTAGAACTATTAGGAGGCCTATAAAAAACTCCCAACAGGGTGACCTCTCCTTTCCTGTTTCTCACTTCAGCCCATACTACCTCGGAAGAAGAGTCCCCATCTAGCATCCTCTCCGCCACCGTAATACTGCTCTTGACTAGCAGCGCCACACCTCCCCCTCTTTTGCCTCCTTCTCTGAGCTTACTAAAACACCTAAACCCCGGAACCTGCAACATCCATTCCTGTCCCTGCTCTATCCATGTCTCCGAAATGGCTACAACATCGAAGTCCCAGGTACCAACCCATGCTGCCAGTTCCCCTACCTTGTTTCGTATACTCCTGGCATTGAAGTAGACACACTTCAAACCACCTACCTAAACACTGGCCCCCGCCTGCGACGTCAAATCTGTGCTCCTGACCTCTATACTCGCATTCTCCCTTACCCTAAAACTACAATCCAGGTTCCCATGCCCCTGCTGCATTAGTTTAAACCCCCCCAAAGAGCACTAACAAATCTCCCCCCCAGGATATTTGTGCCCCTCAGGTTCAGATGTAGACCATCCTGTCTGTAGAGGTCCCACCTTCCCCAGAAAGAGCCCCAGTTATCCAGAAATCTGAATCCCTCCCGCCTGCACCATCCCTGTAGCCACGTGTTTAAATGCTCTCTCTCCCTATTCCTCATCTCACTATCACGTGGCACGGGCAACAACCCAGAGATAACAACTCTGTTTGTTCTAGTTCTGAGCTTCCATCCTAGCTCCCTGAAAGCCTGCCTGACATCCTTGTCCCCTTTCCTACCTATGTCGTTAGTGCCAATGTGGACCACGACTTGGGGCTGCTCCCCCTCCCCCCTAAGGACCCGGAAAACACGATCCGAGACATCACGTACCCTTGCACCTGGGAGGCAACATACCAAACGTGAGTCTCTCACGCTCCCACAAAATCTCCTATCTGTGCCCCTGACTATCGAGTCCCCAATTACTAATGCTCTGCTCCTCTCCCCCCTTCCCTTCTGAGCAACAGGGACAGACTCCGTGCCAGAGGCCCGTACCCCATGGCTTACCCCAGGTAAGTCGTCCCCCCCACAAGTATCCAAAGCGGTATACTTGTTTCTCAGGGGAACGACCGCAGGGGATCCCTGCACTGACTGCTTTTTCCCAGTCCCTCTTACAGTTACCCACCTATCTCCAATCTTTGGTGTAACTAATTCCCTGAAGCTGCTATCTATGACCCCTTCTGCCTCCCGAATGATCCGAAGTTCTTCCAACTCCAGCTCCAGTTCCCAAATTTATTCATCGATTTTAAATCTTACTAGTTACTGAGGATGTGGGGCTTAAACGTGGGTCCCCCAGCATTAGCCTTGGCCTTGGGTAATGTCCAGTGACATTACCACTATGACACTACCTCCCCCCCCCCCCCCCCCCCCCTCCCCGAATTTGCTCACTAGAATCACACACTATAGTACAGGTTTGTCTTCAAAACCTCTTCCTTGCGTCGTGCCCCTGACGTGTCAAGTACATCTCTCCTGTAGAACAAGATCGCTTTCTGCTCCAGGATATTTGTGGAATGGTAAAAAGGAAGGAACATTGCTTCGTATATTTTAAGAAAAAGAGCAGGCAGAGTCTGGGCCAACGTTTATCACTCAACCGACTTCGCCTGAAATCTAGGCCGGGATTCTCCGGCCGTTCGCATTCTCTGTGCACCCCCGCCCGTGGACTTCCCAGAGGTATGAGGGATGAGGTGGCTTCAGTGGAAAATCCCATTGACAAGCGGTGGGATTAGAGAATCCTACCACCAGAGACGAGCACGCCGTCGAGAAACATGAGGCTGGGGGACCATGCAATCCCGCAGTGCAGTTTGGGAAAGGATTCTGAGAGCAGTTTGCAACTCCATCCCTACATTACAATGGCGTCTACACATCAAAACATCTTCAGTGGCGGTAAAGTAATTTCAGATGTAATAGGTTTGTGAAAGGCTCTGGAGGAATGTAATTCTTTCCTTCTAGGGTTTGCAAATTATTCTAAAATGGGGATAAATGATCAACAGAAATTCGCATTGTAGGGTCCCACATGGGATTGGGGATCGGTACTCACAGGATATTGGGTTCTCATGATGGAGGATTCTTGAATATCGGGGATGTAATATAAACTCTCACATGGCATGTAGGTCTGTGATATAACGTTGCACAGGAATTAGTGTCTGTGATATAACGTTGCACAGGAATTAGTGTCTGTGATATAACGTTGCACAGGAATTAGTGTCTGCGATATTACGATGCACAGATATTAATGTCTGTCATACAGGGACTCACAGGATATTAGTGTCTGTGATATAGGGTCTCACAGGATATTAGTGTCTGTGATATAGGGTCTCACAGGATATTAGTGTCTGTGATGTAGGGTCTCACAGGATATTAGTGTCTGTGATATAGGGACTCACAGGATATTAGTGTTTGTGATACAGGACCTCACAGGATATTAGTGTCTGTGATATAGGGACTCACAGGATATTAGTGTCTGTGATATAGGGTCTCACAGGATATTAGTGTCTGTGATATAGGGTCCCACAGGATATTAGTGTCTGTGATATAGGTTCCCACAGGACATTAGTGTCTGTGATATACAGACTCACAGGATATTAGTGTCTGTGATATAGGGTCTCACAGGATATTAGTGTCTGTGATATAGGGACTCACAGGATATTAGTGTCTGTGATATAGGGTCTCACAGGATATTAGTGTCTGTGATATAGGGACTCACAGGATATTAGTGTCTGTGATACAGGACCTCACAGGATATTAGTGTCTGTGATATAGGATCTGACAAGATATTAGTGACTGTGATATAGGGTCTCACAGGATATTAGTGTCTGTGATATAGGGACTCACAGGATATTAGTGTCTGTGATATAGGGTCCCACAGGATATTAGTGGCTGTGATATAGGGACTCACAGGGTATTAGTGTCTGTGATATAGGGTCTCACAGGATATTAGTGTCTGTGATGTAGGGTCTCACAGGATGTTAGTGTCTGTGATCTAGGGACTCACAGGATAATAGTGTCTGTGATACAGGACCTCACAGGATATTAGTGTCTGTGATATAGGGTCTCACAGGATATTAGTGTCTGTGATATAGGGTCTCACAGGATATTAGTGTCTGTGATATAGGGACTCACAGGATATTAGTGTCTGTGATATAGGGACTCACAGGATATTAGTGTCTGTGATATAGGGACTCACAGGATATTAGTGTCTGCGATATAGGGACTCACAGGATATTAGTGTCTGTGATATAGGGTCTCACAGGATATTAGTGTCTGTGATGTAGGGACTCACAGGATATTAGTGTCTGTGATATAGGATCTCACAGGATATTAGTGTCTGTGATATAGGGTCCCACAGGATATTAGTGCCTGTGATATAGGGACTCACAGGATATTAGTGTCTGTGATATAGGGTCCCACAGGATATTAGTGCCTGTGATATAGGGACTCACAGGATATTAGTGTCTGTGATATAGGATCTCACAGAATATTAGTGTTTGTGATAATAGAAAAATGCAGCACAGAACAGGCCCTTTGGTCCACGATGTTGTGCCGAACCTTTGTCCTCGATTAATCATAGATTATCATTGAATTTACAATGCAGAAGGAGGCCATTCGGCCCATTGAGTCTGCACCGGCACTTGGAAAGAGCACCCTACCCAAAGTCAACACCTCTACCCAACACTAAGGGCAATTTGGACACTAAGGGCAATTTATCATGGCCATCCACCTAACCTACATATCTTTGGACTGTGGGCGGGAACCGGAGCACCCGGAGGAAACCCACGCAGACACGGGGAGGATGTGCAGACTCCGCACAGACAGTGACCCAAGCCGGAATCGAACCTGGGACCCTGGAGCTGTGAAGCAATTGTGCTATCCACAATGCTACCGTGCTGCCCTTAAGAACAAATAAATCGTCACTATATCATTTTACCGTAATCCATGTACCTATCCAATAGCTGCATGAATGTCCCTAATGTTTCCGACTCAACTACTTCCACAGGCAGTGCATTCCATGCCCCCACTACTCTCTGGGTAAAGAAGCTACCTCTGACATCCCCCCTATATCTTCCACCATTCACCTTAAATTTATGTCCCCTTGTAATGGTTTGTTCCACCCGGGGAAAAAGTCTCTGACTGTCTACTCTATCTATTCCCCTGATCATCTTAGAAACCTCTATCAAGTCGCCCCTCATCCTTCTCTGTTCTAATGAGAAAAGGCCTAGCACCCTCAACCTTTCCTCGTAAGACCTACTCTCCATTCCGGGGAACATCCTGGTAAATCTCCTTTGCACCTTTTCCAAAGCTTCCACATCCTTCCTAAAATGAGGCGACCAGAACTGTACACAGTACTCCAAATTGGTCTTACCAAAGTTTTGTACAGCTGCATCATCACCTCACGGCTCTTAAATTCAATCCCTCTGTTAATGAACTCTAGCACACCATAGGCCTTCTTCACAGCTCTATCCACTTGAGTGGCAACTTTCAAAGATCTATGAACATAGACCCCAAGATCTCTCTGCTCTTCCACATTGCCAAGAACTCTACCGTTAACCCTGTATTCCGCATTCATATTTGTCCTTCCAAAATGGACAACCTCACACTTTTTAGGGTTAAACTCCATCTGCCACTTCTCAGCCCAGCTCTGCATCCTATCTCTGTCTCTTTGCAGCCGACAACAGCCTTCCTCACTATCCACAACTCCACCAATCTTCGTATCGTCTGCAAATATACTGACCCACCCTTCAGCTCCCTCATCCAAGTCATTAATGAAAATCACAAACAGCAGAGGACCCAGAACTGATCCCTGCGGTACGCCACTGGTAACTGGGATCCAGGCTGAATATTTGCCATCCACCACCTCTCTCTGACTTCTATCGGTTAGCCAGTTCGTTATCCAGCTGGCCAAATTTCCCACTATCCCATGCCACCGTACTCTCTGCAGAGTCCTACCATGGGGAACCTTATCAAATGCCTTACTAAAATCCATGTACACTACATCCACTGCTTTACCTTCATCCACATGCTTGGTCACCTCCTCAAAGAATTCAATAAGACTTGTAAGGCAAGACCTACCCCTCACAAATCCGTGCTGACTATCCCTAATCAAGCAGTGTCTTTCCAGATGCTCAGAAATCCTATCCTTCAGTACCCTTTCCATGACTTTGCCTACCACCGAAGTAAGACTAACTGGCCTGTAATTCCCAGGGTTATCCCTAGTCCCTTCTTTGAACAGGGGCATGACATTCGCCGCTCTCCAATCCCCTGGTACCACCTATGTTGACAGTGAGGACGAAAAGATCATTGCCAACGGCTCTGCAATTTCATCTCTTGCTTCCCATAGAATCCTTGGATACATCCCATCAGGCCCGGGGGACTTGTCTATCCTCAAGTTTTTCAAAATGCCCAACCCATCTTCCTTCCTAACAAGTATTTCCTCGAACTTACCAGTCTGTTTCACACTGTCCTCTCCAACAATATGGCCCCTCTCATTTGTAAATACACAGGAAAAGTACTCATTCAAGACCTCTCCCATCTCTTCAGACTCAATACACAATCTCCCGCTACTGTCCTTGATCGGACCTACCCTCGCTCTAGTCATTCTCATATTTCTCACATATGTGTAAAAGGCCTTGGGGTTTTCCTTGATCCTACCCGCCAAAGATTGTTCATGCCCTCTCTTAGCTCTCCTAATCCCTTTCTTCAGTTCCCTCCTGGCTATCTTGTATCCCTCCAACGCCCTGTCTGAACCTTATTTCCTCAGCCTTACATAAGTCTCCTTTTTCCTATGAACAAGACATTCAACCTCTGTTGTCAACCATGGTTCCCTCACTCGACCATCTCGTCCCTGCCTGACAGGGACATACATATCAAGGACACGTAGTACCTGTTCCTTGAACAAGTTCCACATTTCACTTGTGTCTTTCCCTGACAGCCTATGTTCCCAACTTATGCACTTCAACTCTTGTCTGACAACATCGTATTTACCCAATTGTAAACCTTGCCCTGTTGCACGCACCTATTCCTCTCCATTACTAAAGTGAAAGTCACAGAATTGTGGTCACTATCTCCAAAATGCTCCCCCACTAACAAATCTATCACTTGCCCAGGTTCATTACCAAGTACTAAATCCAATATTGCCCCTCCTCTGGTCGGACAATCTACATATTGTGTTAGAAATGTTTCCTGGACACACTGCACAAACACCACCCCATCCAAACTATTTGATCTAAAGAGTTTCCACTCAATGTTTGGGAAGTTAAAGTCACCCATGACTACTACTTTGTGACTTCTTCACCTTTCCAAAATCTGTTTCCCAATCTGTTCCTCCACATCTCTGCTACTATTGGGGGGCCTATAGAAAACTTCTAACAAGGTGACTGCTCCTTTCCTATTTCTGACTTCAACCCATACTACCTCAGTAGGCTGATACTCCTCGAACTTCCTTTCTGCAGCTGTTCTACTATCTCTAATTAACAATTTCACCCCCCCCCCCCCACCTCTTTTACCACCCTCCCTAATCTTATTGAAACATCTATAACCAGGGGCCTCCAACAACCATTTCTGCCCCTCTTCTATCCAGGTTTCAGTGATGGCCACCTCATCGTAGTCCCAAGTACCGATCCATGCCTTAAGTTCACCCACCTTATTCCTGATGCTTCTTGCGTTGAAGTATACACACTTCAACCCATCTCCGTGCCTGCAAGTACTCTCCTTTGCCAGTGTTCCCTTCCCCACTGCCTCATTACACGCTTTGGCGTCCTGAATATCGGCTACCTTAGTTGCTGGACTACAAATCCGGCTCCCATTCCCCTGCCAAATTAGTTTAAACCCTCCCGAAGAGTACTAGAAAACCTCCCTCCCAGGATATTGGTGCCCCTCTGGATCAGATGCAACCCGTCCTGCTTGTACAGGTCCCACCTTCCCCAGAATGCGCTCCAATTATCCAAATACCTGAAGCCCTCCCTCCTACACCATTCCTGCAGCCACGTGTTCAGCTGCACTCTCTCCCTATTCCGAGCCTCGCTATCACGTGGCACCGGCAACAAACCAGAGATGACAACTCTGTCTCTCCTGGCTTTTAACTTCCAGCCTAACTCCCTAAACTCGTTTATCACCGCCACACCCCTTTTCCTACCTACGTCGTTGGTACCAATGTGCACCACGACTTCTGGCTGCTCCCCCTTCCCCTTAAATTTCCTGAAGACACGATCCGAGACATCCCTGGCCCTGGCACCCGGGAGGCAACATACCTTCCGGAATCTCGCTCGCCACAGAATCTCCTATCTATTCCCCTAACCATTGAATCTCCTACAACTATTGCTTTTCTATTCTCCCCCCTTCCCTTCTGAGCCCCAGAGCCAGACTCAGTGCCAGAGACCTGGCCGCTAGGGCCTTCCCCCAGTAGGTCATCCCCCCAACAGCATCCAAAATGGTATACTTGTTTTGAAGGGGAACGGCCATGAGGGATCCCTGCACTGTCTGCCTGTTTGTTTTTTTTCCCCTGACTGTAACCCAGCTATTCTTGTCCTGTGCCTTGGGTGTGGTTACCTCCCTGTAACTCTTCTCTTTCACCCCCTCTGCCTCCCGGGTGATCCGAAGTTCATCCAGCTTTATCTCCAGTTCCCTAACACGGTCTTTGAGGAAGTGGAGTTGGGTGCACTTCCCGCAGGTATAGTCAGCGGGGACACCGGTGGTATCCCTCACCACCCACATCCTACAGGAGGAGCATGCAACTGGCCTAGCCTCCATCCCCTCTTACCTTACAGAATATAGCTGCCCTGTGGACCAACTGGACCTCCGCCCTCCGACTCTTCTCCCAGTCAGCTGCACTCCCTGTAAACTCCTGGCTCCCTTCTCGCTCTTTATGGAAATGTAAGAAACAAAATGAAAGGAGCGCCTTCCTCCCTCCTCACCTAACTCCCTCAGTCACCAAACTCTCACTATAGCACTCAAATGCACCAAATTGCGCACTCCCTCAGTCAGAAAACTCTCACTAGAGCACTCAAATGCACCAAATTGCGCACTCCCTCAGTCACCAATCTCTCACTACAGCACTCAAATGCACCAAATTCAGCACTCAGTGCAAACCTAATATCCTGTGAGTCCCTATATCACAGACACTAATATAGGACCTCACAGGATATTAGTGTCTGTGATATAGGGTCCCACAGGATATTAGTGTCTGTGATATCGGGTCCCCCAGGATATTCGTGTCCGTGATATAGGGACTCACAGGATATTAGTGTCTGTGATATAGGATCTCACAGGATATTAGTGTCTATGATATAGGACCTCACAGGATATTAGTGTCTGTGATATAGGGTCTCACAGGATATTAAATGTCTGTGATATAGGGACTCACAGGATATTAGCGTCTGTGATATAGGGTCTCACAAGATATTAGTGTCTGTGATATAGGGACTCACAGGATATTAGTGTCTGTGATATAGGATCCCACAGGATAGTGTCTGTGATATAGGATCTCACAGGATATTAGTGTCTGTGAGATAGAACCTCATAGGATATTAGTGTCTGTGATATAGGGTCCCACAGGATATTAGTGTCTGTGATATAGGGACTCACAGGATATTAGTGTCTGTGATATAGGGTCCCACAGGATATTAGTGTCTGTGATATAGGGACTCACAGGATATTAGTGTCTGTGATATAGGGTCTTACAGAATATTAGTGTCTGTGATATAGGGTCTCACAGCATATTAGTGTCTGTGATATAGGGTCTCACAGGATATTAGTGCCTGTGCTATAGGATCTCACAGGATAATAGCGTCTGTGATATAGGGTTTCACAGGATAATAGTGCCAGTGATATAGGGTTTCACAGGATAATACTGCCTGTGATAAAAGGTCTCACAGGACATTAATAATAATCTTTATTCGTTTCACAAGTAGGCTTACATTAAGACTGCAATGAAATTACTGTGAAAATCCCTTGAGCACACAGGATATTAGTGTCTGTGATATAGGGTCTCACAGGATATTAGTGTCTGTGATATAGGGTCTCACAGGATATTAGTGTCTGTGATATAGGATCTCACAAGGTCTCCCATGGGGTTGTTTGCTAGCGCTGTTGGGGATGGTTTAAATTAATGTGGTGAGGAGATGGGAACCAATGCAGGAAGTCAGAAGGTAGTAAAGAGGGGACAGAAACAAAAGATAGTAAGAAAAGTGGAAGGCAGAGAAACAGAGTGAACTGCCTAATATGGCAGCGGGGTGGGAGCCAGAGCAGCAGGTCAGCGGGAGAAATAACTGAGGGAGAGCTACAGACTAAGGCCAGTAAGATTAAGAGGAAGAGCAGGCAGGGAATGGTTGGTCAATGCAGTGGTGCCGGTGGACTGAAGTGCATTAGTTTCAATGCGAGGAGTATTTCAGGTAAAACAGATGAACTTAGAGCTTGGATTAGTACGTGGAATTATGATGTTGTTGCTGTTACAGAAACTTGGTTGAAAGAGGGACAGGATTAGCAACTAAACATTCCAGGATTTAGATGCTTCAGGCAGGATAGAGGGAGATGCAAAAGGGATGGGAGAGTTAAATTATTGGTTAAGGAGAATATCACAGCTGTGCTGAGGGAGGACACCTTGGAGGGTTCAGGCAGCGAGGCAATATGGGTAGAGCTCAGGAAAAGGAAGGGTGCTGTCACAATGTTGGGGGTTTACTACAGACCTCCTAACAGCCAGCGGGAGATAGAGGAGCAGATATGCAGACAGATCTTGGAAAGCTGCATAAACAATAGGGTTGTTGTGGTGGGTGATTTTAACTTTCCCTATATTGACTGGGGCACACTTAATGCGAGAATCATGGATGGAGCAGAATTTGTAAGGAACATCCAGGAGGGTTTCTTGAAACAATATGTAAATAACCCAACTCAGGAAGGGGCCATATTAGACCTGGTGCTGGGGAATGAGCCTGGCCAGGTGATCAATGTTTCAGTGGGAGATCATTTTGGGAACAGTGATCATAATTCTGTAAGATTTAAGCGGCTTATGGAAAAGGCCAAGAGTCCTCAGGTGAAGGTGTTAGACTGGGGGAAGGCTAAATGCAACAGCATTAGGCAGGATCTGGAGAG
Source organism: Scyliorhinus torazame (assembly GCF_047496885.1). NCBI lineage: Eukaryota > Metazoa > Chordata > Chondrichthyes > Carcharhiniformes > Scyliorhinidae > Scyliorhinus > Scyliorhinus torazame. The sequence continues at coordinate 338,846,378 of NC_092709.1, forward strand.
TGTTGACTGGCATGCATGTCCACCGATCACTGAAAGTGGCAATGCATGTGGATAAGGTGGTCAAGAAGACATACAGCATGCTGGCCTTCATCGGTCGAGGCAATGAATATAAAAATTGGCAAGTCATGTTGCAGCTGTACAGAAACTTAGTTAGGCCCCATTTGGAATATTGGTGGAATTGCTGACAGTAATTCTGGTCGCCATTCTACCAGAAAGATGTGGCTGCTTTGGAGAGGGTACAGAAGCGGTTTACTAGGATGTTGCTTGGTATGGAGGGCATTAGCTATGAGGAGAGTGTCATAATGTACACCAGTATATCATGGTGCAGACACACACTGATGGACACACAGTGGGACCAATCAACATACACAACACCGCAGCCAATCACCAGTGAGAGCAGACGCACTATAAAGAAAGGAAGCATCAGAGTTCCCGCTCATTCGAGTTGCAGCTAGCTAGGAGGACAGAGCTCACAGCCTGCAACACAGACATTCACCATGTGCCTAGCGCTCGGCCCCACTATCCACTGGCCTGTCGCCAGCCTAGCTGCTCATGGGTCGCACCCTGAGGACGATGGTGCCGTCCATTCATGTCCCAGACCTCAACCATGTTCCGGTCCTTCAACGAATGCAACTGTCTCGTGCACAGCACAAGGCGGCTCATGACTCCCGTGCAGCTGATCTCCCTGCTCTGGCACCAGATGACAATGTCTGCATCCATCTTCCAGATGGTGGCTGGTCTGCAACCGCTGTGGTTCTTCGGCAGGTGGCTCCCCGCTCGTTCCTGGTTCGTCTACCGGATGGCTCCATTCTGCGCCGCAATCGACGTGCCCTTCGTCTCGTCCGCGCTCGCTACGTGATCCTCCACCATTGCCACGCACCCCCTGTTGACCCTGACCTGGACTATGCAGAGATTCTGGTCACTCTGCATCCTCCTCACTCTGACGCAGTCCAGCCCGCTCCTCAGCCAGCGGCTCCCGACCCACCCTTGAGGCGGTCAACCAGAATTTGTCGCCAACCTCAGAGACTTAATTTGTGAACTTTGTGGACTTATGGACTTTCTGATTTGTTCTGTTCTTCCGTTTAATCGTTCAAGTGGTTTGTATATAGTGTTCATCTCGTTATTCTTGTGACACACTATTTTTTTCTGCACCAGGCACCTTCCCACGTAAATAGTTTAGTTTTTATATACATAGTCCTGTAAATATTTCGCACACACGTAGTCAGGAACATTCACCATACACTATTTATTGCCATGCAAGTATATTTTTTATAAAAGGGGGGATGTCATAATATACACCAGTATATCATGGTGCAGACACACACTGATGGACGCACATTGGGACCAATCAACATACACAACACCGCAGCCAATCATCGGTGAGAGCACTCGCACTATAAAGACAGGGGGCATCAGAGTTCCCGCTCATTCGAGTTGCAGCTAGCTGGGAGGACAGAGCTCACAGCCTGCAACACAGACATTCACCATGTGCTGAGTGCATCGACTGGTTAGGACAAGGCAGAGGTCTTTAGTTAAAGCTAGTATCATATTAACCCACAGTCTAAGTATGTTTAAATAGTTAATGATTCAATAAAATAGTGTTGCACTATTTCAAGTGTTGGTGACCTGTATGTGATCCAGAACACCCAACACATCAGAGAGGTTAGATAAACTCGGTCTGTTCTCACTGGAACGACAGAGGTTGAGGCGACCTGATAGAGGTGTACAAGATTATGAGTGGATAGTCAGATGCTCTTTCCTAGGGTAGGAGAATCAAGTACTAGGGGACATAGGTTTAAAGTGCATGGGGAAAAGTTTAGAACAGATGTGCGAGGCAAGTCTTTTACACAGAGGGTGGTAAATATATGGATGCGCTGCCTGGTGAGGTGGTGGGAGCAGGCACGATAGCGACATTTAAGGGGCATCTGGACAAATATATGAATCGGGTGGGAATGGGAGGATACGGACTCCGTAAGTGCAAACGGTTTTAGGTAAGGCAGATGCCATGGTCGGTGCAGACTTGGAGGGCCGAAGGGCCTGTTCTGGTGCTGTATTGATCTTTGTTCTATTACCGTCTGAGATATAGGATCACACAGGATATCAGTGTCTGTGACCTAGGGCCTCAAGGGACATTACTGTCTGTGATGTAGGGTCTCACAGGATATTAGTGTCTGTGATGTAGGGTATCACAGGATATTAGTGTCTGTGATATAGGGTCTCACAGTATATTATCTCCTCCGACCAGAGGGGAGGCAATATTGGATTTGGTAATTGGTAATGAACCAGGGCAAGTGATAGATTTGTTAGTGGGGGAGCATTTTGGAGCTAGTGACCACAATTCTGTGACTTTCACTTTAGTAATGGAGAGGGATAGGTGCGTGCAACAGGGCAAGGTTTACAATTGGGGGAAGGGTAAATACGATGTTGTCAGACAAGAATTGAAGTGCATAAGTTGGGAACATAGGCTGTCAGGGAAGGACACAAGTGAAATGTGGAACTTGTTCAAGGAACAGGTACTACGTGTCCTTGATATGTATGTCCCTGTCAGGCAGGGACGAGATGGTCGAGTGAGGGAACCATGGTTGACAAGAGAGGTTGAATGTCTTGTTAAGAGGAAAAAGGAGACTTATGTAAGGCTGAGGAAACAAGGTTCAGACAAGGCTTTGGAGGGATACAAGATAACCAGGAGGGAACTGAAGAAAGCGATTAGGAGAGCTAAGAGAGGGCATGAACAATCTTTGGCGGGTAGGATCAAGGAAAACCCCAAGGCCTTTTACACATATGTGAGAAATATGAGAATGACTAGAGCGAGGGTAGGTCCGATCAAGGACAGTAGCGGGAGATTGTGTATTGAGTCTGAAGAGATAGGAGAGGTCTTGAACGAGTACTTTTCTTCTGTATTTACAAATGAGAGGGGCCATATTGTTGGAGAGGACAGTGTGAAACAGACTGGTAAGCTCGAGGAAATACCTGTTAGGAAGGAAGATGGGTTGGGCATTTTGAAAAACTTGAGGATAGACAAGTCCCCCGGGCCTGATTTGATGTATCCAAGGATTCTATGGGAAGCAAGAGATGAAATTACAGAGCCATTGGCAATGATCTTTTCGTCCTCACTGTCAACAAAGGCGGTACCAGGGGATTGGAGAGTGGCGAATGTCGTGCCCCTGTTCAAAAAAGGAACTAGGGATAACCCTGGGAATTACAGGCTAGTTAGTCTTACTTCAGTGGTAGGCAAAGTAATGGAAAGGGTACTGAAGGATAGGATTTCTGAGCATCTGGAAATACACTGCTTGATTAGGGATAGTCAGCACGGATTTGTGAGGAGGGCTGTTGTCGGCTGCAAAGAGACATAGATAGGATGCAGAGCTGGGCTGAGACGTGGCAGATGGAGTTTATCCCTGAAAAGTGTGAGGTTGTCCATTTTGGAAGGACAAATATGAATGCGGAATACAGGGTCAACGGTAGAGTTCTTGGCAATGTGGAGGAGCAGAGAGATCTTGGGGTCTATGTTCATACATCTTTGAAAGTTGCCACTCAAGTGGATAGAGCTGTGAAGAAGGCCAATGGTGTGCTAGCGTTCATTAACAGAGGGATTGAATTTAAGAGCCGTGAGGTGATGATGCAGCTGTACAAAACTTTGGTAAGGCCACATTTGGAGTACTGTGTACAGTTCTGGTCGCCTCATTTTAGGAAGAATGTGGAAGCTTTGGAAAAGGTGCAAAGGAGATTTAGGGTCTCACAGGATATTAGTGTCTGTGATACAGGACCTCACAGGATATTAGTATCTGTGATATAGGATCTCACAGGATATTAGTATCTGTGATATAGGATCTCACAAGATATTAGTGTCTGTGATATAGGGTCCCACAGGATATTAGTATCTCTGATATAGGAACTCACAAAAGTAATAGTGTCTGTGATATAGGATCTCACAAAGGTATTAGTGTCTGTGATACCGGGTCTCACAGGATATTAGTGTCTGTGATATAGGGTTTCACAGCATATTATTGTCTGTGATGTAGGATCTCACAGGATATTAGTTTCTGTGATATACGGCCTCACAGGATATTAGTGTCTGTGATATACGGTCTCACAGGATATTAGTGTCTGTTATATAGGGTCTCACCGGTATTAGTGTATATGATATACGGTCTCACAGGATATTAGTGTCTCTGATATAGAATCTCACAAAGGTATTGGTGTCTGTGATATAGCGTCTCACAAAGGTATTAGTGTCTGTGATACAGGACCTCACAGGATATTAGTGCCTGTGATAATGGACCTCACAGGATATTAGTGTCTGTGATATAGGGTCTCACAGGATATTAGAGTCTGTGAAATAGGGTCTCACAGGATATTAGTGTCTGTGATATAAGACTTTACAGGATATTAGTGTCTGATATAGGATCTCACAGGATATTAGCATCTGTAATACAGGACCTCACAGGATATTAGTGTCTCTGATGTACGATCTCACAAAGGTATTAGTGTCTGTGATATAGGATCTTACAAAGGTATTAGGGTCTGTGATACATGGTCTCACAGGATATTAGTGTCTGTGATATAGGGTCTCACAGGATATTAGTGTCTGTGATATAGGACTTCACAGGATATTAGTGTCTGATGTAGGATCTCATAGGATATTAGCGTCTGTGATACAGGACCTCACAGGATATTAGTGTGTCTGATGTACGATCTCACAAAGATATTAGTGTCTGTGATATAGGATCTCACAAAGGTATTAGGGTCTGTGATACATGGTCTCACAGGATATTAGTGTCTGTGATATAAGGTCTCACAGGATATTAGTGTCTGTGATATAGGATCTCACAAAGGTATTAGTATGTGTGATAGTGGATTTCAGCGGATATTATTGTCTGTGATATAGGATCTCACAGGATATTAGTGTCTGTGATGTAGGGTCCCATAGGATATTTGTGTCTGTGATATCCGGTCTCACAGGATATGTGTCTGTGATATAGGATCTCACATGATATTATTGTCTGTTCTGTAGGGTCTCACAGGATATTCGTGTTTGTGATGTAGGCTCCCACAGGATACTAGGGTTTATGATATAGCATCTCACAGGATATTAGTGTTTATGAAATAGATTATCACAGGAAAGTACTGTCTGAAATATAGGACTTCACAGGGTATTACTGTCTGTGATATAGGATCTCATAGGATATTATTGTCTGTGATGTAGGGTCTCACTGACTTCATCAACCCGACACCCTGTATGCTTCATCCGATGCCAGTGCTTATGTAGTTACATTGTATATGTTGTGTTGCCCTATTATGTATTTTCTTTTGTTCCCTTTTCTTCTCATGTACTTAATGATCTGCCTGAGCGGCTCGCAGAAAAATACTTTTCACTGTACCTCGGTACACATGACAATCAACAAATCCAATCCAATCCAATCCAATTCACAGGCTATTAGTGTCTGTGATTATAGGGTCTCACAGGATAGTAGTGTTTGGATATTGCCGTCTGCAATAGAGGTCACATGGGTATATTTAGTAAAATTCAATGTCCCAATGAATCAGGGACTCTGAACCATTCGCTGAGGAGGTCTGCAAGAGTAGGTGATAGATTCAGGCGAAGATTGCCTTAGTTCGATTTCATTCTTCCAGGATGTTGAAAACAGATTCAACGATAAATTTCAAAGGAGAATTGGATGAATATTTGAAAAGAAAGATTTTACAGAGAGTGTGATAGTGCTTCCGAAGTGCCAGTGCAGATTTGATGGGCTGAATTGCCTCTTTCACTTATAATCCATAGGAGCCCTACCTTGCAGAAGGAGGCTGATGCACGATCAATGACCACTAAAGCGAGGTTGAAAGCTTTAATAAGCTAGATGTTTCCCCCAGCAGCTCAGGTACAGAATGAAGGCTGCTGGGGCGGCACGGGCTCTTATACCCCATACAGCAGGGCGGGCGTACCATACATCTTAACCAATAGAAAGCATACAGTTTCCAGCAATGGTGCTCCAGCATATCAGGTGCCGTAATACCTCTACTACCACATTCACCCCCTGTTAAAAGATTGTCCGGCGGGGGTGGTGGCCTGATACTACAAACATGGCAACGTGGTAGAATTAGTTATGGAGGTACCGTAATACCTCCGTACAGCGTTTTGTAACTATTTACAATTCTGATAACTATTTACAATTGATGATTTAAATTTACAGTTTACAATTTAAAATGAAGCAATCAGTGGATCCTGGTCGTCCTCTATGATCTTCGGAGATTCGGTGGTGACTCCGGTGTAGGCTCGGGCGTCTGTGACTCCGGGAGCGTGGCTTCAATCTCCGTGGCAGCTTCGGCACCCCTAGACGGCGCTGGTGGGGAAAACGGTTGACCTGGGAAGGGAGCGCCAGCGGGATGCGTCGGTGGGTGGGGGGGCCTAGACAGGGCCGGAGGATGGACCGATCCTCCTGTAAGGTGCCCTGGTGGAGGGGGGCTCCGGCGGGCGACAGGTCTCGTAGGGAGAATGTATCTTGTCAGCCGTCAGGGTACGCCACGTAGGCGTACTGGGGGTTAGCGTGGAGAAGATGGAGCCTCTCGACAAACGGGTCTGACTTGTGCGCCCGCACGTGTTTTCGGAGCAGGCTGGGTCTGGGTGCTGCCAGCCAGGTCGGGAGCGAGGTCCCAGAGAAGGACTTCCTGGGGAAGCCAAGGAGACGTTCGTGAGGTGTCTGGTTGGTGGTGGTACAAAGCAGTGACCGGATGGAGTGGAGGACATCTGGGAGGACTTCCAGCCAGCGGGAGACTGGGAGATTCCTGGACCGTAGGGCCAGTAGGACGGTCTTCCAGACCGTTCCATTCTCCCTTTCTACCTGTCCGTTACCCAGGGGGTTGTAACTGGTCGTCCTGCTCGAGGCAATGCCCTTGCTGAGCAGGAATTCACGCAGTTCGTTGCTCACAAAAGAGGACCCCCTATCACTATGTCTGTAAGCGGGGAACCCAAACAGTGCAAAGATGCTATGGAGGGCCTTGATGACGGTGGTTGCGGTCATGTCAGGGCAGGGGATGGCGAATGGGAACCGGGAGTACTCGTCAATCACGTTTAGGAAGTACATGTTGCGGTCGGTGGAGGGTAGGGGGCCTTTGAAGTCCATGCTGAGGCACTCAAAAGGACGGGAAGCCTTTATCAGGTGCACTTTCTCTGGCCGGTAGAAGTGTGGTTTGCACTCCGCGCAGATTTGGCAGTCCCTGGTGGCTGTCCTGACCTCCTCGATGGAGTAGGGCAGGTTGCGGGTCTTGACAAAATGGAAAAAGCGAATGACCCCCGGGTGGCAGAGGTCCTCGTGGAGGGCTCGGAGGCGGTCCACTTGTGCGGTGGCACATGTGCAGCGGGACAGGGCGTCAGGAGGCTCATTTAGCTTCCTGGGACGATACAAGATCTCGTAGTTGTAGGTGGAGAGTTTGATCCTCCACCCCAAGATCTTATCGTTTTTTTATCTTGCCCCACTGTGCATTATCGAACATGAAGGCAACCAACCGTCGGTCTGTGAGGAGAGTGAATCTCCTGCCGGCCAGGTAATGCCTCCAATGTCGCACAGCTTCTACTATGACCTGGCCCTCCTTTTCGACTGAGGAGTGGCGGATTTCGGAAGCATGGAGGGTACGTGAGAAGAAGGCCACGGGTCTGCCCGCTTGGTTGAGGGTTGCCACCAGAGCTACGTCAGATGCGTCGCTCTCGAACTGGAAGGGGAGGGACTCGTCGATGGCGTGCATCGTGGCTTTTGCAATGTCTGCTTTGATGCGGCTGAAGGCCTGGCGGGCCTCTATCGACAGGGGAAAAGCTGTGGATTGGATCAGGGGACGGGCCTTGTCCACATAGTTGGGGACCCACTGTGCGTAGTAACTGAAAAATCGTAGGCAGCGCTTCAGGGCCTTGGGGCAGTGAGGGAGGGGGAACCCCATAAGGGGGCGCATGCGTTCAGGGTCGGGGCCTATAACTCCATTTCGCATTACGTAGCCGAGGATGGCTAGGCGGTCGGTGCTAAACACGCATTTATCCTTGTTGTATGTAAGGTTAAGGATTTTTGCGGTCTGGAGGAATTTTCGGAGGTTGGTGTCGTGGTCCTGCTGGTCGTGGGCACAGATAGTGACATTATCGAGATACGGGAATATTGCCCGTAAACCGTACCGGTCAACAATTCGGTCCATCTCGCCCTGGAAGACCGAGACCCCGTTGGTGACACCGAAGGGAACCCTTAAGAAGTGGTAGAGCCGCCCATCTGCCTCGAAGACAGTGTATTTGCTGTCACTAGTGCGGATGGGGAGCTGGTGGTAGGCGGACTTACGGTCCACCGTGGAGAAGACCTTGTAATGCGCGATCCTGTTTACCAGGTCGGATATGCGGGGGAGAGGGTAGACGTCCAGCTGCGTAAACCTGTTGATGGTCTGACTAGTCGAATACCATCCTATGCTTTTCCCCAGTCTTTACCACCACTACTTGAAGCATACACAAGATCTAGGCGACTTAAATCTGAAGCATACATAAAATCTAGGCGACTTAAATCTGATGAAGCTTTGGAGGAATATCGGGAAAGTAGGACAGATCTCAAACGCGCAATAAAGAGGGCTAAAAGGGGTCATGAAATATCTTTGGCTAACAGGGTTAAGGAAAATCCCAAAGCCTTTTATTCATATATATGAGGAGCAAAAGGGTAACTAGAGAAAGGATTGGCCCACTCAAAGACAAAAGAGGGAATTTATGCGTGGAGTCAGAGGAAATGGGTGAGATTCTTAATGAGTACTTTGCATTGGTATTCACCAAGGAGAGGGACATGACGGATGTTGAGGCTAAGGATGGATGTTTAAATACTCTAAGTCAAGTCGGCATAAGGAAGGGGGAAGTTTGGGGTATTCAGAAGGCGTTAAGGTGGACAAGTCCCCAGGTCCGGATGGGATCTATCCCAGGTTACTGAGGGAAGCGAGGGAAGAAATAGTTGGGGCCTTAACAGATATCTTTGCAGCATCCTTGAGCACGGGTGAGGCCCCGGAGGACTGGAGAATTGCTAATGTTGTCCCTTTGTTTAAGAAGGGTAGCAGGGATAATCCAGGAAATTATAGACCTGTGAGCTTGACGTCAGTGGTAGGCAAACTGTTGGAGAAGATACTGAGGGATAGGATTTATTCACATTTGGAAGAAAATAGACTTAACAGTGATAGGCAGCATGGTTTTGTGCAGGGAAAGTCATGTCTTACAAACCTAATAGAATTCTTTGAGGAAGTGACAACGTTAATTGATGAGGGAAGGGCTGTAGATGTCATATACATGGACTTCAGTAAGGCGTTTGATAAAGTTTCCCATGGCAGGTTGATGGAATAAAGTGAAGTCGTATGGGGTTCAGGGTGTACTAGCTAGATGGATAAAGAACTGGCTGGGCAACAGGAGACAGAGAGTAGTGGTGGAAGAGTGTCTCAAAATGGAGAAAGGTGACTAGTGGTGTTCCACAGGGATCCGTGCTCGGACCACTGTTGTTTGTGATATACATAAGTGATCTAGACGAAGGATAGGTGGCCTGATTAGCAAGTTTGCAGATGATACTAAGATTGGTGGAGTTTCAGATAGTGAGGAGGACTGTCGGAGAATACAGCAAAATATAGATAGATTGGAGAGTTGGGCAGAGAAATGGCAGATGGAGTCAATCCAGGCAAATGCGAGGTGATGCATTTTGGAAGATCTAATTCAAGAGCGGACTATACGGTCAATGGAAGAGTCTTGGGGAAAATTGATGTACAGAGAGATCTGGAAGTTCAGGTCCATTGTATCCTGAAGGTGTCAACGCAGGTCGATAGAGTGGTCAAGAAATCATACAGCATGCTAGCCTTCCTCGGACGGGGTATTGAGTACCAGAGTCGGCAGGTCATGTTACAGTTGTATAGGACTTTGGTCAGGCCACATTTGGAATACTGCGTGCAGTTCTGGTCGCCACATTACCAGAAGGATGTGGATGCTTTAGAGAGGGTGCAGAGGAGGTTCACCAGGATTTTGCCTGGTATGGAGGGTGCTAGCTGTGAAGAAAGGTTGAGTAGATTAGGATTGTTTTCGTTGGAAAGACGGAGGTTGAGGGGGGACCTGATTGAGGTCTACAAAATTATGAGAGGAATGGACAGGGTGGATAGCAACACGCTTTTTCCAAGAGTGGGGGTGTCAATTACAAGGGGTCACGATTTCAAGGTGAGAGGGGGAAGGTTTAAGGGAGATGTGCGTGGAAAGTTTTTTACGCAGAGGGTGGTGGGTGCCTGGAATGCTTTGCCAGCGGAGGTGGTAGAGGCGGGCACAATAGTATCATTTAAGATGCATCTGGACAGCTATATGAACGGGCGGGGAACAGAGGGAAGTAGATCCTTGGAAAATAGAAGACAGGTTTAGATAAAGGATCTGGATCGGCGCAGGCTGGGAGGGCCGAAGGGCCTGTTTATTTGTTCTTTGTTCTTTGTTCTTTGTTCTACTTGAGCTCTCCAGGGACTGTTACTGGCTTCAATGACTCCTTCCCTCAGTAGCCTTTGGACCTCTGACCTAATAAAGATCCGGTCCTGGGCACTGTAGCCTCTGCTCCTGGTGGCGACGGGTTTGCAATCCGGGGTGAGGTTCGCAAACAGAGAAGGCTAGGGGCTTTTCACAGTAACTTCATTTGAAGCCTACTCGTGACAATAAGCCATTTCTTCTTCTTCTTCTTCTGATTGTGGTCTGTTGGTCAGAAAATCGAGGATCCAGTTGCACAGTGGGGAGCCACGTCCTAGGTTTTGGAGCTTTGATATGAGTTTGGCTGGGATTATGGTGTTGAAGGCGGAGCTGTAGTCAATAAATAGGAGCCTGGCTGCTTTCCAAGTCAGGGTGGTGTGTGACTTGGAGGGGAATCTCCAGATGGTGGTTCCCAAGTATCTGCTGCTCTTGTCCTTCTAGATGGTATTGGTTGTAGATTTGGAAGGTGCTGTCTAAGGAACCTTGGTGAGTTACTGCAGTGCATCTTATAGATGGTACACACGGCTGCCATTGTTTGTCGGTGCTGGAGTGTTTTAATGTTTGTGGAAGCAGGAGCAATCAAGTGGGCTGCTTTGTCCTGGATGGCCTTGAGCTTCTTGAGTATTGTTGGAGCTGCACTCAGCCAATGGAGAGTATTCCATTACACTCCTGATTTGTGCCTTGTAGATGGTGGAGATTCTTTGGGGTGTCAGCAGGTGAGTTACTCGCCGTAGGATCCCCAGCCTTTGACCTGCCCTGGCAGCCACAGTACTAATATGGCAAGTCTAGTTCAGTTTGTGATCAATGGTAACCTCCATGATGTTAATTGTGGGGGATTCAGCGATGGTAATGCCATTGAATGTCAAGTGGTAGTGGTTAGATCCTCTCTTGTAGGAGATGGTCATTGTCTGGCATTGTGTGGCATGAATGTAACTTGCCACATGTCAGCCCAAGCCTGGATATTGTCCCAGGTCTTGCTGCATTTGGACATGGACTGCTTAATAATCTGAGGAGTCACGAATGGTGCTGGACATCATGCAGTCAGCCGCAAACGTCCCCACTTCTGACCTTATGATGGACGGGAGATCATTGATGAAGCAGCTGAAGATGGTTGAGCTTAGGAAACTATCCTGTGGTGGTTGGAGATCATTGACCTCCAACCACCACAACCATCTAGGATTCTTTAATGCCAGACTCGGTGAAATGCTACCTTGATGTCAAGGGCAGTGACTCTCACCTCACCTCTGGCATTTGGCTCTTTTGTCTATGTTTGAACCAAGGTTATCATGAGGTCAGGAGCTGAGTGTCCCTGGTGGAACCCAAACTGAGCGCCCGTGAGCACATCGTTGGACATTGCGGGACAGTTTAGCATAGCCAATTCATTTAACCTGCACATCGTTGGACACCAAGGGGCAATTTAGCATGGTCAAGACATTAGGAGAACTCCACACAGGCAATCACCCTCCTAACCAGACCCCCAGAATTTTGGTAACATCCAAATAAGGACCAATAATGTTTTCTTTGGTGGAAAAAGTTTGAGATTCAAAACATTTGCGCAGAGAATAAAGCCACAAGAACAAACGAAAATAAACTTTACAATCCAAGATCAGAGAAATAGTATCTTATACTCTAACATTCAGGGTACCTATGAGGTACATTTGAATCAACATGCAAACTGTGGTGAACGCACCAGGCTGCACAATAAATGGTAGGTGCTACCAAGACAGCTTCCATGGATTTCTCAACAACCCACCCAGACATCAGTAAACAATCTGAGTCAACAATCTTGTAAAACCCTATCGCTCTGATGAGGGATTCCAACGCTCACCTTCAAAGAACTCATCTTGGAATTCTCTCCAAAGGTTTCTCCCACTCAGCAGGCCTCAACAATGGTGCACCTTGTAGGATTTCAAACTTAACTCCCAAGATTACATCCCGTTGAATTCCCGGGTCTAAAATCGAGCACCAACTCATAAGCACAACTTAAGTTCTTCGGCCACACTGAGCGCAATGCCACTGCTCCAATATGTACCTTCCCCCCAATGGCTTGCAGCATGGAGTCACCAACCTTCTGCTGCCCTCTTCAATTGCCAAGACCTCTCCTGAGCCCTCTTCACTTCAAAGTCTTCGAACCACAGCCCTTTTCCTGTTTGAAGCCTCTTTCTCTGCTCCTCTATTTTTAAGTTAACTTAACTGAGATCTGCCTCTGCCCCCTGTATGGGGCTCTTCTTTTGGGATCACTCCCTGCCCCCTCCCTTTGGGACCCCTCCCTGGTCCCTCTCCCTGTCCCCTGCCTAAGACACTTGTCTGCAATGGCCCTCCACTCTTAGTCACATTACAAGGATTTCCACACTGTTTTCCATTTCTGCACAGATGTGCTGAGTCCACCCTCTGCCCGAAGAACTTAAAATGCTGAATTGCACAAGCACAGCTGTAATGTCACACACGGAACCTATGGGGTGGAAATGTTTAACTTCCCAGTGGCCCTCGCAGGGTACAAACTCCCCCACTGAGGGCCGGGGGAATTCTATTAACCATTGTATAAAAGGTTGTCCAGTAAGGCACCGACAGACAGAAGGTACACCCAGCAGGGATTTACCGAGTAGTGTACATATTGTTATTGTAAATAAACCCAATTCTTTATTTTACTCGGTGTGGACTCCCCTTGTTATTAATAATCTGGTGACAAGGAGGAAACTAGTTTGCTGTTGGCACTGCGACCTACTCGGCTGAACCACCTCCCCGATTTACTGGACCCAGGTTGGATCTAATTATTTCACCGTGTCTCAGTTTGGGGGACTAGATGCATTTGACACCGTTGATGAAGACTGGAACCAGTACGCATTATGGATGCATTACTTCTTCCTGGCTGACAACATCACAGAGAACAAGCGCTAGGCAGTCATGCTGTTGATGACGTGTGAAACTCACATGATCCGGTTGATCCAGAGTTTCACGTACCCAGCGGTGCCAGATTCGCACTCGTTCAACCAACTCGTGGCACTTGTGGTGCAATACTTTAACCTAACTCCATCAGTAATCGTTCAAAGGTGTAATTTTAATATGGCAGAAATGCCCCCCGGTGAATCAGTCACCAAGTTCATATCACGGCTACGGACATAGTCGAGTTTTGTGAGTATGGAACTGCTTTATTGGATATGCTCCGCGATCGGTTGGTCTGCGGTATAACTAATATGGAAACACAAAAAAATCATTTGGGGGAAACTTCCCTTTATTTTCAACAGGCACTGCAGGTCCCCTGGTCCTGTGAAAGCATGGCACATGGCGTGCAGGAGATACAAGGATTGGAGGTGAACATTTTGGGGCATCACTCCTCACGTGGTATCCCCCTGGCCCAGACCGAACGCTGCAGTGACTCCGACCTCTGGGTGAAGAGCCGGCCGTAATTACATGGGATGCCCCAGACATGGCTAAAGGCCTGTGTGATGTGTGGACGGCAGTCTAGGTCTAGGTGTAACTGCAGGTAACAGGGGGGTCAATGCTCGAGGCACCCCAATCGAGGTAGGCATCAGCCACGGGGCCGGGCCCTGCATCTGGATGACCAAGAAGAGGCCGATGATGAGGCTGAGGTGCAGCCAAACTGTTTAGCAGTGCACCATGTGCCCCTATTCATGTCCTGATACAATGAATGGCCATATGCTCCAAATGGAGTTGGATACGGGATTGGTGGCTCAGAGTACCTTTGATCTTATCAAACGGTGTGCATACTTTGACTTTGGCTGACATGGCGTCTTGTTTGTCCACTTATACTGGGGAACGACTGAATATTGTGGATTCCACCCTTGGTCCAGTAATTTATAGGCGCCAATCGCCTTCCCCTCATTGTTGTGCCGGAAAATGGCCCTAGCCTGTTGGGCCATGATCAGCTACACCAGTTGGATTGGTAACATATCATCCAAGTGGGTTCTGATGGCCTGTGTGTGGCACTGGACAAGTTCCCCGAGGTTTTCCAGCCAGGTTTGGGTACAATTAAAGAGGCCTACTCCCAGCCCATGCATGTGCAGAAATTCCGAGGTCTGTCAGGGCTTAGAGGTTCCCGACCTCTGCTCTCAACAAGGTGCTCCGTTGGCTTTCATAACATTCGGCATCTACATCAGCCTGACTGTAGGGTCTCTTATTTTATCTTCCAAAAGAGTTAATAGTCTGATTGATTGGAGGAGTTAAAAATATAACATTATTGCTAATCATTCACTTTAATGCACTTGCACACAAACTAAATCAAAACTTAGAAACAAAATATCAAACAGTGCATGTATTGGTCAAATACATGGCAAAGGAAATCATAAATCATAAAAGCATAAAGAAATCGCTTTTAAAAAACCAAATAGGATGATTCATGAATTCAGGAAGGCAGGAACACAGGAGGCCGACCTTGACCATGAGGTCTTACTTTACGGGGATCCTTATCGATGGTCTAAACCCTCATTTACTCTCATTGGTTTCTAATTCTCAGCTGAGACCGCCTGATTTGTTCAAGTAGATGTCTGTTACTTCTTGGATGGTTTATTAATAAACATTGGCCATTACTTAAATTGATTCGAATCCATCAGGAATAATTCAGTGTCTACATGCGCCACCTCATGAGAATAAGTTTCTCATGCCACTGTTGGCCATAGACCTTGCTCAAACTAATTATTTGATACATTCTTATTACTAAATGCACTGAAATACAATGGTCTATTCATTATATTAAACATTCATTGGAAAAATGTCTAAATGTCTACAGACAAGACCCTGAAGTTCAATCTTTTCACTAGCTTTCGGAGCACTGCTCCTTCCTCATTCACCTGAGGAAGAAGCAGTGCTCGGAAAGCTAGTGATTCGAAACAAACCTGTTGGACTTTAACCTGGTGAATAAGACTTCTTTCTGTGCTCACCCCAGTCCAACGCTGGATTCTTCACATCATATCTTTTCACAATCATGGCATTTTGAATAATTCCACTCTTTATCTATGCAGTCAATCAGTACCTTAAAACATCAATAAATCAATAAATCAATAATCTATCACTGACCATCTCCCTATTATGTGCAGAAGCTAGGAGAGTGAGCAAAGAAGTGGCAAATGAAATACAATGTGGAAAAGTGTGAGGTTATGCACTTTGGAAGCAGGAATTTAGGCATGGACTATTTTCTCAATGGGGAAATTCTTAGGACATCAGAAGTACAAAGGGGCTTGGGAGTCCTTCTTCACGATTCTCTAAAGGTTAATGTGCAGGTTCAGTCGGCAGTTAAGAAGGCAAATGCAATGTTATCATTCATGTCAAGAGGGTTAGAATACAAGACCAGGGGTGTACTTCTGAGGCTGTATAAGGCTCTGGTCAGACCCCATTTGGAGTATTGTGAGCAGTTTTGGGCCCCGTATCTAAGGAAGGATGTGCTGGCCTTGGAGAGGGTCCAGAGGAGGTTCACAAGAATGATCCCTGGAATGAAGAACTTGTCGTATGAGGAACGTAAAAAGACTCTAGGTCTGTCTCATTGGAGTTTAGAAGGATGAGGAGGGGATCTTTTTTTTAAAATATATTTTATTCAAGCTTTTTGGCCAAACATAACAATACGTAGTGTTTCTTTTACACAACAATAAAGCAATATAAATAGCCATGGCCACTTTTAAACCAATAAATAAATAATATATATAAACAAAAGCAAAAGAAAAACAAAACTAAATGGCAACTGCCTTGTCCAAAATAAATACTCTCCAAAATTACAGTCCAACAGTCCAATATACAATTACATATACCAAATACCTATACATGTACAATAACATCCCTGAGAGTCCGTCCGATTCCACCCCCCCCCCCCCCCCCCCCCACCTTCCCCCTCCAGGTCTCCACCCCCGGGGGCTTAGCTTCCTTCCACATTAACAATATCCTGCGCCGGGCTACAAGGGACGCAAAGGCCAACACGTCAGCCTCTCTCGCCTCCTGCACTCCAGGCTCTTCTGCAACCCCAAATATAGCCAACCCCCAGCTTGGCTCGACCCGGACCCCCACCACCTTCGAAAGCACCTTTGCCACCCCCACCCAGAACCCCTGTAGTACCGGTCATGACCAGAACATGTGGGTGTGATTCGCTGGGCCTCTCGAGCATCTCGCACACCTATCCTCTACCCCAAAAAATTTACTAAGCCGTGCTCCAGTCATATGCGCCCTGTGTAGCACCTTAAATTGTATCAGGCTTAGCCTGGCACACGAGGACGATGAGTTTACCCAACGTAGGGCATCCGCCCACAGCCCCTCCTCAATCTCCTCCCCCAGTTCTTCTTCCCATTTCCCTTTCAGCTCATCTACCATGATCTCCCCCTCGTCCCTCATCTCCCTGTATATGTCCGCTACCTTACCGTCCCCCACCCATGTCTCTGAGATCACTCTATCCTGCACTTCCTGCGTCGGGAGCTGCGGGAATTCCCTCACCTGTTGCCTCACAAAAGCCCTCAATTGCATATACCAAAATGCATTCTCTTGGGGCAACCCATATTTCTCCGTCAGCGCTCCCAAACTCGCAAACGTCCCATCTACAAATAGATCTCTTAATTGTACTACCCCAGCTCTTTGCCATGCTCCAAATCCCCCATCCATTCTCCCCGGAACGAACCTGTGATTTTTTCTTATCGGGGACCGCACCGAAGCTCCCATCCCTCCCCTGTTCCGTCTCCACTGCCCCCAAATTCTCAATGTAGCCACCACCACCGGGCTTGTGGTGTATTTCTTTGGTGAGAACGGCAACGGCGCCGTCACCATTGCTTGCAGGCTAGTCCCCTTGCAGGACTCCCTCTCCATTCTCTTCCACGCCGCTCCCTCCCCTTCTCCCATCCACTTACACACCATTGAAACATTGGCGGCCCAGTAGTACTCACTTAGGCTCGGTAGTGCCAGCCCCCCCCCTGTCCCTACTACGCTGCAAGAATCCCCGCCTCACTCTCGGGGTCTTCCCAGCCCACACAAAACTCATAATGCTCTTCTCAATTCTTTTGAAAAAAGCCTTCGTGATCACCACCGGGAGGCACTGGAACACAAAAAGGAATCTCGGGAGGACCACCATTTTAACCGCCTACACCCTACCTGCCAATGACAAGGACACCATGTCCCATCTCTTGAAATCCTCCTCCATCTGTTCCACCAATCGTGTTAAATTAAGCCTATGTAATGTACCCCAATTCTTGGCTATCTGGATCCCCAGGTACCGGAAGTCCCTTGTTACCTTCCTCAACCGTAAATCCTCTATCTCTCTGCTCTGCTCCCCCGGGTGCACCACAAATAACTCACTTTTCCCCATGTTCAGTTTATACCCTGAAAAATCCCCAAACTCCCCAAGTATCCGCATTATCTCTGGCATCCCCTCCGCCGGGTCCGCCACATATAGCAACAAATCGTCCGCATATAGAGATACCCGGTGTTCTTCTCCCCCCCTAAGTACTCCCCTCCACTTCCTGGAACCCCTCAGTGCCATGGCCAGGGGTTCAATCGCCAGTGCAAACAATAACAGGGACAGAGGACATCCCTGCCTCGTCCCTCTATGGAGCCGAAAATAGTCAGACCCCGTCCATTCGTGACCACGCTCGCCATCGAGGCCCTATACAGCAACTGTACCCACCTGATATACCCGTCCCCAAAGCCAAATCTCCTCAACACCTCCCATAAATAATCCCACTCCACTCTATCAAATGCTTTCTCGGCATCCATCGCCACCACTATCTCCGCTTCCCCCTCTGGTGGGGGCATCATCATTACCCCTAGCAGCCTCCGTATATTTGTATTTAGCTGTCTCCCCTTCACAAACCCAGTTTGGTCCTCATGGACCACCCCCGGGACACAATCCTCATTGCCATTACCTTGGCCAGGATCTTAGCATCCACATTCAGGAGGGAAATGGGCCTGTATGACCCGCATTGCAGCGGGTCTTTTTCCTTCTTTAGGAGGAGCGATATCGTTGCCTCTGACATAGTCGGGGGCAGCTGCCCCCTTTCCCTCGCCTCATTAAAGGTTCTCATCTGTAGCGGGGCCAGCAAGTCCAAATATTTCTTATAGAATTCAACTGGGAATCCGTCTGGTCCCGGGGCCTTCCCCGCCTGCATGCTTCCAATCCCTTTCACTACTTCCTCCGTCTCAATCTGTGCTCCCAGCCCCACTCTCTCCTGTTCCTCCACCTTAGGAAATTCCAGCTGATCCAGAAAGCACATCATTCTCTCCTTCCTGTCCGGGGGCTGCGCTTCATATAATCTTTCATAAAATGCCTTGAACACTCCATTCACTCTCTCCGCTCCCCGCTCCATCTCCCCCTCCTCATCTCTCACCCCCCCTATCTCCCTCGCTGCTCCCCTTTTCCTCAGTTGGTGGGCCAACAACCTACTCGCCTTCTCCCCATATTCATACTGTACACCCTGTGCCTTCCTCCATTGTGCCTCTGCCTTACCCGTAGTCAACAAGTCAAACTCTATATGTAGCCTTTGCCTTTCCCTGTATAGTCCCTCCTCCGGTGCCTCCACGTATTGTCTGTCCACCCTCAGCAGTTCTTTCAACAACCGCTCCCTTTCCCTACCCTCCTGCTTTACTTTATGTGCCCTAATAGATATCAGCTCCCCTCTAACCACTGCCTTCAGTGCCTCCCAGACCACTCCCACCTGTACCTCCCCATTATCATTAATTTCCAAGTACCTTTCAATACACCCCCTCACCCTTAAACACACACCCTCATCTGCCAATAATCCCATGTCCATTCTCCAGGGTGGAAGCTGTTGTTTTTCTTCCCCTATCTCCAGGTCCACCCAGTGTGGAGCATGATCCGAGATGGCTATAGCCGTGTACTCCGTCCCCGTCACCTTTGGGATCAGTGCCCTTCCCAAAACAAAAAAATCTATTCGTGAAAATACTTTATGTACATAGGAGAAAAACGAAAACTCTTTACTCCTAGGTCTACTAAATCTCCAGGGATCTACTCCTCCCATCTGCACCATAAAATCCTTAAGCACCCTAGCTGCAGCCGGCCTCCTTCTGGTCCTGGACCTCGATCTGTCCAGCCCTGGGTCCAGCACCGTATTAAAGTCTCCACCCATTACCAACTTTCCCGCCTCTAGGTCCGGGATGCGTCCGAACATACGCCTCATAAAATTGGCATCATCCCAGTTCGGGGCATACACGTTCACCAATACCACCGCCTCCTCTTGCAGTTTGCCACTCACCATCACGTATCTGCCCCCACTATCTGCCACTATAGTCTTTGCCCCAAACATTACCCGCTTCCCCACTAGTATGGCCACCCCCTTGTTTTTTGCATCCAGCCCCGAATGAAACACCTGCCCCACCCATCCTTTGCGAAGTCTAACCTGGTCTGTCAGCTTCAGATGCGTCTCCTGAAGCATAACCACATCTGCCTTAAGTTTCTTTAGGTGTGCGAATCCCCGTGCCCTCTTAATCGGCCCGTTCAGCCCTCTCACATTCCACGTGATCAACCGGGTTGGGGGGCTCTTTACCCCCCCACCCCCCCTTGACGACTAGCCATTTCCTTTTTCAATCCAGCTCCTCACCCGGTTCCCACGTAGCTGTATCCCCCCCAGGTGGCGCCCCCCCGCCCCGACCCCCCCCTCCCATACCAGCTCCCCCTTCTCCCCAGCAGCAGCAACCCAGTTAACCCCCCCCCACCCTGCTAGATCCCAAGCTAGCGTAATTGCACCCCCCATGTTGCTCCCAGAAGTCAGCAAACTCTGGCCGACCTCGGCTTCCCCCCGTGACCTCGGCTCACACTGTGCGAGGCCCCCTCCTTCCTGCTTCCCTGTTCCCGCCATGATTACCATAGCGCGGGAACAAAGCCCGCGCTTCCCCTTTTGGCCCCGCCCCCAATGGCCGGCGCCCACAGCTCCTCATCCTCCCTCACCCCCTCCCCCACGACATGGGGAAGAGAGAGAAGTTACAGGGTCGCAGGTTTAACAATCTGGGAAGTCTTCTCTTCCCCCTTTTCCCCCCTTCATCCCACAAATTCAACCCCCCCCTTTTGTCCCAAACGTTCTTTTTCTTCTGGCCCGCTCACTCCAGCTTCTCCTCGACAATAAATGTCCATGCCTCGTCTGCCGTTTCGAAATAGTGGTGTTTCCCTAGATGTGTAACCCACAGTCTCGCCGGCTGCAACATTCCGAATTTGACCTTCCTTTTATGCAACACCGATTAAAGCTTGCCCTCCTTCTCGCCACCTCCGCACTCCAATCTTGATACACGCGGATCACCGCATTCTCCCACCTACTGTTTTGAGTTTTCTTGGCCCATCTGAGGACCAGCTCTCTGTTCTTGTATCGGAAAAATCTCACAACTATTGCTCGAGGAGTTTCTCCAGCCTTCGGTCTTCGTGCCATAACGCGATAGGCTCCCTCCACCTCCAGCGGACCCGTCGGGGCCTCCGATCCCATTAACGAATGCAGCATCGTGCTCACATATGCCCCGACGTCCGCCCCCTCTGCACCTTCGGGAAGACCAAGAATCCTTAAGTTCTTCCTCCTCGCATTGTTCTCCAGCACCTCCAGCCTTTCCACACATCATTTGTGTTGTGCCTCGTGGATCTCCGTTTTCACCACCAGGCCCTGTATGTCGTCCTCATTCTCAGCAGCCTTTGCCTTCACGACCCGAAGCTCCTGTTCCTGGGTCTTTTGCTCCTCCTTTAGCCCCTCAATCGCTTGTAATATCGGGGCCAACAGCTCCTTCTTCATCTCCTTTTTGAGTTCATCTACGCAACGCCGCAGGAACTCTTGTTGGTCAGGGCCCCATATTAAACTGCCTTCTTCCGACGCCATCTTGCTTTGAGCCTGCCTTCCTGGCCGCTGCTCTTGAGGATCCACCGCAATCCGGCTACTTTCCTCTCTTTTTTCCATCCGTGTCCAGGGGGGATTCCCTTCTGGATTACCGCACAGTGTTATTTGCTGTTAAAATTGCCGATGGGGCTCCTATTAAGAGCCCAAAAGTCTGTTCCACCGGGAGCTGCCGAAACGTGCGACTTAGCTGGTCATCGCCGCACCCGGAAGTCCTGAGGGGGGATCTTATTGAAACTTACAGGATACTGCGAGGCCTGGATAGAGTGGATGTGGAGAAGATGTTTCCACTTGTAGGAAAACTAGAACCAGAGGACACCATCTCAGATTAAAGGGAAGATCATTTAAAACTGAGATGAGGAGGAATTTCTTCAGCCAGAGGGTGGTGAATCTGTGGAACTCTTTACCGCAGAAGGCTGTGGAGGCCAAATCATTGAGTGCCTTTAAGACAGAGATAGATAGGTTCTTGATTAATAAGGGGATCAGGTGTTATGGGGAGAAGGCAGGAGAATGGGGATGAGAAAATATCAGCCATGATTAATTGGCGGAGCAGAGTCGATGGGCCGAGTGGCCTAATTCTGCTCCTATGTCTTATGGTCTTATAATATTGAGCAGTTTTATTTACATTAAACCCTGTAAATATGCACCTCAGAGACTCCACTGATGAACACTAAAAGCAATTTATGAATAAAAATTGTTTAGCAGCCGTATGCCTGTACCTAGCTCCCCACGTGTCTCTTGCCTTACAGGGATCCATCCCCTGGGATGGTTACCCACTCTGATTCCAATTGGTCACCCAGAGCCATGTGACCCTTACTCTGCTGTTTTGCCTGAAAAGGGGCAGTCACCACAAACCCGTGTCCTAATCTCACCCACTATTCTTGACAATTGTTGATCACCCTTTGTGTTAGAAACATACTCTCCGGGTCTTACATTTTTCCTGAAGATGAAACTTTTATTGCTGCTTGCAAAGGCATATATTATAGAATCATAGAATCCCTATAGTGCAGAAGGAAGCCATTTGGCCCATCGAGTCTGCACCAGCCCTTGCTCCGTTAGAGCACCCTACCTAGGCCCAATCCCTGTAACCCCCATCTAACTTTTGGGGGGCAATATAAGCCTGGCCAATTCACCTAACCTGCACATCTTTGGACTGTGGGAGGAAACCGGAGCACCCGGAGGAAACCCAGGCAGACACGGGGAGAACGTGCAGACTCTGCACAGACAGTCACCCGAGGTCGGAAACGATCCCGGGTCCCTGGCGCTGTGAGGCAGCAGTGCAAACCACTGTGCTACCGTGCCTCCCTGTGAATTATTTCCTCCTGGGTATCAACACTTGCTCAAACCCGTCAAGTTGTTCTTCATCATACATTCGATTGATATAGGCCCAACCAGCTCAACATTTCTGCTTCCAATGCAAGTATATCCTACTTTAAGTAAGGAGACCCAGACTGTACACATTTCTCTGGTTGCAGTTTCACAAAGCCCTGTACAGTTCCAGCAAGGCTTCCTGCTTTTCTCCATTCCCCGCACAACGAAGGCCAACATTCCATTTCTTTCCAGATTACTTGCTCTCCTTGCATGCTATCTTTATGTGGCAGCCATGATGTGGAGATGCCGGCGTTGGACTGGGGCGAGCACAGTAAGAAGTCTTACAACACCAGGTTAAAGTCCAACAGGTTTGTTTCGATGTCACTAGCTTTCGGAGCGCTGCTCCTTCCTCAGGTGAATGAAGAGGTATGTTCCAGAAACATATATACAGACAAATTCAAAGATGCCAGACAATGCTTGGAATGCGAGCATTAGCAGGTGATTAAATCTTTACAGATCCAGAGATGGGGTAACCCCAGGTTAAAGAGGTGTGAATTGTGTCAAGCCAGGACAGTTGGTAGGATTTCGCAGGCCAGATGGTGGGGGATGAATGTAATGCGACATGAATCCCAGGTCCCGGTTGAGGCCGCACTCATGTGTGCGGAACTTGGCTATAAGTTTCTGCTCGGCGATTCTGCGTTGTCACGCGTCCTGAAGGCCGCCTTGGAGAACGCTTACCCGGAGATCAGAGGCTGAATGCCCTTGACTGCTGAAGTGTTCTCCGACTGGAAGTGAAAAGCTAGTGATATCGAAACAAACCTGTTGGACTTTAACCTGGTGTTGTAAGGCTTCTTACTATCTTTATGTGAGTCATGTACAAGGGGAGTCAGATCCCTCCGTACTGTAACATTCTTTGAAAAAATTATTTGATGGAATGTGGGCATCGCTGACTGGGTCATTATTTATCGTCCATTTCTAATGGCCCTTTTCTAATTGCCCTTGAGTAGGTATTGGTGAGCCGCCTTCCTGAACTGCTGCAGTCCCGGAGGTGTAAGCACACTGCGGCTAGGGAGAGAGTTCCAGAAGTTTGACCCAATGACAGTGAAGGTACCATGATATATTTTCAGAATTAGGATGGTGAGTACTTGGAGGGGACCCATGGGCCTACGAGGTGAGCGAGGGCAGGGGGGGAAGGGATTGGTGCTGGGAGATGTTTTTTCGAGAGGAAATGTAGGGGAGGGTTTTGGGAGGGGGGAAGGGGTTCGATGTTAATAATGGATAGGGGCAGGTCAGGCTCATGGGGCAGGGCCCGGTGGTATGATGGTGGATAAGAATGGTGGGGGGGGGGGGGGGGGTGAGAGACCCCCAGTTATGATAGTCACGTGGAATGTGAGGGGCTGGGAGGTCCAGTCAAGAGGTCAAGGGTGCTTGCGCATCATAATAGTTTGAAAGCCGATGTAGCAATGCTGCAGGAGACTGACTTGAGGTTGAAGGACCAGGTGAGACTTAAAAAGGGCTGGGTTAGTCAGGTGTTGCACTCTGGATTTGACGGAAGGGCTCGAGGGGTAGCGGTAATGGGCAGTAAAAGAGTACACTTCCAGATGGAGAAGATGGTGGCAGATCACGGGGGTAGATATGTGATTGTGACAGGGGCGCTGGAGTAGAGGTTAGTGGCGCTGTTAAGTGTATACGGTCCCAATTGGGACGACGTGCGATTCGCAAAGGTTTGGGGCCATCCCTGACTTGGACACACACAAACTGATAGTGGGGGGGGACTGGAACTTGGTGCAGGAGCCAAGGTTGGACAGGTCACGGCTGCGCTCGCTGGTCCCATTATGGGGGGCGAAGGCGTTGGCTGGGCTAATGGTGGAAATGGGAGGGGTGGACCCTTGGAGGTTTCTGCACCCAAGGAAACGGGAGGACTCGTTTTTCTCAGCAGTCCATAAGGTATACTCGCGGATCGACTTTTTCGTGGTGGGGATGGTTTTACTGGCTGGTGTTAAGGGGTCGGAATACTCGGCAATTGCAGTGTCAGATCATGCTCCGCATTGGGTGGATATGGTGCTGGAGAAGGGGGTAGCGCAGAGGCCGGGGTGGAAATTAGATGTGGGACTTTTGGGGGACCAAGTGTTCTGTGACAAAATTGAAAAGATAATCGAGGAATATGTAGGTTTCAACTGTACGGGTGAGGTGTCGAAGGCAGTTGTCTGGGTGGCTCTGAAGGTGGTGGTGAGGAGTGAGGTGATTTTGTTTAAGGCCAGGGTGAACAAAGAGGAGAGGTTGGAGCGGCAGAGGGTAATTAATGAGATGTTGGAGGTAGATAGAAGTTATGCAGAAGATGGGGACCCAGTGAAGCTGGAAAAGAGGAAGGATCTACAGGCGAGCTTTGACCGACTGTCTACCAGGAAGGCGGTGCGCCAACTGAGACGGGCTAGGGGTGCAGCTTATGAACATGGAGATAAGGCGCTATCTTAGCAGGTCAGCTCCGGAGGGAGGCAGCGGTAAGGGAATTGTTCAGATGAGGGATAGGGCAGGGAAGTTGGTGGTGGTTCCGGATCTGATTAACAAGGTTTTTGAGGAATTTTATGAGAGATTGTACAGGTCAGAGCTACCTGGGGGTGACCTTGAGATGCAGGAAGTTCTAGATGGGTTGGAGTGCCTGAGGCGAGGGGAGGGGGACAGGGCTACATTAGAAGGAGCGATAGTGGAGCATGAGATAAAGGATGCGATTGGGAGGATGCAGTCGGGGAAGGTGGCAGGGCCGGATGAGTTTCCGGTGGAATATTATAAAAAATTCAAGGATAAGCTGGTACCCCTGATGGTGGGGATGTTTGAAGAGGTGATAGGGAAGGGGGTGTTGCCACAAACTTTGGGGAAGGCATCAATTTCACTGTTGCTAAAAAAAGACAAGGATCCGACGGAGTGTGGGTCGCATCGGCCCATATCGCTTCTGAATGTGGACGCAAAAGTATTGGCGAAGGTACTGTCGGGTAGGCTGGAGGAGTGCCTCCCGAAGGTGATAGGTGAAGATCAGACAGGGTTCGTGAGAGGGAGGCAGCTCTTTTCGAACATTAGGAGGGTATTGAACGTCGTTATGGCACCGGCAGAGGAGAAGGAAACAGAGGTGGTTGTGGCATTGGACGCCGAGAAGGTGTTTGACCGGGTAGAATGGGGTTACTTGATGGCAGTTCTGGAGCGGTTTGGGATTGGACCAAGATTTGTGAACTGGGTAAAGCTACTATATAAGGAGCCGAGGGCGAGTGTCCGCACAAACAACATCAGCTCGAGATACTTTTCTCTCCACCGTGGAACGGGGCAGGGATGTCCTATGTCCCCCCTGCTGTTTGCACTCGCGATTGAGGCATTGGCCATCGCATTAAGAAGTTTGGGGGTGTGGAAAGGAATAGTGCGGGGTGGGGGGGATAGAGCATAGGGTGTCATTAAATGCCGATGACTTGCTGTTATACGTGTCGGAACCGAGTGTGTCAATCGGGGGAATATTGGAGCTGCTTCGAGTGTTTGGGTCTTTCTCGGGGTACAAACTAAATCTCGATAAGAGTGAGTATTTTGTGGTGTCTCAGCCGGGGGTGGGGGCAGGGGTGGGGGGATTGCCATTCCGTAGGGCAGAGACTCACTTTAGGTACCTGGGGGTGCAGGTTGCCCGGGAGTGGGGGGGCTTCATAGGTACAACATTTCTAGTTTGGTAGGGAGAGTGAAAGCTGATCTGGAAAGGTGGGATGGTCTCCCTCTGTCACTGGCGGGTCGGGTACATGTGGTTAAAATTAACGTGTTGCCGCGATTTCTGTTTATTTTTCAATGCCTGCCGATTTTCCTGCCAAACGCTTTTTTCAGAGAGATTGAGGAAAGGATTACTTCGTTCATTTGGGGAGGGAAGGTGACCAGAGTTAGAAAGGTGCTGTGACAGAGGGGAATGCAGGCAGGGGGTTTGGGTCTTCCGAACCTGATGTATTACTACTGGGCGGCGAATGTGGAGAAGGTGCGGAGCTCAGTCAGAGGGGTTGATTCCCAGTGGTTCAGAATGGAGGAGAGTTTGTGCAGGGGGTCGGGATTGAAAGCACTAGCAACAGCGCCGCTCCCGATAGCCCTGGGGAAATACTCAGGGAATCCGGTAATAATAGCTTCAATGAGAATTTGGAGGCAGTTTTGCCAACACTTCGGGTTGGGGGCAGCGTCAAGGGAAATGCCGATTCGGGGGGAAATCACAGATTTGAGCCAGGGAGGTGGGATGGAAATTTTCGGAAATGGGAGGAGAAGGGGATTAAGACACTAAAAGATTTGTTTCTTGGGGGTCGGTTTGGAGGATTGAAGGAGCTGGAAGCGAAGTATGGGCTGGAGCAGGAGGAAATGTTTAGATACATGCAGGTTCGAGATTTTGCCAGAAAGGAGGTACAGAGCTTCCTGGTGGAGCTGGCCTCCACATTGCTGGAGGAGGTGCTGACGATAGGGGGACTGGAGAAGAGGGTAGTGTCAGTGGTTTATGGAGCTATTATGGAAGAGGAGAAGGCACCACTGGAAGGGATCAAAGCAAAGTGGGAGGAAGAGTTGGGAGAGGATATGGAGGAGGGATTCTGGTGTGAGGTGCTCAGGAGAGTGAATGCCTCCACCTTGTGCGCGAGGTTGGGGATGATACAGCTGAAGGTGATATACAGAGCACACCTCACGAGGGCGAGGATGAGCCGATTCTTTGAAGGAGTAGAGATGTGTGTGAACGTTGCGGGGAGGGGGCCCCGCTAATCACGTTCATATGTTTTGGTCCTGTCCAAAGCTAGAGGATTACTGGAAGGAGGTTTTTAGGGTAATTTCTAAAGTGGTGCACATGAAACTGGCCCCTGGCCCCCGGGAGGCCATATTCGGGGTGTTGGACCAGCCGGGGTTGGAAATGGGTGCGGAGGCAGATATCATAGCCTTCGCCTCGTTGATCGCCCAAAGGCGGAACTGATAGGTTGGAGAGCAACCTCTCCACCCTGTGCCCTGGCGTGGCGGGGGGACCTGTTGGAATTCTTGACTCTTGAGGAGGTTAAGTTTGAACTGAGGGGAAGGACGGAGGGGTTCTACAATTCATGGGCATTATTCATTATGCACTTTCAAGAACTGGATAACATCGAACATTAGTTGGGGCGTGTGGGTGGGAGGGTTGGGGGGAGGGGGGCTGTGTGTGTTAATGGCGACTATGGGTGATCCCTAATTCCTTTTTGTTTGTGTGAACATGCGGGCTAATGTTTGGGGTTTGGTGGGAGGATCATTGTTATTGATGTGGGGATTGACATATTTGTTACTGATTATTGTTTATTGTTGGTGGGTGTAAATTTGGGAGAAAATGTGAAAAAGGAGAATACATTTTTTTTTTTTAAACGTGGAGGGGACCTCGTAAGTGGTGATGTCCCCATGCATCTCCTGCCTTTATCTTAATAGGTGGGAAAAGGCATGGGTTGGAATGGGTTGTCAGTGAACATCATAGAGTCGCTACAGTGCATCTTTCATCAGTAGATGGTACACACGGCTGCCACTGTGCATCAGTGATGGAGGGAGTGAATGCTGAAGGTGGTAGATGGGGTGCCAATCAAGTGGGCTGCTTTGTCCTGGGTGGTATTGAGCTTCTGGACTGTTGCTGGAGCTGCAGCTATCAGGCTTTGGGGAGGCAGGAGATATTTTAATCTCTACTTAATTCCCAGCTGCTGGCCTGCTCTCTTAGCCACAGTATTTCTTTGACAGGTAGAGTTCTGCTTCTGATCAATGGTAATCTCCAGGATGACGATAGTGGAGAATTCAACAATGACAATTCTATTGAATGTCATGGGGAGATGGTTGTATTCTCTCTTGTTGGAGATGGTCATTACTTGGCACTTGTGTGCTGCAAATGTTACTTGCCACTTATCAGCCCAAGCTTGAATGTTGCTCAGGTATTGTTGTGTATGGACATGAACTGCTTCATAAGAACATAAGAACTAGGAGCAGGAGTAGGCCATCTGGCCCCTCGAGCCTGCTCTGCCATTCAATGAGATCATGGCTGATCTTTTGTGGACTCAGCTCCACTTTCCGGGCCGAATACCATAACCCTTAATCCCTTTATTCTTCAAAAAACTATCTATCTTTATCTTAAAAACATTTAATGAAGGAGCCTCTACTGCTTCACTGGGCAAGGAATTCCATAGAGTCACAACCCTTTGGGTGAAGAGGTTCCTCCTAAACTCAGTCCTAAATCTACTTCCCCTTATTTTGAGGCTATGCCCCCTAGTACTGCTTTCACCTGCCAGTGGAAACAACCTGCCCGCATCTATCCTATCTATTCCCTTCATAATGTTATATGTTTCTATAAGCTCCCCCCTCATCGTTCTAAATTCTAACGAGAATTTAGTGTCTGAGGAGTGTCTGAGGAGTCACAAATGGTGCTGAACATTGTGCAATCATTAGCGAACATTCCCACTTCAGATTATGATGGTGGCAAGGACATTGATGAAGCAACTGAAGATGGTTGGGCCTAGGAAACTACCCTGAGGATCTCCTGCAGAGATATCCTGGAACAGAGATAATTGACCTCCAACCACCACAACCATCTTCCTTTGTGCCAGGTATGACTCCAACCAGCGGAGAGTTTTCCCCCGGATTCCCAGACACTGCAGTTTTGCTAGAACTCCTTGACGCCATACTTGATCAAATGCTGCCTTGATGTCAAGGGCAGTCACTCTAACCTCCCCTCTGGAGTTCAGCTCTGTTTTGTGTCATGCTATGCAGGCACACACACACACACACATAATGATATACAGACAAGCAGCTCATGGGCACAGAGAACAGAACATGACCAATAAGCAGGCAGGACATTCAGGGGTGGGATCTGACTATAAAAGACACGAGGCACTCACTCTCCGCCTCTTTCCACTGATGAACATTTAGAGAGTCAGTCAAGGGCGTTGTTACAATCTCACACCTCCTCCATGTGGCTAAGAGCTAGCCTGGTTCAGTCAGACAGAGTAACCACACTTAAGTTAGCAGGGAGTCGAACTCACAGAGAACTGTGCTAACTGTGCTATTAGTTCAATAAACCTGATTGAACTAACTTCAAGGTCTGGAGTATCTTCCTGATCTAAGCTGCATCCACTTGCAGCCAGTGTTAGACCAGTGTACCTAACACAACATTTTGGACCAAGGCTGCAATAAGGTCCTTGAGCTGAGAGGCCCTGGCAGGACCCAAACTGAGCTTCAGTGCGTAGGTTAATAATAACAAAGTGATAGTACTGTTGACAACATTTTCCTTCACTGAATGGTCGACTTAAAGGCCTGCGCAAGCCTCTCCGCTCTGTTGTTTCATTTTGTCCAACTGGCCATTGTGGTGTTTATGCTCCACGTGAACCTCCATAATTCCTTCATCTTCTGACACTATCAGTGTAATTCTCTCATTTGTATGCCGAGCTTCCCCTTTAATATATTTAGCCAATTCACTTCATGCTCCCTGTGGTTGCGATTTCACATTTGCACCACTCTCTGGATAACACAGTAGCTCCCTAAAACCCGACTGGATTTATTAGTGATCGTCTTACATTGATGGCCGATAATTTTGGTCTTCCCCATAAGTAGAAGCAATTGTTTCATATCTATCCTGTTCAAACCTTCGACAATGTGCGGGCAGCACGGTAGCATGGTGGTTAGCACAATTGCTTCACAGCTCCAGGGTCCCAGATTCGATTCCCGGCTTGGGTCACTGTCTGTGCGGAGTCTGCACATCCTCCCCGTGTGTGGGTGGGCTTCCTCCGGGTGCTCCGGTTTCGTCACACAGTCCAAAGATGTGTAGGTTAGGTGGATTGGCCATGATAAATTGCCCTTCGTGTCCAAAATTGCCCTTAGTGTTGGGTGGGGTTACTGGGCTATAAGAACATGAGAACTAGGAGCAGGAGTAGGCCATCTGGCCCCTCGAGACTGCTCCGCATTCAATGAGATCATGGCTGATGTTTTGTGGACTCAGCTCCACTTTCCGGCCTGAACACTGTAACCATTAATCCCTTTATTCTTCAAAAAACTATCTATCTTTATCTTAAAAACATTTAATCAAGGAGCCTCTACT
This sequence comes from Scyliorhinus torazame, assembly GCF_047496885.1. NCBI lineage: Eukaryota > Metazoa > Chordata > Chondrichthyes > Carcharhiniformes > Scyliorhinidae > Scyliorhinus > Scyliorhinus torazame. The sequence goes on from NC_092709.1 coordinate 338,877,060, forward strand.
GCTTCACTGGGCAAGGAAATCCATAGATTCACAACCCTTTGGATGAAGAAGTTCCTCCTAAACTCAGTCCTAAATCTACTTCCCCTTATTTTGAGGCTATGCCCCCTAGTTCTGCTTTTACCCGCCAGTGGAAACAACGTGCCCGCATCTATCCTATCTATTCCCTTCACAATTTTAAATGTTTCTATAAGATCCCCCCTCACCCTTCTAAATTCCAACGAGTACAGTCCCAGTCCACTCAACCTCTCCTCGTAATCCAACACCTTCAGCTCTGGGATTAACCTCGTGAATCTCCTCTGCACACCCTCCAGTGCCAGTACATCCTTTCTCAAGTAAGGAGACCAAAACTGAGCACAATACTCCCGGTGTGGCCTCACTAACACCTTATACAATTGCAGCATAACCTCCCTAGTCTTAAACTCCATCCCTCTAGCAATGAAGGACAAAATTCCATTCACCTTCTTAATCACCCGTTGCACCTGTAAACCAACTTTTTGCGACTCATGCACTAGCACACCCAGGTCTCTCTGCACAGCAGCATGTTTTAATATTTTATCATTTAAATAATAATCCCTTTTGCTGTTATTCCTACCAAAATGGATAACCTCACATTTGACAACATTGTATTCCATCTGCCAGACCCTAGCCCATTCACTTAGCCTATCCAAATCCTTCCGCAGAATTCCAGTATCCTCTGCACTTTTTGCTTTACCACTCATCTTAGTGTCATCTGCAAACTTGGACACATTGCCCTTGGTCCCCAACTCCAAAGCATCTATGTAAATTGTGAACAATTGTGGGCCCAACACTGATCCCTGAGGAACACCAGCAGCTACTGATTGCCAACCAGAGAAACACCCATTAATCCCCACTCTTTGCTTTCTATTAATTAACCAATCCTCTATCCATGCTACTACTTTCCCCTTAACGCCATGCATCTTTATCTTATGCAGCAACCTTTTGTGTGGCACCTTGTAAAAGGCTTTCTGAAAATCCAGATATACCACATCCATTGGCTCCCCATTATCGACCGCACTGGTAATGTCCTCAACAAATTCCACTATATTAGTTAGGCACGACCTGCCCTTTATGAACCCATACTGTGTCTGCCCAATGGGACAATTTCCATCCAGGTGCCTCGCTATTTCTTCCTTGATGATAGATTCCAGCATCTTCCCTACTACCGAAGTTAAGCTCACTGGCCTATAATTACCCGCTTTCTGCCTACCTCCTTTTTTAAACAGTGGTGTCACATTTGCTAATTTCCAATCCGCCGGGACCACCCCAGAGTCTAGTGAATTTTGGTAAATTATCACTAGTGCATTTGCAATTTCCCCAGCCATCTCTTTTAGCACTCTGGGATACATTCCATCAGGGCCAGGAGACTTGGCTACCTTTAGCCCATTAGCTTGCCCATCACTACCTCCTTAGTGATAACAATCCTCTTAAGGTCCTCACCTGTCATCGCCTCATTTCTATCAGTCACTGGCATGTTATTCCACTGTGAAGACCGACCCAAAAATCCTGTTCAGTTCCTCAGCTATTTCCTCATCTCCCATTATTAAATCTCCCTTCTCATCCTCTAAAGGACCAATATTTACCTTAGCCACTCTTTTTTGTTTTATATATTTGTAGAAACGTTTACTATCTGTTTTTATATTCTGAGCAAGTTTACTCTCATAATCTATCTTACTCTTCTTTATAGCTTTTTTAGTAGCTTTCTGTTGCCCCCTAAAGATTTCCCAGTCCTCTAGTCTCCCACTGATCTTTGCCACTTTGTATGCTTTTTCCTTCAATTTGATACTCTCCCTTATTTCCTTAGATATTCACGGTCGATTTTCCCTCTTTCTACTGTCCTTCCTTTTTGTTGGTATAAACCTTGGCTGAGAACTGTGAAAAATCGCTTGGAATGTTCTCCACTGTTCCTCAACTGTTTCACCATAAAGTCTTTGCTCCCATGGGGATAGGGTGGAGGTGTTGACCTAGGACGCTCTTTCCAAGAGCTGGTGCAGACTCGATGGGCTGAATGGCCTCCTTCTGCACTGTAAATTCTATGAATTTGAAATAATAAACTTTATTAGTGTCACAAGTAGGCTTACATTAACACTGCAATGAAGTTACTGTGAAAAGCCCCTAGTCGCCACATTCCGGCCTGTTTGGGTACACTGAGGGAGAATTCAGAATGTCCAATTCACCTAACAGCACATCTTTCGGGACTTGTGGGAGGAAACCGGAGCACCCGGTGGAAACCCACGCCGACACGGGGGAGAACATGCAGACTCCGCACAGGCAGTGACCCAAGCCGGGAATCGAATCCGGGACCCTGGCGCTGTGAAGCAACAGTGCTCTGTCAGGTGACCCCTCAGGCTTCTCTTTTTCCGAGGAGGAGCCCTCACTTGTAAAAATAGCAGGAATATGACCATTACAGAACAGAAAGCAGCCTTTAAAAGTAGCTGTCGCAGTGTCAGCCTTGCCAACTCCTCGGGATTAGAAGAACATGATGATTTATTAATGTCCAGAAATTGGCTGCTGGGATATTTCATTGATTGGTTTGTTCCCTATGAAATTTTAATGGATGCAAAGTGTTTTGAACGATGAAACGAAGGAGCAGGGGAGAGAGGAGCAGAGAGAAAGTTACGGCAGGTTCTCGGCACTGTTTGCAGTCGTTGAGATGCGTCACCGACGCAAGAAACTGAGGAAGGGAGGGCGGGAGAGAGGATCCACACAGCAAGAGTTGTGAGGGGATGGAATTCACTCCCAGTGGCCATTGGCTGAGCGGGAGATGCTGTCAACATTCGGGGTGAAGGGGGAAATAGAAGCGGGGTAGGTAAATGGGATTGAGAGTGTCACGTTGCGGTGAGGTTAAGTGCTGGTATGGATTGGTTGGGCCACATGGCCTGTCTTCATGTTGCAGCTTCCGTGCTCTGCTCTGGGAGTGAGGATGTAAATTGGGAGGGGGGGGGAAGAGGGCAAGCGGCAGAGAGGGGCTGGAGGGTGGGGAGCGGGGGGGGGGGAAGAGGACAAAATCTGTGTGTCTGCATTTGAGCTATGTTCGGCCAGATGTGAGAGGGAATGTCCCAGAGGAACACAAACATAAGGCTGGGTTCAGGCAACTAGGAGCAGGATAGGAAGTAGCGAATCAAGCTGCTTGACATCTCCTGTTGTCAATCAATAGGGATTAGGTTTAATCACAGACAGAGAGTCTCGTCTCCGAAGGATTTTCTTACTTGTTGAGTTTGGAAGTGTGAGTGCTATGTTCTCAATGCCTGTTATAGAGAATTGAGGGGGGGGGGTGCGGTGTTTGGTGGGGGATTTGGAGGGACAGCAGAGCGTTAATTCTATTAAAAAGAAGACTTTGCATTTATATAGCACCTTTCTCAAACTGGGGGTGTACCATTGTTGCCAGTATTGTTGTAATGTAGGCTATCCATGAAAGCCTCGCCTTCTCAACCTTGCCCCTCGCCTGAGTTGTGGTGGTCCTCAGGTTAAATCACCACCAGCCAGCTCTCCCCCCTCAAAGAGGAAAGCAGCCTATGGTCATCTGGGACCATGGCAACTTTACTTTACCTTTAGTGCAGGAAATGCAGCGGCCATTCTGTGCACAGCAAGCTCCCGCAGGCTGCGATGCGACAATGACCAGATCGTTTCTTTCTGTCTCACTGTTTGAGGGAGAAATATCAGCCAGAACACCAGGGGCAACACTCTCTGAAATAGTGCCATGGGATCTTTTATATCCGCCTGAGAGGGCGGATGGACCCCAATTCGCCATCACATCTGAAAGACGGCACCTCCAACACTGCAGCACCCCCTCAGTACTTAATAGAAGAGTGCTCCCATCACACACCAACAACCTGCATTTACAGTGTTTTTAACTTAGTGGAACATCCCAAGGAGCTTCACAGGGGCGATTATTATAACACTGAGCCACATAATGAGATGTCAGCACCAGCGATCACAAGTAAAAATGCCTGATGGCTGTGTCCTGTTTTTGACCAGGATGGGTTTCCTCCGGGTGCTCTGGTTTCCTCCCACAGTCCAAAGATGTGCAGGTTAGGTGGATTTGGCCATGCTAAATTGCCCCTTAGTGTCCAAAAGGTTAGGTGGGGTTACTGGGTTATGGGGATAGGGTGAAAGTGTGGGCTTAAGTAGGGTGCTGTTTCCAAGGACCGATGCAGACTCGATGGGCCGAATGGCCTTCTTCTGAACTGTAAACTCTATGATTCTATGATTCCATCATTGAGGAGGTAGCAATGAGCCAACTTCTTGAATGCAACTGAGTGACTTGCTCGGCCATTTCAGAGGGCAGTTAATAGTCATTGCTGTGTGTCTGGAGTCGCGTGCAGGCCACACCGGGTAAGGATTTCCTTCCCTAAAAGACATTGGTGAACCAGATGAGTTTTTAGGACAACCAATGATAGTTTCCCAGAAGGTGGCGAGTATGTGGGACTTGCCACCAGAAGGTGTAGTTGAGGTGAATAACATAGATTCATTTAAGGGAAGCTATGAAAGTGCATGAGGGGCAAAGCTATAGAAGGACATGTTTACAGGGCGAATGGAGGAGAGCTGGGAGAAAGCTCATGTGGAGTATAGGCACTGGCGTGAAGCCCTAGGGGCTGAACTGTCTGTTTCTGTGCTCTACTCAGTGTAAGGGGGTGAGGGCTTTCGTTACCCTCAGCTGGACAGTGGGAAGCGGGGGTGGGGTTGGGGAACGTAGCCAGTTGGGTTGATTCCTAGCCAGTGCCGAGTGCCATCATGTGTTTCTCTAATATGATGCACATTCCGCAGTCAAACACGCCTCTGGTCTACACAATATGGGGAGGTATTGGTCAACAGGACACAAGTCACCTGCCTCGCGAGGGCACGAGAGAAAAGCAAAAACAAAGAGGCTGAAAATCCGTGTGGTGAATATTCCGCTGTGACCTCTGATGGGTTAGTTCGCCTGGGGCATTGTATGTGAAGTTCTCTGCACTTGCAAGAGGATCTGCAGTCGGCACTTAGGTCCTCGGCCATTATCAGCACTTTTTGTGACTCTATCTTCAGACTCTGATGGTATTTTCGCATTTAAGTTGTAAGAATTTGCATCCATAGTTCCACTCCAAAGATTTGGGGCTCAATTTGATGAGGCGCAGTTTCCAGTACTGCTTTTAAAATAGCAAAAAAAAACCATCCCGATGGAACGTTTTCAATCATCTCGTCCGTCCATCGAGTTGAAGGTGACCGTTTTCATTACCTGGGGTGTTTGGTAGGGTTCTGGTGGGTACGTAGGTTGAGGTTGATGTGTGCCCGGAAGGTCCTGCTGCAGAATGGGACAAGACAACGTAGGATATGATTGAGTTTTGGATGAGTTTCGGGCTCGATATTTCTGCTCCTTGTGATTTCTCTCTGCCTCCAATACACCCCTGCCAGGTGGAGTGATCCTGGGCGAGCTTCGCCAAGGAATCAGGATTGATATCAAAACTCCAAAGTAAAGCTTTCAGAATGTTCTTGTAGAACACTTCCTTTGACCTCCATGAGAGGCAAGACTCAAGATCCCCAAAGAAGATCATAGAATCTTAGAATTTACAGTGCAGAAGGAGGTCATTCGGTCCATCGAGTCTGCACCGGCCCTTGGAAAGATCATCCTACCTTTCTTTTTATAAATTTAGAGTACCCAATTCATTTTTTCCAATTAAGGGGCAATTTAGCGTGCTCAATCCACCTACCCTGCACATCTTTGGGTTGTGGGGACGAAACCCACGCACACACGGGATGAATGTGCAAACTCCGCACGGACAGTGACCCAGAGCCGGGATCGAACCTGGGACCTCGGCGCCGTGAGACTGCAGTACTACCACTGTGCCACCGTGCTGCCAGATCATCCTACCTAAGCCCACACCTTCACCCTATCCCCGTAACCCCACCAAATCCTTTTGGACACTAAGGGCAATTTAGCATGTCCAATCCACCTAACCTGCACATCTTTGGACGGTGGGAGGAAACCGGAGCACCCGGAGGAAATCCACACGGACACGGGGAGAACGTGCAGACTCTGCACAGATAATGACCCAAGCCAGGAATCGAACCTGGGGCCCTGGAGCTGTTAAGCAACCGTGCTAACCACTGTGCTACCGTGTTGCCTAAAATTTGCTCTGGTAAGCGAGCATCAGGCATTCTGGCTATGCGACCAGTATTACCCAGTAGTGACTGCCTCAATATGGTACGGATGCTCGGCATACCAGCTCAGTGGGCACCTCAGTGTCTGGACTTTTATCTTGCCATCTGATCTTCAGAAGATTCTGAAGGTAGCTCAATGAATGTGGTTGAGCTTCTTGGCAGGACTCTGGTATAGCACTGGCATAGGGGCTGGTATAGGACAGTGGGCTAAACAGCTGGCATTGTAATGCAGAACAATGCCAGCAGCGCGGGCTCGATTCCCGTACCGGCCTCCCCGAACAGGTGCCGGAATGTGGCGACTAGGGGCTTTTCACAGTAACTTAATTGAAGCCTTCTTGTGACAATAAGCGATTATTATTATTATAAAGTTCACATCTGGCATGCAAAGAGCAGACTATTGCTCTGTAGACTCTCTATTTGACAGGCAGGCTTACTCCTCGACATTCCCAGACTGGGGTTCAAAGTCTTCCGAAAGCTACGCTTGCTTTGACAGTCCTTGCATGTGTCTCACCATGGATGCGGACAGTTCAAGAGTGTGTGCTGCCGAGATAAATGATCGCATCCACTGCTGATGGGTTCTGGTCATCGGCTGGAACAGTCATCAGCAAGCAGGAAATTGTGAAGCCTGCCCTTGGATACCTTGGTCTCTGTCCGGAGTTGTCTCACATTGAGCAGCTTCCCATCCATGTGGGCTGATTTCATTACCAGGACCACTATCATGGAAGACATCGGAGGACATGGAGGAGAAAACGTGCTGAAGAGTGTCTGAGCCATCATTTTTTTCAGGTGATACATTAGGACCGGTGATCAGGAATTTGGTTGAAGAGGTAGGTTTGAAGGAGAGACTTAAAGGAGGTGAGAGAAAGGCAGGGAGGTTGAGGGAGGGGATTCAGGAGCTTAGGAGCTGGGTGGCTGAAGGGATGCCCCAATAGAGGAGAGATGAAAACCAAGAGAGCAGAGTTGGAAGAAATTACGGTGATAAACCTCACCGTTTCTGTCCCTCCCGCTTCAAGGTGCAGCTGGAAAACTATCTCTTTCAGCAGGCTTTAATCACTTGTCCGTTTGTCTGGCTCACTGTCAGATCTAATGCGGCGATGGTCTTCGGTGATGTTCCTACAGGACAAGCACATCGCTGCTGTTGTTCAGTGTTTACCTCGATCTTGGCAGCCTTGGTGCATTCATTACAAAATTTCCATTCTTCGTGCAAGGTCATCCCCATTAGTTGGGAGCCAGGGATCCTGTCAACCCTCTTTGCTGCTCCTGGGAAACCAGTATTGTGAGGACACTGAGGAAAAGGGATTGTCCCTGATTGAGTCTGTCCCCATTCAAAGCCCCACCTGTACCTGTGAAGTCTTGCTGGGCGGCCCGGTGGCAAAGTGGTTCGCCCTACTGCCTGCCAGTGTGAGGGACCCGGGGTCCATTCCGGCCTTGGGTGACTGTGTGGAGTTTGCATGTTCTCCCCGTGTCTGCGTGGGCTTAATTGCCTCTTAGTGTGCCGGTGTGCAGATTAGGTTACGGAGAGGGCGAGGCGGGTGGACTGGGGATGCAGCGACCCCCACATCCCATGAATGAATATTTAAAAATGAAGCAGCTGAAGATGGTTGAGCCAAAGACACTGCCCTGACAACCCCTGCAGTACTCGGCTCGAAAAGCTAACCTTGCCAGCAATGCCCATTATCCCGAGAATTCAATTTTTATAAATGTAATTCATATTTAAACGTCATGCACTGTAAGTGGCCTGAGCATAATGGAATAAGATTAAACAGTATGCAGTTAAACAGCAGGCTTGATTTCTCTTCCTGCTCTGAGTTCCTATTCATAAATGCTCTACACTTACAGGAGATCCTGATATTATCGCAGGCTTAGCTTTAATTGGCCAAATCTGATCTAAAATTGTAATTGGAATGATTTAGTGTCGTGTTAATCTGGGTAGCAGGCTCCCACGGAGGCTTTCTGAGTGAGGGCTGCATGTTTTGTGACTGAATTAGATTCTGCAGACTGTAACACAAGCCATTAATGTAATCGTGAAGAGTTTGCTTTGCCTTCCGCTACATCCTCATGTTCGTTTAAACTGGCATTCGAGGTGGTGGATGGTAGGATTTCGTACGGATGCATTTAGTGAGTTGGCGCAAATCACACGGAACCCCCACAGTGAAGAAGAAAGTCATTCAGCCTATTGATTCTGCATCGTAGCTAGGCCCAATCCCCTACCCTATCCCCGTAACCCCACCTAACCTGAAAATCCTTGGACATTATGGAACAATTTATCATGGCCAAACCACCTAACCTGCACATCTTTGGACTGTGGGAGGAAACTGGAGCACCCGGAGGAAGCCGGAGACTTGTGATCCAGAACTGGCATCCTACCCGGCAATGTGGAAAATTACCCAGGTGTGTCCTGTGCGTAAGAAACAGGATGAATGCAACCCAGCCAATTACCGCCCTATCAGTATACTCTCTATCATCAGCAAAGTTGGTGGAAGAAATCATCAACAGTGCTATCAAACGGCACTTACTCAGCAAGTGCTGAGGTTGAATAAACTTGGTTTGTTCTCACTGGAACGAAGGAGGTTGAGGGGCGATCTGATAGAGGTCTACAACATTATGAGGAGCATAGACTGAGTGGATAGTCAGAGACTTTTTCCCAGGGTAGAGGGGTCAATTACTAGGGAGCATAGGTTTAAGGTGCGAGGGGCAAGGTTTAGAGGAGATGTACGAGGCACGTTGTTTTACACAGAGGGTAGTGGGTACCTGGAAGTCGCTGCCGGAGGAGGTGGTGGAAGCAGGGATGATAATGACGTTTAAGGGGCATCTTGACAAATACATGAATAGGATGGGAATAGAGGGGTATGGACCCAGGAAGTGTAGAAGATTTTAGTTTAGATGGCAGCATGGTCGGCACGGGCTTGGAGGGCCGAAGGGCCTGTTCCTGTGCTGTACCTTTATTTGTTCTTTGTTCTAATAATCTGCTCACGGACGTTTAGTTTGGGTTACACCAGGGTCACACAGCTCCCGACCTCAATACAGCCTTGGTTCAAACATGGACAAAAGAGCTGAATGCCAGAGGTGAGGTGAGAGTGACTGCCGTTGACATCAAGGCAGCATTTGACAGAATGTGGCATCAAGGGGCCCTAGCTAAATTGGAGACAATGGGAATCAGGGGGAAAGCTCACCGCTGGTTGGGGTCATACCCGGCACAAAGAAAGATGGTTGTGGTGGTTGGAGGTCAAGCATCTCAGCTCCAGGACATCACTGCAAGAGTTCCTCAGAGTAGTGTCCCGGGCCCAACCATCTTCAGCTGCTTCATCAATGACCTCGCTTCCATCATAAGATCAGAAGTGGGGATGTTTGCAGATGTCTGCACAATGTTCAGCGACTCCTCAGATAATGAAGCAGCCCATGTCCAAATGCAGCAAGACCTGGACAATAGCCAGGCTTGGGGTGACAAGTGGCAAGTTACACTCATGCCACACAAGTGCCAGGCAATGACCATCTCCTACAAGAGAGGATCTAACCATCACCCCTTGGCATTCAATGGCATTACCATAATTGAATCCCCCATAATCAACATTCTGGGGGTTACCATTGATCAGAACCTGAACTGGAGTAGTCATATTAATATTGTGGCTACCAGGGCAGTAAAAAGGCTCGGAATCCTACAGTGAGTAACTCACCTTCTGACCCCCAAAGCCTGTTCACCATCTACAATGCACAAGTCAGGAGTGTAATGTAATAGTCTCCACTTGCCTGGATGAGTGCAGCTCCAACAACACTCAAGAAACTCGACACCATCCAGGACAAAGCAGCCGCTTGATTGCTCATCCTACCATAAGTATTCAAACTCTTCACCACCAATGAACAGTGGCAGCCGTGTGTACCATCGACAAGATGCACTGCAATAACCCACCAAGGTTCCGAAGACAACACCTTCCAAACCCACGACCATGACCACCTTGAAGGCCAAGCGCAGCAGATATCTGGGTTCCCCTCCAAGTCCCTCACCACCCTGATTTGGAAATATATCGTCGTTCCTTCACTGTCACTGGGGCAACATCCTGGAACTCCCTCCCTAACAGCACACTGGGTGTACCTGTGCCCCAAAGACTGCAGCGGCTCAAGAAGGCAGCTCACCACCTCCTTCTGAAGGATGTGCAATAAATGCTGGCCTAACCTGCAACGCCCACATCCCACATTTTAAAAACCCATGCAGACACAGGAAGAAAGTGCAAACTCCACACAGTGCTGTGAGGCAGCAGTGCTAACCACTGGGTCCCCGCACCACCCTAATAGATACTTGATTGACAAGGGAGTCAAAGGGATAGGACGGAAAGTGGAGTTTAGGCCACAGTCAGGTTTTATTGAATGGCGGAGCAGGTTCAAAGGGTTCCTGCTCCTAATCTGTAAGTTTGTGTGTGGTTAGCTCATTCCCTCTCGATTGAATCTGTCTCCACCACCTTTTAAGACAATGCATTCCAGATTCTAACCACTCTCCACGTGCCTTGGGCACGATTCTCCGCTCCCGCGCCGGTTAGGGGAATCGCCTGGGCTGCCAAAATTTCCCGCGACGCCGGTCCGACACCCTCCCGCGATTCTCCCAAGCGGCGAGAACGGCCCCGTCGAGTTCCGCGCGGTGCAGGCCGGAGAATCGCCCGAGATACCCAAAATGGTGATTCTCCGGCACCCCTGCTATTCTCAGGCCCGGAAAAAAGCCGTTCACACCTGCTTTTTAAAGTCATCAGCCATCGAGCAGGGAGGAGGTGAGTGGACTGTTCCGGAGCTCCTGGAGACCGGGTCAGCTTCCCCGAGAATGCTGCGGCCAACGGGGGGTGTGGGAGAGTGTGCAGGTGGGAGGGGGGGGGAGAGTGTGCAGGTGGGGGGGAGGGAGAGTGTGCAGGTGGGAGGGGGGTGAGGGAGATTGTGCAGGTGGGAGGGGTGAGGGAGAGTGTGCAGGTGGGAGGGGGGGTTAGGGAGAGTGTGCAGGTGGGGGGTGGGTGAGGGAAAGTGTGCAGGTGGGAGGGGGGCGGGAGAGTGTGCAGGTGGGAGGGGGGTGAGGGAGAGTGTGCAGGTGGGGGGGAGGGAGAGTGTGCAGGTGGGAGGGGGGTGAGGGAGATTGTGCAGGTGGGAGGGGGGGGTGAGGGAGAGTGTGCAGGTGGGGGGGGGGTGAGGTAAAGTGTGCAGGTGGGAGGGGGGCGGGAGAGTGTGCAGGTGGGAGGGGGGTGAGGGAGAGTGTGCAGGTGGGAGGGGGGTGAGGGAGAGTTGCAGGTGGGGGGGGTGAGGGAGAGTGTGCAGGTGGGAGGGGGTTGAGGGAGAGTGTGCAGGTGGGAGGGGGGTGAGGGAGAGTGTGCAGGTGGGAGGGGGGTGAGGGAGTGTGCAGGTGGGAGGGGGGGTGAGGGAGAGTGTGCAGGTGGGAGGGGGGTGGGAGAGTGTGCAGGTGGGAGGGGGGTGAGGGAGAGTGTGCAGGTGGGAGGGGGGATGAGGGAGAGTGTGCAGGTGGGAGGGGGTTGCGGGAGAGTGTGCAGGTGGGAGGGGGTTGCGGGAGAGTGTGCAGGTGGGAGGGGGGATGAAGGAGAGTGTGCAGGTGGGAGGGGGGTGAGGGAGAGTGTGCAGGTGGGAGGGGGGTGAGGGAGAGTGTGCAGGTGGGAGGGGGATGAGGGAGAGTGTGCAGATGGGAGGTGGGATGGGGGGAGAGTGTGCAGGTGGGAGGGGGATGAGGGAGAGTGTGCAGGTGGGAGAGGGGGAGGGAGAGTGTGCAGGTGGGAGAGGGGGAGGGAGAGTGTGCAGGTGGGAGGGGGATGAGGGAGAGTGTGCAGGTGGGAGGGGGGGCGGGAGAGTGTGCAGGTGGGAGGGGGGGTGGGAGAGGGTGCAGGTGGGAGGGGGGGTGAGGGAGAGTGTGCAGGTGTGAGGGGGGTGAGGGAGCGTGTGCAGGTGGGAGGGGTGTGTGGGAGAAGGTGCAGGTGGGAGGGGGGTGAGGGAGAGTGTGCAGGTGGGAGGGGGGGTGAGGAAGAGTGTGCAGGTGGGAGGGGGGTGCAGGAGAGTGTGCAGGTGGGAGGGGGGTGAGGGAGAGTGTGCAGGTGGGAGGGGGTGAGGGAGTGTGCAGGAGGGAGGGGGGGGTGAGGGAGAGCGTGCAGGTGGGAGGGGGGTGAGGGACAGTGTGCAGGTGGGAGGGGGTGAGGGAGAGTGTGCAGGTGGGAGGGGGGTGAGGGAGCAGTGTGCAGGTGGGGGAGGAGGGAGGGAGAGTGTGCAGGTGGGGGGGGAGAGAGAGTGTGCAGGTGGGAGGGGGGGTGAGGGAGAGTGTGCAGGTGGGAGGGGGTGAGGGAGAGTGTGCAGGTGGGAGGGGGGTGAGGGAGCAGTGTGCAGCTGGGGGGGGAATGAGGGAGCGTCGTGCAGGTGGGGGGGAGGGAGAGTGTGCAGGTGGAAGGGGGTGAGGGAGAGTGTGCAGGTGGGAGGGGAGTGAGGGAGAGTGTGCAGGTGGGAGGGGGGAGGGAGAGTGTGCAGGTAGGAGAGGGGATGAGGGAGAGTGTGCAGGTGGGAGGGGGGATGAGGGAGAGTGTGCAGGTGGGAGGGGGAATGAGGGAGAGTGTGCAGGTGGGGGGGGGTGCGGGAGAGTGTGCAGGTGGGAGGGGGGTGAGGGAGAGTGTGCAGGTGGGAGGAGGGTGAGGGAGAGGGTGCAGGTGAGGGGGGGTGAGGGAGAGTGTGCAGGTGGGAGGGGGGTGCGGGAGAGTGTGCAGGTGGGAGGGGGGATGAGGGAGAGTGTGCAGGTGGGAGGGGGGGAGGGAGAGTGTGCAGATGGGAGGGGGGTGAGGGAGAGTGCAGGTGGGAGGGGGGGTGAGGGAGAGTGTGCAGGTGGGAGGGGGGTGAGGGAGAGTGTGCAGGTGGAAGGGCGGGTGAGGGAGAGTGTGCAGGTGGGTGGGGGGTGAGGGAGAGGGTGCAGGTGAGGGGGGGTGAGGGAGAGTGTGCAGGTGGGGGGGTGAGGGAGAGTGTGCAGTTGGGAGGGGGAGATGAGGGAGAGTGTGCAGGTGGGAGGGGGTGAGGGAGAGTGTGCAGATGGGAGGGGGGGATGAGGGAGAGTGTGCAGGTGGGGGGGGTGAGGGAGAGTGTGCAGGTGGGGGGGGGGTGAGGGAGAGTGCAGGTGGGAGGGGGGGATGAGGGAGAGTGTGCAGGTGGGAGGGGGGTGAGGGAGAGTGTGCAGGTGGGGGGGGTGAGGGAGAGTGTGCAGGCGGGAGGGGGGTGAGGGAGATTGTGCAGGTGGGAGGGGGGTGAGGGAGAGTGTGCAGGTGGGGGCGGTGAGGGAGAGTGTGCAGGTGGGAAGGGGGTGTGGGAGAGTGTGCAGGTGGGGGGGGAATAGGGAGAGTGTGCAGGTGGGGGGGGAGAGAGAGTGTGCAGGTGGGAGGGGGGGTGAGGGAGAGTGTGCAGGTGGGAGGGGGTGAGGGAGAGTGTGCAGGTGGGAGGGGGGGTGAGGGAGCAGTGTGCAGCTGGGGGGGGGAATGAGGGAGCGTCGTGCAGGTGGGGGGGGAGGGAGAGTGTGCAGGTGGGAGGGGGGTGAGGGAGAGTGTGCAGGTGGGAGGGGGGGTGAGGGAGCAGTGTGCAGCTGGGGGGGGGAATGAGGGAGCGTCGTGCAGGTGGGGGGGAGGGAGAGTGTGCAGGTGGAAGGGGGTGAGGGAGAGTGTGCAGGTGGGAGGGGAGTGAGGAAGAGTGTGCAGGTGGGAGGGGGGAGGGAGAGTGTGCAGGTAGGAGAGGGGATGAGGGAGAGTGTGCAGGTGGGAGGGGGGATGAGGGAGAGTGTGCAGGTGGGAGGGGGAATGAGGGAGAGTGTGCAGGTGGGGGGGGGTGCGGGAGAGTGTGCAGGTGGGAGGGGGTGAGGGAGAGTGTGCAGTTGGGAGGAGGGTGAGGGAGAGGGTGCAGGTGAGGGGGGGTGAGGGAGAGTGTGCAGGTGGGAGGGGGGTGCGGGAGAGTGTGCAGGTGGGAGGGGGGATGAGGGAGAGTGTGCAGGTGGGAGGGGGGGAGGGAGAGTGTGCAGATGGGAGGGGGGTGAGGGAGAGTGCAGGTGGGAGGGGGGGTGAGGGAGAGTGTGCAGGTGGGAGGGGGGTGAGGGAGAGTGTGCAGGTGGAAGGACGGGTGAGGGAGAGTGTGCAGGTGGGTGGGGGGTGAGGGAGAGGGTGCAGGTGAGGGGGGGTGAGGGAGAGTGTGCAGGTGGGGGGGTGAGGGAGAGTGTGCAGTTGGGAGGGGGGGATGAGGGAGAGTGTGCAGGTGGGAGGGGGTGAGGGAGAGTGTGCAGATGGGAGGGGGTGATGAGGGAGAGTGTGCAGGTGGGGGGGGGGGTGAGGGAGAGTGTGCAGGTGGGAGGGGGGGTGAGGGAGAGTGCAGGTGGGAGGGGGGGATGAGGGAGAGTGTGCAGGTGGGAGGGGGGTGAGGGAGAGTGTGCAGGTGGGGGGGGTGAGGGAGAGTGTGCAGGCGGGAGGGGGGTGAGGGAGATTGTGCAGGTGGGAGGGGGTGAGGGAGAGTGTGCAGGTGGGGGCGGTGAGGGAGAGTGTGCAGGTGGGAAGGGGGTGCGGGAGAGTGTGCAGGTGGGAGGAGGGAGGGAGACTGTGCAGGTGGGAGGGGGATGAGGGAGAGTGTGCAGGTGGGAGGGGGGAGGGAGAGTGTGCAGGTGGGAGGGGGTGAGGGAGAGTGTGCAGGTGGGAGGGGGTGAGGGAGAGTGTGCAGATTGGAGGGGGTGAGGGAGAGTGTGCAGGTGGGAGGGGGTGAGGGAGAGTGTGCAGGTGGGAGGGGGTTAGCGGGAGAGTGTGCAGGTGGGAGGGGGTGAGGGAGAGTGTGCAGGTGGGAGGGGGTGAGGGAGAGTGTGCAGGTGGGAGGGGGTGAGGGAGAGTGTGCAGGTGGGAGGGGGGGTGAGGGAGCGGCGTGCAGGTGGGAGGGGTGATGAGGTAGCGGCATGCAGGTGGGAGGGGGGTGAGGGAGTGTGTGGATGGTATCGTCCATCCGCGGATGCCACATGTCAGCCGCCCTGATATGGCAGGACGGTGACGAGGGCACGGCCGCAGGGTGCGTGTGGCTGATGGGCACAGGCGAGTGGCACACTGGTGAGCAGTACGGTGTGAACTGACCGTTGGACGCAGACAGTGACCAGGTGTTAGGCCGGCTGCGTATCTGCAGCGAGACCAGGCCACCGGGGCACACAGGTATCCCATGCAGCCCGGCTGGCGAGGTGTGGAAGAACCTCCGTATAACATGTCATTTCTCTGCCCCCCACCATCCTCCTGCAGGTCACCATGTCTGCCAACCAGACAGCGATGTTCACTGCCGTGGCTGGAGCCGCAGTTCTGCAGGTGGCCATCCGGCAGCGTAGAGTCGGATGGCCCACAGTGGCTGCAGATGCAGCGGTAGCCGGTGCAGCAGAGGGGATGGCCGCGTAGTGGCCCGTCGGCGCCGCGCAGGCCGCAGGTGCTCAGGACCCGAATGTCCAGGAGGATGCCGATGGGAACATTGACCCCCCGATGGCGAGGAATGCACAGGAAGCGGGCACTGATATCGAAGTGCTGGGGGGGAGGAGGAGGAGGAGGAGGAGCAGGTGGAGCAGGAGGAGCCACTGATGGTGGTGCCAGGGCGCCACAGGCGTCCAGCAAGGCCGAGGCTGTACCGTGACAGAATGTCGTTCGAGGCCTTAACGGACATCACATGCAGGAGGAGACTACGGTTCAGGAGGGAGACGGTCGCACATATCTGCCAGCTTGTGGCGCACCTCGCACCACGTGGAACGGGTGGAGGACACGCGATACCAGTCTCCATCAAGGTGACGGTGGCCCTAAACTTTTATGCAACCGGTTCCTTCCAGGAGCCGAGCGGGGACCTATCCGGGATATCACAGGCATCGGTCCACAGGTGCATCAGGGCCATCACCGACGTCTTGTACGCCATCGCGGACAGGTACATTCAATTCCCCGAGGACCGAGCACAGCAGGAAGCACAGGCACGTGGATTCGCCAAGGTGGCCGTGATGCT